>NC_136904.1:36391259-36511259 GCF_949606895.1 Notothenia rossii | reverse complement strand
TGTGTGACACATGACAACAACAGTTGCCTATTTCCTCCTCCTATTATGAACTAGCACTTTATATTAATTACAACTATTGGTGTTGTATCGGTATTGATTTTTTGAAGCTTTGAAGAGGTAATTCAACCTAATTTAATATAAGTATTACTAGGGATGTAACGATACCAAAAACTCACGGTACGATAATATCGCGATAAAAAGTCCACGGTACGATATTTATCGCAATATATATATTTATTTTTTTACTTGAATTTTTTTTCTTTATTAAATAATAAATCTGATTTGTACAGCATTTTAGTAGGATAGTAGTACTTTAGTGTCAACAATACAAACTGGTTAAATAAAGGTTTAAAAAAAAGATTATTTAAAAAAAGGTTTTAAAAATCGCGGTATATTTTCTCAGTCTCACGATGGTATTGAGACATTTATTTACCGTGATATTCGATATATATTGTTACATCCCTAATTATTACATATGTCCGCCTTTCCTCCTATTTAATGGAAAAATATGCCATTGGCTTGCGGTGCTTAGAGCACCAATAGAGTTAATTGAAGAAAGCTCAAAAGCAATGTCTGGTTCCCAGAAATCTTGACCAGAAAAGACCTCGTTGTGAGCAGTTTCATGAAGGAACTTTTTTCTTTCTAAACCATTTAATTGGCTTAACACAAAATACAAAGTTGCTGATGGGAAGGTATAACCCTAACCCTAACGTTTGGCCCTCAGCACAGAATAGACTGCCTTGGGGGCACTTAAATGAAGGAACTATTCTCATTCTACCAAACTACACCTGCAAGCGTATCACCAGGCACGATAGGTCTTACATCTTCACACTTGTTGTTTGGTGTTACTCAGTGGAATAAATAGTCCCTTCACCAAAAATAACAAAAATAACTACAAACAGGAAAACAATTGCATTATTGATATACATTGTCCCTTTAAAAGCCCTATTCTGTCCTTAAAGTTAAACCTATAATATCAGACTAGAGAGCATCTTTATTCTGACCTTTTAGATCAAGAGAATACCCAACCAGCTTTTTAACTGTATTGGTCATGTCATTTCAAAAGATATGATAATGTTTAAATGTCAGACACATTCAGGGCCATATCACTTCTGATTGCTTTTAGCATTTTTAACCTTCTTGTTATGACATCACTGTACTTTAAGTTTTAAGTTTTGTATTGTTGGTACACAAGATTAGATATAGAGTTTTGCTTTTTCAAGCACCGTTTATGTTGTTTTTGGATCAGTTTGAAACTCATTTTGTGATTTATGAGTTGTTAAAAGATGGTTCCATTAAGTTGAACAGTTTCATTTGTTTGAGATGGGACAACCGGCCTTAAATCAAATTGTTTGTTTGTCCTACAAAGGTTAGTGGAGTAGAAACCGACATGATGGTGATTTAATAATGCTTGGCGGAAACTAAACTCCTTACCTCAAGTGACTGTTCCCCACACACATTTCAAACATCACATATCTCTTAAATTGTTTCTTAGTCCTCTAAAACCTTGCAAACACCAAAAATGCAATCTCCTATCAAATGCTTCAAGACCGTCTTCTATCTTCTCAATGACCCACTGGAGGCATCGAGACGGCAGCTTTGGGTAGAACAAGGCTTACCGTCAATCATCATGTGGATGAAAAATATGGGAAACTCGCACTCGATCCCATCAAAGAGCTGTAGAGAGACAGAGAGAAGGGGAATTATTGCTTTTCCATTTCAGAAAGAGGAGAGAGGCACAGGGACTTTAAAGTAACGGATGGCTGAACTTTATGACACTGAATATGGAAGAGAATGGCACGGGGAAATATGAAAAGAAGACATGACATTGTGAAGAAAAATGTACAGAATACAAAGGGAACAACACAATCCTTATTTGAAAGGTCATTTTTCTGCAATGCAAACGTGTGCGGCTTGTTTTGAGGACATTTGAAGGTCTGAGACGTGGAAAGTTTTATACATTGACAAATACATGAAGTATACTGAGAGAAAAATTGGATTATTGTAGTATTTGATGTCCATATGACGTCAGGCTTACATACTTGGTAAGATATAAAAGGCTAGAAGATATAATCATGTACCTTGGAGATGAAATGGTTGAAATTCGAATAGATGCACTGAACTTTGAGACAACTGAGACAACCACTGTCAACCAGTGGCGAACCGTCGTTAGTGGTGTCATTTTTGGTTTTCAGAGAATACCCTGGAACACTCAGATAAAACAAACAAAATATCGATTGGGCGCGGCGGCACGGTTTGCCACTGCTGTCAACACCACCATCTAAGGGTCTGTTTCCATACAGCACTTCATTCTGAGCAGCGATGTCTTTTTTCAGTTATTTTCAATGAGGAGAGAGCCATAGCGTTGCATGCGGATGCCTCAAGACAAATGGCAAATCCCACTGTCATTGGCGGCTCTTTTTTGAGCATTACGAATTAAGTATCTTTCAGAAAAGTGCTGGTGACGTAATTTTAGCAAATGGAGGGAAAAGCTGTTTTTTTGTCCATGTCTTTCAGATCTAAACAAAGACCAAAACATCAATTTGTTTGAGCAGATCGGCAAAGCTAGACTGTGTTACAAAAGTAGTGATACCGTACAAGATGTAATTTTCATAGAAACATTTAAAGGTCCCATGACATGCTTTTCTGGTTATTAACCGTCCCCTTGTGTGTTATGTAGCTTTTTATGCATGTACAGTAAATGGTCTGCATAGTCACAAACCCTTCTTCACACACACACACTCAATCTTTTCTCAGCTGCAGCTCCGCGGATTTCTCAGCCTGAGACGGCAGGACGCGGCGAGACTGTGAGTCCACACACGCAGACTCACAGCCATGGCTGCGGGTGTGTGTGTGTGTGTGTGTGTGTGTGTGTGTGTGTGTGTGTGTGTGTGTGTGTGTGTGTGTGTGTGTGTGTGTGTGTGTGTGTGTGTGTGTGTGTGTGTGTGTGTGTGTGTGTGTGTGTGTATGTGAATACTCGGGCTGGTTTCGGGCTGGGTTTCGCTGTGTCTCGCCAACCCCACGCAGGGCTGTCCCGAATACCATTTTTCGGGCTCCGGATATTCGGTAGTAATCAGCAGCGAATATGCGAGAGATTATTATTTTTTTAATAAAGATTTTTTCCCAAAAGGTTTCATAACACGCTCCGAATCCAAGACACCTGAAAACACGCTGTTAAGCAGAAGCGCAGAAAGAGCATACTATTATGATTTATATTTATGTATTGTCTCAGTAGGCTACTCGGATACATTAAAACTAAATGTGTCCTCTGCATTTAACCCAGCCGCAGTGCAGCGCCCGGGGACCAAATCTGGTTCCAAATTCCGTCTACGTTTTACAACCTGAAGATAGAAAACACATATTTCTGTTATAACTTGTTACCGATACAGTAAACAGTATTTAAATAAATGAAGAACGAAAGATAAATGAACGAACTGTATGCCAATAATTGCCACATTACTCCTATTATTTTCACTATTCGGATAAAATTGAAAAACTAATATAAAAAAACAATTTGGTTGCTTGCTTGCAACTATTTTCCAAGCAAAGTAAGTGCACGTTTTAATCATGTGTAACGTTACTGTTTAAACGGCGGATAAAGCAGCTTCATCATGGCAACTTGACAACAGCTAAGCTAAGCTAGGCTACTACTTACAGCATCCAGGTGACTTTTCAGAGTTGTTGTGCCACCGTGGTAGGCCAATTTCTTGCCGCATATTTGGCACACTGCCTTCTTCTTACCGTCGTCCAATTTAAAATGGTCCCACACAGCTGAAGTCTTCGGCATTTTGTGTACAGGTGTGTGAAACGAGGTGAAGCGTACCGTTTGCGTTTGTGACTGTGAGTGAACGCGATGTCAGGAGCACAGGCTGAGATTGTATATATTTCCGCATTTTAACAGTGCAATGCAAAAGTATAAATATAGTATAAGAATATAGCAATTCGCCTTTATTGACAGCATACATTCAGGGGAAAACATTTTTTAAAACGAATATCCGAATTATGAAATTGAAACCCGAATAGTTGGCCAACCAACGAATAGTCGAATATTCGGGTACAGCCGTACACCAGTAACTGAGGTTACCTACTGTAACCCCAACTTCTATGAGTAAATGGCGCAGCCCTCGAAGGCTATCGCTATTGGGTAATCCCCCTGCGCCCCAGCGCAGCACTGAAAAACTTGTAGTCCATGCCCACCCGCAAGGTGGGCCCCACCCTCGGGCCTCCTTCCGGTATAAATAGGAAGGTGGCCTGGCAATCTGCTCCCATACAACATAACTTTTCTTCAGCTATTCGTAGAGCCAGTGGGGCCCCGCACTTAGAGGGCTGCGCCATTTACTCATAGAAGCTGGAGTTACAGTAGGTAACCTCAGTTCTATTTCGTATATGGCTTCGCCCTCTAAGGCTATCGCTATTGGGTTAAGGGCGAAGCATGATGTAGTCTGCGCCCCACTGGGTCCGCCCGGCACTAGAAGCACAGACATACCTGCTCAATAACACCCCCCTGCCTGATGTGCCATGCGTAATGGCTCATCACCGTACCTGGAACATAGCAAAACATGCCTATCTTCCCGACGGGGTGACGGCTGGGAACAATACATACCGGCCGCTGTGAGAAAGTAGAGACGAAAGTCCCACCTCGTCCTGCGATCGTAGTGGGGGAACAGCAGCTCTCTGCGTGCAGAAAGGCAGGAGAGCGCACAGCTGGATCCCTGACGTCACTCACTCTGACCAGGCACTCCGTACAAAGTGTGTTAGAGGAAAAAGGAACATCCCTCCTATAAGAGGGGAAATAGGCCGCTCTCCGCGTGCCAAAAGGCAGGAGAGAGGCGCACAGCTGGCTCCCTGACGTCACTCACCCCGACAGGACACCCAGTACAGGGTGTGTCAGAGAGGAATGGGAGACATCCCTCAAATAAAAATGAATAAATGAACAGGGGGAAGACCAAGATGCAGCCGTGCAAATATCTTCCACTGACATTCCTCCGTGCAAAGCCGTGGAGGAGGAAATTCCTCTGGTGGAGTGCGCCTTGATGTTCTCCGGGGGCTCCACCCCAGAGGAGACATATGCCTGTGACACAGCCTCACACAGCCAGTGTGACAGCCGTTGTGCAGACAGAGGTTGCCCGATCGAGCTCTGTCTATAGTGCACGAACAGGCGCTGAGAATGGCGCCAGGCCGCCATGCGCGCCACATAGCAGGACAGCGCGCGCACCGGACAGAGGAGATGAGATGTGGCTTCTTCCTCCGATTTATGAGGAGGCGGAAAAAACCCATCCAGGGTGATCACATCCAGGGTGATGACCTAAAAGTGCTTGTAATGACCGTTGGCATAAAGGCTGGGTTAGGCCGTAGCACAGCCGAACTACCATCTCCTTGGATCCGGAGGCATGACGGGGCCACAGAGAGAGCGGATAAATCACTCACCCTTTTTGCTGAAGTTAGAGCCAAAAGCAGTACTACTTTGGCTGATAACATTTTAAGGGGAACCTGCTCTAACGGTTCAAATGGGGCTTTGCTTTGTGCTCATAACACCAAAGCCAGATCCCACTGAGGCGCCAGTGCGCGTGACACCGGTCTGAGTCTTCGTACCCCTTGCAGAAAACGTTTCATCAGGGGGTGACTGAACAACATCCCGGCTCTGAAACCCACGTGACAAGATGATATGGCAGATGCATATACCTTGATTGTGCTGAAAGCCAAATTCCTGTCCAACAACAGCTGGAGGAATGACAGCACGTGAGGCAGGGGGCACGTAGTGGGGTCCAGGCTTCTTTCTACACACCAGCGCTGGAACGCTGCCCACTTGGATGTGTAGGTCGCTCTGATAGACGCAGCCCTGTCGCCCTGAATGGTGCGTATAACATCTTGAGAGAGACCCAACCTCTCTAAGTGTTCCCGTTCAGGGGCCATGCCCATAGGCGCTGGCCTATCACTGGGTGACTGTAAATCGCTCCCTCCACCTGCGAGAGAGCGTCCCCGCGCCACGGAATTTCCCACGGTCTGCCTGATAGCGTACGCTGTAGGCATGGAAACCAGGAAGCGCCCGTGCGCTCCGGGGCAATCAGGATCACTGACAGCCCCTCCTCCTGCACTCGGTCCAGAAACCGGGGAATCAGCGGGACTGGGGGGAAGGCGTACAGCAGTCCCCTGGGCCATGGACGATGTGCGAACGCGTCAACCCCCAGGGGGGGGGAGGTCCCGCGCTGACAGGGAGAACCAAAGGGCGCATTGCGCGTTCCCGCGTGCGGCGAACAGATCTGCCTCCGCCCTCCCGAACCGGCTCCAAACCTGGGCGATCAGCTCGGGATGTAGGCTCCAGTCCTCCTGGCGAGGAACTCCTCTGGACATGAGGTCTGCCCCTTTGTTCAACTCGTCGGGCACATACAGTGCTCTGATGGAGAGTAGGTGCGCGCGCGCCCAAATCAACAGCCGTCTGGCTGTGTTCAGAAGCTGCGCTGAGCGTACCCCGCCCTGGCGATTGATGTAGGCTGCCGCGGCTCTGTTCTCTGTGCGAATCAATACATGTTGATTCTGCAGCAGCGAGGCAAAATGCTGAATTACTCTCCGTACGGAGATCAATTCCAGCACGTTTATGTGGAAGGACATCTGAGTCGGCCACTGTTCCCCCACTGCCCGCGACATGCACGTTCCTCCCCACCCTGAGAGAGATGCGTCTGTGAACACCGAGATGTGTGACGTAACTCTGCCCAGGGCCACACCCTCTGACAGGACGTGGGGACTTTTCCAATAGGTTAAGTCTGAACCCACGGACAGAGGGATGACCACCATGCGCCTCCTCTGTCGCACGGGGTCGATGCGTAGGCGAATAAACCACCTCTGGAGTCTTCTCATGTGAAGGAGACCCAGGGGAATCACCCCGTGGTCGGCTGCCATCATGCCGAGCAGCCGCATCACGGAGAGGGCTGTCATCACGATGCGGGGTGTGACGCGTCGAAGGAGAGCTGTCAGCGTCTCCACTCTCTGCCGTGAGAGCCGCGCTCTCATGCGGGCTGAGTTCAATTCCACACCCAGGTAAACAATACTCTGGGAGGGAAGAGGACAGCTCTTTTTCCAGTTTATCATGAAACCCAGCTTTGACAGATGCGATATGAGCTGTACCGTCTGTAAAGCCAATTCCTCCCTGGAGCGAGCCATCAGCAGCAGGTCGTCCAGGTAAAACAGTACTCTCATCCCTCCTCTGTGTAGCGACTGCAATGCCGTCTCTACACACTTTGAAAAGGTGCGAGGAGCCAGGGAATAACCGAACGGCAGACGGTTGTACTGGTACGATATTCCCTGGAATGAAAACCGCAGGAATTTCCTGTGTTGTGGGATGATGGGTACGTGGAAGTATGCATCCTTTAGGTCTATAGAGGTGAACCAGTCTTTGACCGTCGGCATGTTAAACGGCCTTAACATTATTGCCTCGTTGAACGCTGACAGGTCAAGGATGGGTCTCATTCCCCCCGTCTTTTTCGGGATAAGAAAGTAGCGGGAGTAATACCCCTGATTGTCTTCCCCTCGGGGAACCCTGGAAATAGCCTCTTTCAACAGGAGTTCCCGTAGCTCTGCTTGGAGCGCCCGACACTGTTCCCGGGATGACAGGCGTGTCTCCTGTATCCCGTTGAACTGTGGGGGGGGGGAGGCGAACTGCAGGGTGTACCCTCTGCTGATCAGCCTGCTCATCCATCTGTCCATCAGACACACGCGCTGCCACTCCAAGAAACACTCTGAGAGCGGGCGCACATGCTCGAGATGTGTTGTGGTTGTCATGACGACGAGCCATGCCAGAGCCCTCGCCGCCGCTGCCCGTGAGGCAACCCAAGGTGGGCCTAGAGCGAAAGGGCTGTGAGAGGGCCTCCACACGCTGCGTTTCACTCTGACTCTCATCGTGAGGCGCGTACACGCTCAGAGGATGAGTGGAGGTGTGTGCAGTAATATCCACATGAGGCGTTACCACGGCGCTCATGGGCTTATTGTGACCGTGTGTAGGTGGCATATCTCGGACAGAGGAATGCCGCGAGATCTGTGGTTTAATAACCAAAAAGTTATAACCATCAGGCCTCCGCAGCGAACCCCGCTGCCTACTAATCAACAGATTGGAGGCAGCTGGTGTAGTTACTGCGCTCTGTAACTTATTAACCGATAGATTAAAATGTGCAGGCTTTTGTAACGAACCCTGCTGGCTATTAACCGATAGGTCATAGGCAGCTGGTTCACCCAGAGTGGGGGATATGTGAAACACATTTGAAACCGATGACAAAAGGTTGGAAATTAAGCTTTTTTTATTTCCTTCACACTCCCCCCCAAACCGTCAGGGCCGGCTCTGCTTCCTCGGCGGTTCTCGTGGAGCAGACGAGGAACGGGAGTACTTTTCTCTTTTCTTTACTGGTGGGGGGGCGGAGGCGCGGGACGGTGCCCCTGCCGCCGCCGACGGGCGAGTCTGCCGCCTCGGCTGTCTCTCTGCCTGCCACTGTGGCCGGGTTGGCCGCTGCTGCTGTTGCTGCCGCTGGTGCCGCTGCGGCTTCGGCGCAGGCTGGAGCCAGCCAACGTGCTGGCGGATATCATCCGCCTGCTCCGCTGCCGCTTTCATGGACTCTACCATGGCCAAAAACTGGGGTCCGAACAGCCCTTCCGAGCTGATCGGAGCGTCCAGCAAGACCTTCCTGGCCGGCTCTGTAACAGCCGTCTGTTGCAGCCAGAGGTGGCGCTGGATCTGCGTCATCCACGCTTCGATCCTCGCCTGGGAGATAGCCACGGACGCGCACAGCGTGAGCTGCCGATCTCCGCCTTGCTGATCTCCTCCGCCTCCTCTGGAGCCACGGTGGTGGACCGCTCCACCAGCGTAACCACCGAGTTTGCCAGCAACGCGATGTTATTCGCCGCCGCAGACGCCTGAACCGCACACTGGTGCGCCCGGTCAGCCTGGCGGGCGACCAAGGGGGAGGCCAACACAGGGCGCCGTCCGGCGACCAAGTTGGCCTGCTTAACCCCAAAGAACGCCTTCAAGCTCGGCTCCAGAGCGGGGGTGGTTGCGAAACCCTCGTCAGTGAATCCCTCCACCTTAGTGAAGGGAACAAAGGTGGCCACCAGAGCCCTCAGGGTCCTCGGGTTCGCCGCAGCCCCCTCCTGGTACCTTCTAATGGCTGGGAAGCGCGGCCAGATCGGGTCACTCCCGCCCGTCTGAACCCGGGAAAAAACTCCGGCCATGTCATCCAGAGCTACCCTTTCCCGTTCTAGGGGAACGAGGAGACCCTTGCAGGCTGCCGCCTTGCCGATGATCTCCGGCAGCTCCAGCTTGATGCCCCCCAACGCCGGCAGTGTCGTGGAAACGGAGAAGGGGGCCGCGTGCTCGGCCGCCACACCCGTACCTCGCTCCGACCCCGTCTCCCCCGTCCGGGGGAGAGGGGGGAGGGGAGAGCCGCATGGCGAGCCATGGAGGGAGACGGGGTAGGAGTCGTCCGACTCCTGCCCAGCACTTGGCTCCAGAAACAGGCTGTCGTCCCTGTGCTCCTGGACGGGCCAGTCGTCCTCCTCAGCCGCGGCAGCTAGAGCGTCCGCTCTTCGCTGCCTGTCGGCTGATGGGAGACGGGCACAATGCGAACATGCGACCTGCTGGCTGAGAGCCGCGTACGCGTGCTCTGGCCCCAGACAGGATTTGCATATCGCGTGTAGGTCATAGCTCATGATGTACCCCGTTTTACATGAGGGACAATCACGGACACAATTGTTGCTCATGACTTTAATTCCTTTCCTGTGCTTCAGTACTGCTGACGGTTGCTGAAGAAAAGAGGGAGCAGATTGCCGGGCCACCTTCCTATTTATACCGGAAGGAAGCCCGAGGGTGGGGCCCACCTTGCGGGTGGGCGTGGACTACAAGTGTTTCAGTGCTGCGCGGGGGCGCAGGGGGATTACCCAATAGCGATAGCCTTAGAGGGCGAAGCCATATACGAAATAGAACCCAGCTCACACTGTGCTCCTCACAGCAGCGAGCCTCACAACGTCCCGCCAACACGGCACCCAGACCCCACGCAGCATTCTCATCTGTTTGTCCTTACTGGTGTCATTTTCTGGTTGCTAACAAACGCCATTGTAACACATAATCACTGATGTTCCGCTGTAACGGTGGTAGACTCATCAGAACAGAGTGGGCGAGCTGACCAATCAGAGTACAGTGGGCTCACAGGGAGGGGGGGGCAGGAGCTCCAACAAGCCGTTTAGGACAGAGAGTGAATACACATACTATACAGAGATACTGTATGGGAAACCAATGTGAGTTTGGAAAATTGCAAAAAAATATAAATATATTCTAGTAGACCTCAACAATGGAATTATGATCAGTACAAATGGCCATGTCATGGGACCTTTAAAGAAGCGAGTATTAATGATGAAGCGCTCAGAGTAAAAAACAGACACTATGTTAACACAGGGCTTAACCATGCAGGAAGTCAGTTCCAGGGCCCTGCTTGCTCCTGGCTAATGTCCAGTTGAAGGAAAGTAAGATGGATGAAGTAAGAGTCAGGCTCATTAAGCAACGGTAAATCAGAGACTATTGGGCCTACAGAATATAGCTACAGTAGCAAACTAGATCAAGCTAATGCACGTGACGGGCAGCTTGCAGGACTCTGTGAGGCGAAAGGAAATGGACAGTGTTCACATCAGTGGTGAATTGTGTTCAAACTTCAAAGTGTTTCTATAATGTCCAACTTTTAATTTTAGGATGCCGGAAGTCTGAAATGGCAGAATAATTCCCTTTTGTTTTTGTTGCCACTGTTCCTCCTGATGAAAATGTAATCATACAAAATGCAATAGAGGAAACCTACAGTAATTCCAACCCTGTGTTGCAGAAAGACAAAAAGTGGTCCTTGAAATGGCAAAAGTGTTTTTATTCCTTGTTCTGAACTAAATGATCTGGGCCACAGATATTCTTATAAAACATACATTTCCCTTTTTTTTCATCAATGGGCGTTCAATTGGGTTGGTGACTGTAGGCTTATGATTTACAAGTTCAAACTGTTTATTGGCCCTCGTATGGAAGAAGTGCATTTGTTATGTTTATCCACGTATTCATTAAATGAAACCTCCCCCACATATACACTTTACATGATTGACAGATCGATATGTGTGAATAACGGATGATGCACCAGGGACTGTGAGTGTTTTCATGTAGAGAATTCAAAGCCAGCATGTGGCAGCAGCTGGAGTTAATTTTCCGGAACAAACACTTGAACTGACATAAACACCATTATTTGTTGGATTATTGTCTGAATCTTACTCAGCCATAAATCCTATTATAGATCACACATCATGTTTGTGTTGAGTTCCACACTAACACAAACCTTCATTTGGTTACAAGTCACACGCAGAGAAGGCAGTCGAGTGAATCACAGCCTTATTAATCCCAATAATTCAATCCTAGCTTGTTTATGCTCCCCTAAAGAGGATCAGACTAAAGCGGCTCTATAAAGGGCTCACACACATTTTCATGGACAATATCAAAACTTTTCAATTACTTTTCAAGGACAAACAAATTCAACTTTCCCCTAAATGTAAAAAAAAATATGGTATGAGGGTCAGTCCATTCATTATTTTTATATATTTTTTAATTGCCTTACAAGCAAGTCCGTCTGGCGCCGGATTTCAAGCATGAGGGGACATGATGCTGATTGTACTATCAGTGTATTCTAAATGCATTTTATATACATTTATTTCTTGATGTCTGAAAACTGTGCAGCAGCTTTATGTAGTCTACATACTACCTCATCTCTTATGGCTCGCTTGTGACCCATACATTGGTCATTAGTGAGCCATTAAATATGAAATGTACACTTGCCTGCCATTATTAAAACCAAATCAGATTCAAACATAATTTTTGTTAGCTGGCAATCTTACAGCGGGAGTCATGACGTGGGAGAAAATGAAGAAACCTTTGTGATAATAGACAAATGTTGTCACACATTGAATATATGATAGCTACAGTATGCTACACCTACAGATAGTGCTTTTGCTTATATAACCATGGAAGATCCCCTGAACATTATCGTGTGTGTGTGTGTGTGTGTGTGTGTGTGTGTGTGTGTGTGTGTGTGTGTGTGTGTGAGTGTGTGTGTGTGTGAGTGTGTGTGTGTGTGTGTGTGTGTGTGTGTGTGTGTGTGTGTGTGTGTGTGTGTGTGTGTGTGTGTGTGTGTGTGTGTGTGTGTGTGTGTGTGTGTGTGTGTGTGTGTGTGTGTGTGTGTGTGTGTGTGTGTGTGTGTGTGTGTGTGTGTGTGTGTGTGTGTGTGTGTGTGTGTGTGTGTGTGTGTGTGTGTGTGTGTGTGTGTGTGTGTGTGTGTGTTGCCCCTCATCTTTTCCAACGATGATCCCTCTGGTGGAAGATAAAACCGTTGACATCCTAATGCAATGACAAATGGCCGATAAAGCTGGCAGATATGTGGGAGCTGCTTTCACTTTCAGCACGCAGATAGGGGTGTTTTAAGGCTCAATATGTGCTTCTTTAAATATTTAATGTATGCACCCTGTGATGATGCAGGTATACTTGGCTTCAAACTGTGCATTTCAGCAGAGATGAGAAGCAATTAGGAGCTATCAGCGGCTGAGAGAGGGATGAAAAGGAGGCGCATAAAGAGATACAGAAACAGGGGAGGGTTTTTCTAGAAGGAGAGAGGCAGTCAACCAGTGAGGCCTGGGCTTTTTGGCCCATTGAGGCTGTAAACAGGCAGGGACCCCTGGAGTGTTGCGCCTGAGCAGCTCGACTGATTGGTAAAGCTGTCTATCAAACAGGCTGTTGCTGCCTGTCAATGGTAAACAGACAAGGAGCACAGACGTCTGCCCTGCTGTGAATTCTCTTCTAAACACAAACAACAACTTCACTAAATGTCTTCCGCAGGGAGACCTGGTCTACCTGTGACTGGTTCCTTCCCAGACAGAGTGTGTTTAAGATCATTCCTCAGAGGAACATTTTACTTTTTTGTGATATACAGTGTTGGTGAAGTTGGTACACCATACTAATTCAAAGATGATATTGAACGTGATATTCAAATACGTTCCAAGCCACATATAAAGACCCAACACTGCATAGACAGATGGATAAAAGTGAATTATGTCACACTAGATGGCACTGGAGTCACTTTCAATTACCTATGTTGAATTTTCTCTATTTGAATAGACTTTAAAGATTTTTTCCCTCTCAAATTCATAAACATTCAATCATTGTAAGGATACATACTGTTTGAAGTCTTTAAGAATGAAAAGTTATTCAGTTCTAACATTTAAAAAATCAGCAATGTGTTTCAATATTCATCCGTGGAAAATGCTAATCTTGTGCTTTATTTACTGCAATGTTTTATGGTACCAACTGGCCTAGTTTCCTCTTAACTGGATTCTTATTACTTTCTGTATTGTATGTGGCAACCAACATATTACTGTTGCTAGATGGATAGCAAATGGCAGCAGCAGAGATCAGGACTTTAAGTTATGAAACCTAACCGGCTGCCGGCATCGTATTTTGCAATAAATCTGCCTGCCTCCGGGTAGAACTGATGGCAGAATGGAGCCTGAAGGAGCAGAGGTGTTTAATACTGCCAGCTAATTCTTAGCCTTAAAGTCTTTGTATCGTATTAGCTACAGGATTAAAGGAAGCTAATTTCAAAGTATTCTATAGTGGGTGTCCCGCGGATGCCCCCTGAGACACTTCTAGCATTATTTACTTTGTCTATGCCTTTTTTGTTCTGGTTTCAACACCATGGAGAGCCACCAAATGCTTTGTAAAAGGGTTATTTTTTCCAAAAAAAATTCAGAAACATAACAACCTTCAGAGCCATGCATGGCAATCAGTCAAATCCTGATGAGGTACACTCAGAATATATCATCACATCCCAGAAGGCGCCAAACCAATGCTGCACGTTACTTGATGTGTATAGCTATGTAAGGTTTATAAAAAAACTATGTCCTTGTCACAGACATGTTTCTGACTATTTACAATTTAAGACAATTCAAGCAACATTAGATGTTTCCGGCCGCTTATGGCATAAACCCAAAACCGAAAATCACTCTGCTTTTAGTCAAGTTATGCATAATATGTAACATAAATTACTATGTAGCCTACGTAAGTTAAGTATGTTATGTGAGTTAAAATAAGTCCATGTTGGCCCATTGGTTTCACGCAGTACATGAGCATTGTCTTCTTGGACGAAAGTCCTGTCAATTTTTCAGACTTTTTGTTTTGTTTGAACAAAAGTACATGGATGCAATAGGCTCCTTTCACAGGCAACCTTCATGGACATTTTTGAGACAGACGCATCTGTAGTACAATAATCCAAACCCTAGTGTCGCTTGGCCTCAACCTCATGTGACATCAAGGTGCGAAGGACCCTCCACTCAGCAGAAGCGATGAGACCTCTTACGTATGTGCCTCTCAGAGCTCATTCATTCTGGGAGGTTAGTTCTGCAGCTAATGCATTGATTTATTTATCATTAAGAGTACTCCATCTGATTTACCAACTGTAGTCACACTGAGCAAGTGTCATTCGCAGACATATATACTAAATGCATGAGCACACTCACTGACAGTATGGCTTTCACGCCCGAACGCATTAAGATTGGAGGTGAAATACCTTGAGCCTCAAATGCTTGACATGGGAGAGGCTAAGTCACAGACATATATTTGAGCTTTATCAAACAAGAATAATACCTTTGCAGGCTTAAACATTTCAAAAACGTTTCAAATTTCAGGCTCAAGCACTTTCAAGTTTACCTTTTGTAGGTCTTATGCATTGTCAACTATGAGCCTTTTGATCTGCATTGACGTGGTTTCCTGAAATAACCCTTGGGTACATTTTTAAACTATATACTATTCTTTCTACTTTAAATCTGAATGAGTTGCTTTGGTAGCAGTAGGCAAGCAATGTTTATCTGTGAGTAGTCCTCAATATCTCAAACAGCTGTCTGAAAGATCGTCAGGTAGCAGGTCATTATCTGTATTAGAAGGAGAGACTGCTTTTTTCCTTCTCTAGTGGCGTTCCCCAGGGATATATCCTGGATTCTCTACACTTTTGTTTCCATACACTCATTTTGAGGCATATTGTCCACAGATGTATTATTTATTTTAACTGCTGTGCAAATGAAACTCAGCTGTACGTCTTGCTGGAAGAATTAAGCATTTCATCTTTGTCTGTCTTACATGATAAAATTCTGCATATTTCACAATTGCTTTCTATTTAAAACAAGATACCAATTTGGAGGAGTTCACTCGCAATGTAGAAGATAACCAATACAATTTAGCACAGATTAATAAAAAGAGAAGAACAAAAATATACATGTATATTCTTTTAGATATGTCCCACAGCACGAACCTTCATTTCAGCAGGTTTGTAGAAACGGCGTTCCTTGTCTTCGTTAGCGGTGCGGTAGCCATCCCGGAGGAAACGTTTGAAGCCGTACTTGCCGCGCAGCTTGCGGACGATCTTGTCCAGTGTCTGGCTGTAGAGGGCGTCATCATCTACTGCAAAGGCAGGATAGCTGATGGTTGGAAGCAAGGCTGCGTCTGTGTTCTACCGGGGAAAACACAATAGTCACAGGTTATCACCAAAACCGTCAATGTTGGTAAGTCGGTCCGTGTCTTGAGCGTTTTATAGCATTGACTTCCATAGATACGCTGACACCTTTGTTCCTCAATTTAGTGATTTCACAATATAGTGATAACCTTAATGCTTTAACATGGCGTCCATATTTTAACCACATCACGTTCACTAACTAAGTCAACACTGAAACCTCAGTTTCTGAAAACCTAAATCTGGTAGATGATGAAACAAAACAAGCACCTTTATCTAGGAGACAAAAAATGCCAAAACACACAGAATAGTTCCTTTTGAAATATACCCGCGTACAGGTGGACTTGGCCTTAAGTTATATTCCTAGGGTTATTAGTATCCATTAACTGATTGATGAATTAGAATGAAACCATAAGGTAAATCAAGGGTGAAAACTATTGGTTGATAGTTACCTTTAGCACAAATCTGTATGTTCTAAAGGGCCACAGACAAAGGTGCAGATGCCTTTGAAAACTACTTTTTCCGTTTTGTATCATATCAAATTTAGAAAATCTACACGACTGAAAACATTTGAAGTCATCATCTTGAAAACTGCAATGGATTGGTTTTCTTTATTTTTTCTGATATATTGTAGACTTAACAATTAATCCTTGAATCTAGAAGGACCAGTTTTATAGGTAGTTGACATAATTTGTAGTTGCAATCCTAGTATACACTGGAACAATCACAAAGAATGAACATTAATAAGAATGGAATATTTAGACTTTGCATTTAATCTCATATTTCATTTTATGTTTGGTTTAATCTATGAATCAGTGAAAATGAAAGCTATTAGGCCCCAGCCGCACTGAAAACAGCTATGAATATGAACGTTTTTCAATAGACGGCAGAGCTTCCTAAAGTGAAATACTTGCTTTCCATATTCTGCTTGGACTGTCTTCAAATTGAATAACTGAAGACATGATAACTTATGAAAAAGTTTGTCTGACAACAAAAGGACTAGATTTTGTTAGTCAATTATTAAATGTAGATGTTGTGTTTTCTATTGCAACCTTTTTTACTTTCCACACAACTGCTCCGTTTCTTCCAATCAGTTCTTATTCTTCGACTTCTTCCCTCCAGCCTACAACTCCAATTGACATGCTAACTTCCTCTGCAGCTGCGGCTGAAATAAGATATCAGCCGGCAGAACACATTCAGTACAGATATTGAATGTGTCTTGAATTGTGTATTGAATTCCAATCTTTAGCTGCAGTGTAAGAGATACTGATATTCTATTGATAATTTGCTTGGCTTGACATTATCCCTGTTGGTCTCTCGCTCCTGACTGCACGCCATCCCTCTGGTCCCTTAACGCTATTTTCGCACAACTATTATGCCACTCTCGCCGTTTAATTATACTAATTTTCTTCTAAAGCTGACTCTGGCTATTCTGCCTGACAAACTATAAACCGAGAGAGAGATGTGATCATTTAAGTGTCTGCAAGCGTTGGAGTAGAGAAAAGGGAATGGTTTTGCTACTGCTTTCTCCTCTACCTACCACTTATTAATTTCACTCCTTTTACCCTCGCTCTAGCTCTGCAGCAACCTGTCTCTTTCCACATCTCCTGTCAAGGCTGCAAAACACATGTATAGGCAGTGTAGTGTCGGCACCTTGGGGGAAATTTTGATTTGGAATATTGAAGTGAATGGGTAGTTGGATCGATGTGTATAATTAACCTTTTCTGAGATATGCATATGCGTGTCAGGCATCTATTTCTGTCTTTGATAAGTGGATTCTTTGTACACAGCCGCTTCACGGAGACTCAAAAAAGGTAAGAGAAGAAGCAGGGTGCATCAACGTATGCAAATCTAGACATCTAAAGATAAAGTCACTATTTCTGATTACAAATTAGAATTTACATCCGATCAAACTTTATTTAAATTGCGCTTTTCAGACAGAAAAGGTAATACAAGTGCTTAAAAAATCCCAAAACAATTAAAAATGTTATAATAGCACTAACCCCCCCCCCCCCCCCTGCTATCCAGGTAAAACACAGACTAGGGGTTTCATTCGTTGCATAAGAAATATGGATGGACTCACATGCGAGCGGGACTCTCGGGGCAGGAGGGAACACAGTGTCTGCCTGTTCCTGTTGTGGGCGTCCAGATCCACAAATATCACCGACCACGAACAGCCCTGCAAAACACATCAGCAGAAAGCTTGAACTATTCCCCTGTTACGGGTGCACAACAAAAGCACACAATATTATGTTATGTACAGTACTGTATGTAAGCACACACACAAATGAACCTCGAAAAAGTCCTATAACTTTAAAATATGTGACAACTGTATTGGCTAAAGCCCCCTCCATCATACCTCCGCACCTTCAAAAAAACACTCTTTTGCCGTATGGATATTTTTGGGTTGAACATGTTTTTCAAGTACAGTGTAGGAGTGCTTGTAAAACAGCGAGTCGAGAGTCATCTTATCGCTTCAAAATGTACAAAAAACGAAGTGCTGCTACTACAATGGGGTCTGTCCGCATTGCACTTTAACAGCTCTGAGAGAGCGGAGGCACCAGGTTTACTTTTACTTACTAAAGGAAGTGATCAAGCTTCTAAAAAGCTGGTCCAGTCCACTTCATCCATCCATCAGCAGCGCTTGCATAAAACCAACTCAGTCACTCCTGCTACCTGCTAAGCAGTTTCCAATGTAAGTCAAATACATTATGTATGGTTAGTGCCAGAGTCCACTTTTTCCCTACAAAAAACACACATCCAGCCAAGGCTTTTAGTCAAATCAGCAAGCTTTCACGCCGCAATTTGCATAGTGCAGTGGATTGCCGGCCGTCAATGTGCTGTACTGCAGGCAGCTGTGTGACACGTCAGGGAAATGGCTCTCCTCTGGGAGAATATTCCGGTGTTATAGCAGCAGGGTATGAAAAGACATTCACCTTAGATGTTTCCTTCAGTAAGCTGACATGTTCTTTACCATAACGTACAAACATCTATGTGTATGTAAAATACGTCAGTAGTTTTAACACGGAAAACTCGGAAACTCGTTTTTAGTTCTTTCTGCCTTTCTTAGCTGCTTTTTGCATATAAAAGAAAAACCAGAGACACAAAGGTTTATAAAAGATGAGCCTATACCATATGGTTATAATCCAAACGTGAAGGAAAAACAATGTATAACAAATAAAAACAGATGTAAATTGAATTGAAAGGATCGTCCAGAAAATATCCATTAATATAAAACCCTGTTTCAATCATTATCACTGTGCTTTAATAACTAACTGCAACAAATGTTTCTATTTTTATAAAAAAAATTGCATTTTTTCATTTGATTGAAAATGCAGTTTTGTTAAAAAAACAATGATATCTTTAATTTATCATTAATATATAATTAATACAAATCTTATATTGATTTGGAAAGCTCAGAAAAAAAACATTGGTCCTTTAAGATTTGCAATGATTTTGTTAAGTAAGCTTTTTAAATAGAGTAACGTCTGAAATGATTCTGTCGACTGCACTGCATTCTCTGTATTACTTTGAATGTGTGTTGATAAAGCAACAAACTACAAATTACAAAAACCAAATGTGCTCTAGAAATGGTTAAATAATATAATTTAAGGCCAAAAATGGTCACGGAGAGATTTGAAAATTATGCCCAAACAACTGCCAATATAAAACAAGCATAAATTATATTTTGAAGAATGCATTTTTCTTTTTTTGTCCCTTTTGCCACCTCAATTACCCTTTCCAACTACTCTGAGCAGGTAGCGCCGTCCCTCTGTAATCAAAGTGCGGCTGTATAATACGAGTGAATTACGGGCCACCATAATCTATGCCATAAAGCCCTCAATGTCACTGCCATTATTATGGGTTGCTAATAAATGTTGACAGGATGTAGATTATATAATACCTCTTTCAAAGACCCTAACGTACATCAGCTTGACATCGCTTTCTGTGCATTGATGTGCAAAAATTAAAATTGATAGATTTATGTCAGCATAGGGAAGACTGCTCGGAACTCACTGGAAAAAAAGAATTGAGTGTGTCCGCTCCAGTATATCCCTGCTCTACACTGGGTGTGAATTAGATGACAACCGGAGATAGAAAGTGGAACCTGAAGGTTTGTCTGGCTGTTTGTTCACAGCTCTGTGAATCCAATCGCTGGCTTTGAAAGGGAAAGACTTCCACTTCTCGGGATAGATTTATCCACGTTTTTTACGGAAGAGCTGCGATCCTAACAAAACATCATTTTTAGGTTTCCCAACCACATTGTCTCTGACCCAAACCGAGGATATGAAATGTTAACATCAACTCGGAGATACAGGGTCCAACGGTTAAGTAAAGTTAGGCTGAAGAAATCACTTTCCTGTGTGTTATACAGTATAGCTTTGTGTGCATGCAAATGGTCTACAAAGGCTAAAATCCCAAAGTTCCCTCCAGAGGGAGTTTCTCTCCCACAAACTATACCCCTTGCCGGGAAAGCCTCTGTTGGACTCCTTTGTTTACTTTCCTTACATACTGAAATCACATGTAAACATGTCACCGTAGAGACACAAAATACAAATATGAACCTGAAAATTAAAGGGTCTTGAAAATATCGTCTTCCGTGATTGGAATCGTATTTTAAATGTCTGTTTCCTTGTATCTTATCTTAATAGTTTTCCTTGTCAATGTTTCAAAGGAACTGCTTTGATGGGTAAGGGTAAGGGATCATGACAAATTAAACTTCACCAAACTGAGTGCAGTCCGTCCATTCATGCAGCACAAAGGCTAAATTGGACACACACCCGCAAGAGTCCACAGCCGCTGTGTTAAATGCGATAACAGAGTTTTTAACGTGTTGTATGTTCCGGTTAAAGGGGTTGTGGGAGTTACACTTGTGAGGATGAGAGTCAGCTGGGAAATCAAGATTGATAGAGATCATTAACAGGCGACGGGCTGGCTTGTAGCACTTCCATTCCCACAGGAGGACAGGAGACTGGCCCCACACAGCATGGGTCATAAAGCAGCTACCTCTATAAATTGATTCTTTCAACAAGCAGAGCTTGATGACAAAATCCATTTGCAGGCACAGTTAAACCCTCATTTTGCAGTGGATCAGAAGAGACAAACAAACAGAGACTTTATTATACACTCTAATGACAGCCCTTTATGTTGATCAGATAAATACTTGAATGCAGTGTAAGGCCGGAGAAGCTGGATAAAAGCCAAGTAGAGAAAAAGAAGAAAATATCATAGGAAAGCAGGATTGCTATGTGCACTGCTTCATTGTCCAATCCATTAGCAGACGTAATGGATGTCCCTGTTTTTTCTTTCTACCACACAAGCAGGAAAACAAGATATCTAATTGTGGACATTTTGAGGGAGATTCAGAGAAAGACCGGGGAAAAACATGAACTGTGGCCATTGATCAAAGTCTGCTGAGCCCAACACAAACATTCAAAGTGAATCTCCGGATGGTCAAGCACCCACTTGAGGAAATAGATGGCACGGACACAAGTACATGCATCTCTTGGGACTTGTATGAGGAGTTTGTGAATTATTCAAATACCTGGTTTCCGAACAGGTTGAACCCATTGATGGCCTCCAGAGCAGCTTTAGCCAGGCCCACAGAGCTGTGAAGAAAAAGAAACATTAAGGATTACATGAGACATTTTTCAAATAACCACCAATTTTCTACGTTTGTACAAAGTATATTACATCACGTTTCAATTAGTCGAGAGCTACTTTTACTCCTCTTTTTTTTGTTTTTCGCAGTGTATGTATTTAGCATATTTTAACATTATTAAAAGCTTACCTTTAACCTTTGTGTGCTGTTTGGGTCTGTAAGACCCGTTTTCAGTGTTTACTAAAATAACATGTATGCAATTTAATTATTTTAACCTGCTTTATTTGGGGGTGGACCTCACATCCTCTAGGGGGGTCCGGGGGCATGCCCCCCGGGAACATTATTTTTTTTTAAATGTTGAAGTTAAAAGCATCAATCTGCTGCACTTTGAGCACAACATGAATTTAAGGATTCAGCTCTCAACACTCATATGAAAGGGAGCTGTATACTTCACAATGATCACAACCAATAACAAATCATTTAAACTTGTTTATTCT
This sequence comes from Notothenia rossii, assembly GCF_949606895.1. Taxonomy (NCBI): domain Eukaryota; kingdom Metazoa; phylum Chordata; class Actinopteri; order Perciformes; family Nototheniidae; genus Notothenia; species Notothenia rossii. The sequence continues at coordinate 36,489,609 of NC_136904.1, read as the reverse complement.
TATCTTATGTTGCCTAGTTAGCATTCTTTCTTTTTATTTATGCATATATCATATATATATATATATATATCATAATCACTCCCCTTTTAAACAGTTTTTTTGTGTACTGTCCTATAGTACACATTGGAAGGATTTCTTACTTTATCTATATTTAATAGATAAAGGTGTGCCCTCCCTCCCTCCCTCCCTAGCTGTCTCGCTCGCTCTCTCTCTCCGTCTCGCTCGCTCACAGAGGCTGTGTGCTCCTCCGTGGCGCTGACGGCTTGCGTTAAAAAAATAAAATAAACATATTTGTAAAGTGGGGGGACACAAACGGGATTTCGATAAGTGGGGGGACATGTCCCGCAAATCAAGCAAGAACTTGATTGGTCGATATTCATTGTGGGGGTGGGGGGAGGAGGGATGTTAGATATAGATATAGAGTTGTAGTAAGTAGATAGAGTTCGCTATGATTGAGGTTTTCTTTATGCATAGGGTAGATTCTTTTAATTACATTTCCTTTTTTGTTTTGTGTATTTTTTACATTTTGGATTTGCTTGGCGATCTATTTTTAGAACATGCCCCGCGGGCGACTGACGTTGCCCCTGCGACTAACTGCCCATGTTGGCTACCCCTGCTTCAGACGGATTCAAAAATGCATGCGTTTTTTTTACCAATAATCTTTTTACCTTATGGTGTTTTTATTCTAGAATGTCATTGATAATTGTATTGCAATTAAATCACAGCAATATCAATTGGTTTCATTTCACTGTAGTAAAGATTGATTCCCCCCCATTTAGAATCACACTGGAATCACAAGCGTTTCTGTAAGGATTCAGTGGAGCTGAAGGGTCCTAAGATTGTGGTCTACTGTAGATAATGGATCTCTTTTATAAAAACCTTGTAGTGAATTTCACACATGCTGTCTACTATGATTGCAATGCAGACTAAATGTAAATCCATTTCCCTGTCATTTTGTTTCCCTTTCTTCCTCGCCAAGATTTCCCTAGAAAATAAAAACAGGGGGAAAATTGAAGGGGAACTTGGCGGTAGCTGTGCTGACATATCAAAACGAATGTAATGCCATTAGTGAAAGCTGAATTGATGCTTAAAGGTGACCTATCATGCAAAGTGCACTTTTGTACGTCTTTTATACATGAATATGTGTCCCCGGTGTTCCAGGGAACTCACCAAGTGTCAGAAAACACAACCCTCTCTATTTTCCTCCATACCCAAATCTCTTAAAAAGGGGCTGCAACGGATCTGATACAGACTGATTCAGAACGTCACAGATACAGACGTCACAGATACAGACGTCACAGAAGTGGCGCTACGGCTATTGGGGCAACTCCACCAATCAGGAGGAGACAGCCACGGACATTGCCGTTCGAAAGCGCTGGAGACGCTGTAGTACATATGCCAGGCCTGTAGATGGTGCTGTTCTCACAGAATCAGCCCATGCAAAGACAGTGTTAAATTGAGCGAAATGAGGATTGGCTAAAATGCATGATCTGTTTGGTATTTTGAAAGATAAAAAGTATAAATATGCCTTATATAGGTATGGTCCTACACTATATTATTCAAATATAGCATGATAGGTCCACTTTAAAATAAGTTGGATGGCTGTTGCGAATTGTAAGAGAGCTCTCCATGAGTAGTTATGTGAAAAATATCACACCAAAAACGGCCAGTACTGGTCTGCATGGGTGTCAACTTCTCACACAGAGATAGAAGAGATGTAATGATTGCTGGGGAAACAGGAAAAGGTGGTCCCAGGAAACAGCATTGTGATGCAACTGTTTCAGTTGACAGTTGGAGGTAAATAATCGGATGATGAGAATGTATTTGTAGACTGGGAGTCTATGAGCTCACAATGTAGAGTTACCAACAATACTCCTAACTCCTACATTAAATGTGATTGCATGCAGTGGCTCATATGGCAATTGAGGCCATACTTAATAATTTCAAATGCTTCCATTTGTGTCCAATGTCCCATCGGTAGTTGTTTGATCCATTGTTATCATTAAAATAACGACGAGAGTAGATTTACAGTCTTAGAACTAGATTCTGACACAGGTCCTTTCAAGACATTCCTCATGGATTAATCATTGAAACTGTGCTGTGGATATCGAAACTCCAATAGGCCAACCAATGAAGGGCAACTGTGGCTGTGAGATAGTGCAGTCCTCTTTCGATTGGAAGGTTGTAAGTTTGAACATTTTTCGATGTATCCTTGAGCAAAATACTTAACCCCTTATCTCTCCCGATGGCACGGTCAACGGTGTGTGAGTGTGTGTTAATGTTAGCTTCCCTGGGCAGGTGGCACATTGCTCTGTATGAATGGGTGAAAGATGACTTGTACAATTAAAAAAACGCTTTGAGCGGTCCTAAAGATGGGTAAAGTGCTATACAAATACAGTCCATTTACCATTTACTGTTTACCAAAATGTCATAATTTCCATTACTTTATGCTATTAGACATTTGTGAAAGGCATCATAATTAGCATATGAATGATCACCTTCGGTCATTGCTATTTTTAGTGTGAAGGCCAAAAAACAACTGAACCAATTAACCTGTGACTTTTAGAATGCCCTTAAAGTTCGGGGCCCTTCAGAAGTCACCTTCTTAGCCCGGTTGGAAAACCACTATTGATTAGAAAATGACATACAATCAATTAGTAGAAGTAGTATGAGTTACAGAATAACATTAATAATACAGAGTGTATATAGTACAGTCCGAAACGTTTTTTCTGGTAAAATTATGATTGATTCATCATGAGTTGAGATATTTAAAGACAATCAGCTGCTACGACATTAGATACACCACTTTAAATAAAACACTCCAGTCTAGCCATTTTACTGGGTGTGATGATAAACATAAGGCCTTTCTCTGCCAATTGGCACTGTGTTACTTGAAATGACTCGATTTGTTCATTTACGCAGATCACGTCGAACACTTTGGAGTCTGCATACAGCATGGTTATCGGTATGACGCAATCACATGTATGAGCTAGCTCACTAATTGTGAAAACCCAAAGCATGACTTGGATGGCAGGCTTATTCACAAAATCAAATGTGTAATCTTCTCTTCAGACATCTTGGCAAGCTGCTGCCAATAGCCTTGGATCGTTGGAGGAAGAAAAACAAATGCTTCACAGAGATAAGCAAAGGCAGAAATTGAGGATCCTTATCGAGGCATTGAGGGAGGAGAGGGACGCTGGTTCGACCTTGGATGATAAATCAGTTAGAAGCATGTGACAAAAACTCTCTGAGTTCCAGTAGCGTGGCGTGGGGTACAATTTGAGGAAGCCAATAATCTATGTCCTTTTTTTGTGGGGGGGGGGGGTTATGTAATGACGTAACGAGATAGTTGTTACAGCACCCGTTATCATTGTACACAAATGTGTATCATACAGATGCAGGACTTGTGTCCGCACACATGAATTGATGCAGCCAACCCCCCACCCAAATGCATAACCAGCCGCTTAATACGCAGTGCAGATTCGGTAAAGAATCAAAAATAAGCATTCATTCACAAACTAAATCAGGAGACCTTTGAAGTTTTACGTTCACATCACAGTATCAGTAGGCTATGTGTATGAAACACGTGTCTTCAAAAACAGTTATGTGTACCAACATTGCATGTTGTAGTCCACCTGCACCTGCCCTTCCCTCTCACACACGACAAGTGCAGCAGCAGTCCTTGTCCCTGTAATTAGCTCAGTCCTTAGTCCAAAAGTTAAAAAAAGTAGCGAAAGTTTCCAAAAATTATGTTTTACTAAATACTCTAGATCTCCACCCTCCATAACTGCACTTGCTAATGTTGCTACTTGCTAGCGGTGATGACAGTACGAAGGTGATGTGATTTGATTAGAGTTAAGCCAGAGGGAGAGTGGCTTCCCTTGGCATGGCCCTGACTAATCACAGGTTAGCAGGGGCATGACGGTAGCCTCATCTGATTGGTCAATCCCTCCATTTTTTTTCATCAAGGGATGCCAATTTCGGCTGGCCTCCTCTGGCAACAGTGAGTGCAATATACTGTTTCACCATAACATCTAGATGGGCGCTGTTTCACTCTTTGTAAAATACTCAATGAGAATGGGGAAGAGATGGCAGCAACACACAGCACAGAAGACTTACCGAAACTAAACAAAGTGTTTTTTTTAATTAAAATTATAACTACAGTCCGAAAAGGAGAAAACGTCACTGCTGAGTTCACTGGCTGATTGAAGTGCTTCTGTTTCAGGATATGGTGCAACCTCCTAATATTCACAGCAGATCAAGTTCAGAGTGTTGATTTGTCCTTTACTACAAGGACTTTTGGAGAGCTTAGATCGCCATCAAGGTCCTTTCCATTGGTATTACGATTATATTTGTATCACGTAGGGTACGTGCTACTTGACCATCGGCTGAAGTCTTTGCGGTGTGTTCCAGTGGGCTGTTGGCCAAGACGCAGAGACGAGAGGCGACACAACAGACGTGTTCCGTCGGGACGTATTCTTTGGTGTCAGTTTGGTGTGTAGGCCCCTTTACTTGTTAGACGCTTTTATCCAAAGCGACTTACATACTCAATACTGTGGGCAATCCTCACAGGAGCAATTGGGGGTGAATTGTCTTACCTCTGAATTGTAGTGGAGTAGAAGAATCTCTTTGCCAGACACGCAGCAGAGAGACAGAGACAAAGACACGCAGCGTGTGCTACTTGCATGCTTCCTGAGAGCAGCTTCCTGAGAGGAGACATATTGTCAAACATTTTGCTTTTTCAACAGAGGAAAGTAACGGCTTTATTTTTATGGGACAGTAATTGCCCTAACCTTTCACACTCAAGAATGCCATCAAAACACCCTGAGGATTATGTGCTACTTCAAAGACCTAATACACGGATAACAGACCTTAAGGAGGATATCCAACGGCTTTCTGACAAGCTGAAAGAAAAATACTCTCTCGTGTCCAGTCTCATGGAGGTGGCATCGGTGCAGTCTAAACAGCTTGCCTCATTCAATGCAACTATCCATGACACAGTTCTGTGGGATCCTTCCACCTGTCCACTGCCTTCCGACTGCTCGACACCTGGCCATCAGCAGTCGTGGTCTGAGGTGGTGCGCAGGAGCCTATTGAATGGGCTCGCCTCGTCTGATGATCCGGTCCATCAAGCTGATGCTCCCGTGGCACTGACCCGTCCAGGTCTGCACCCTGCCGACACTGCAACTTCTGCGCCGGTAGTCGACAGCGTTTGTGCTGCTTCCAAGGCCACTGTGGAGTCAACTCGTGTCCTTCATCCCGTCTGGCAACCTCCTCACATTGTAAACTCCTCAAAGAGGCCGTGCCGAGACACTCGGGAAGTTTTCCGGGCCCTGAGCCGGCAAGGAAATCCTCTCCCAGCCCAGCTGTTCCTGTCTCACCACAACACTCTCCTGCTCGGTCACCACATCCTCAATCACCGGCACCTCCTTGTCCCCTTTTTTACCCAACCACATTAATAATCGGGGATTCCATAAGCAGAAACATCCGATTCTTCAATGCAGCCACACGCAGCCTCCCTGGAGCCACAGTTCCGGTCATCCTGGATAAACTCCCGTCCTCTGTCAATCGACTAATTGTCCACGTTGGGTCGAATGATACAGCCCACCAGCAGTCGAAGCTGACAAAAAATGATTTTGAAAAACGTTGTAACGTTGTCTACGGAGCTGTGAAAAGTCGCTTTTTATTTCAGGTCCGATCCCAACGCTGGCCTGCGGAGTAGGGCGTTTTAGTAGGATCCTCAGCCTCCACACCTGGCTCTAATCCGCCTGCAGAGCTCACAATTTAGGTTTTATTGACAATTTTAATCTATTTTGGGACCGACCCGCCCTCTTCGGCACTGGTGGAATCCACCCCAGCAGGTTAGGTTCAAAGGTTGGCTAACATGCAGCACGCTTGGTGTGTTGGTGTTTTTCCTAATGATATCAGCGACCATTGCACTATTGCTTGCGTTAGGAGCACTAAGTTGCCCAAAGCTAAGGGCCTTATTGTGCTCAGGCGCTGCTTCAAACACTTATCTGAGCAGGCTTTCCTACACGATCTGGCGGAGGTTAATTCCATCTGTCGATGTTGCCGTCCAATTTTGTATTGATCACTTTTTATCAATTATTAATAGACATGCCTCCCTTAGAAAATTCAGAGTTAAGAATAGGAACACTCCATGGTTTACTAGAGAACTATCTGATCTCACTCATGATCGAAATAAGCAATGGTCCTGTGAGGATCTGCAGTACTTCCTCCTTCTTTTTCCCCCTGTCTGTGTTTGTTTTGTCTGTGTGTCTGTCCCCCTGGCTGGGCGTGACTATCTACATTCCGATTCCCGCCAACTCACCTCCTCAGCTGCTGCTCATCTCACTGATTGCCACTACTCACCTGCACCTGCTTAAAACCCTGGTTCCCATCCTCAGACTTCGCCAGTTCTTCGTTTAATCTTCAGTGGTAAACTATCGTCCTGGCCTACTAGTGTTTTTTCCTAGTGACTTTTTGATGCTCCTTGTGAAAGGAAATTATTTCCTAATCCTGCTTGTTTTTCCAGTTCCAGATCCACATACTCCAGCCTCTCTGCATGCCACGTCCAGCCTCCCTTCCTGATCAGCCCAGCTCCACGTCTTCCCTCTACGTTTGCTTCGTCAACTCCTTGTCAGTGTCGTGGAAAAAATAAAGCCTTTTTTTGACACTTCACCACTGTCTCTGTTTTAGTGCTTGCATAGCGGGTTCACATCTCCAGTCACTTCTCGGGAAACCTAAAAGGTCCTTAGCTAGAAAGTCTAACACTAGTGATGACTGGCTTCTTTTTTGTGTCCTCAGAAATAAATATCCAGCCCTTATTAAAAAAGCTAAAGCTGATTACTATAGGAGCTTAACCAATGATTGTTTTAATGACCATTCTAAATTCTGGAAAACAATGAAATCACTTCAGAACAAGAAGGTTTCTAGTTTCCCACAACAACTGAAGTTCAGTGATTATTTTATTTCAGATTCAGATGGTATGTCTAATGCTTTCAATTCTCACTTCAAGAAGGCTGGTCAGATTTTTGATGAGCAAAGTAATGACTCTAACCCCTCGATTCCACCGGGTCCGTCTGCATCGCGTAACGGCTGCGCCGCGGTTTTGGTCCGGCCTCCTCCGGCGTCATACCCTACCGGGCGCGTTTTAGAAGCATTTCAGAAGCGGAGCATCTCGCCTGCCGGCTCGCAGTTTTTGTTGATTTGGGCATATTTCCTGGACAGGCTACTTTGTACAGACAAAGTTCATAATAATTGTAATATCCCAGTTATAAACGACATTAATCAAAGATGTGTTGCTGTATTTTAGTGGTAAATGCATTCATCATCATAATTATTCTATATATATATAATTGACACAGGAGAGAACGCTGGCATTTCTCCTCCTACTTGAAAGACTACGGAGGGATAGGGTCTGAAAATTAGTTTTTTTTGGAGGATGGGCCGGATGATTTCACCGGTCCACTTACTGCCCGCCGCCTCTGCAACGCCTCGCGTCGCGTCAAAAAATAGACTTCAATCCTATTTTGAGCGGAGCCCAGCGGCGAGACGCTTCAGGGACGTAACGCGGCGCGTCTGGTGGAATAGCACCCATTGACTAGAGTGGCCGCGATCCTTGCGGACGCCGCGGCGCAGCCGTAACGCGACATTGACGGACCCGGTGGAATCTAGGGGTAAATGGTCGTACACACGACGAGATGAACTCCCATGTCATGACGGCCTCGACCCGTTCTTTTTTAAAATTGCAGCTCAGATTATAGCACAACCAGTAACTGATATTTTTAATCTCTCCCTGTCCACTCACACACTGCCAGCTGTGTGGAGGCAAGCTCTTGTATCGCCCCTCTTGAAAGCTGTTGATCCCACTGAGTTGAATAACTATCGTCCTATCTCAAATCTTTCTGTGTTATCAAAGATTCTTGAGTCCCTAGTTTCTACTCAGCTAAAACTTTTTTTAAATTCACACAAAATCCTTAACCCTATGCAATCTGGATTCAGATCAAAGCACAGTACTATGACTGCCAGTCTGAAAGTCTTAGACGATATTAAGGCTGCTTTGGATACAAAAATCTGTTTGTGTTGCATTGTTTATTGACCTAGCCAAAGCATTTGACAATGTAGATCACCACATTATGTCTAATGTTATGTTGGTGTCTCGTTTCGGTCATAACGCCATTTGCTGGTTTCAGAGTTATCTAACCGACCGTACTCAATGCGTCAGGATGGGTAGTACTGTCTCTGACCCTGTCACCTTGGAGAAGGGAGTTCCACAGGGCTCTATTTTGGGGCCCTTGTTCTTTTTATTATATGTAAACAATATTTGTAATCAGATGCAATTTTCTACCTATCATATGTATGCTGATGACACTATTGTATATTCATGTGCTCCTTCTCTGGATATGGCCGTTTCCAATTTAAAGTCTGATTTTATCATGCTACAGCATGCACTTCTTGATTCCAAACTGCTATTGACGGGTAAGAAAACCAAAGCAATGCTTTCTGCTCCCAAGTCAGCGTCCTCTTGCCTCTCCATTGACACCCTTGACTCTGTTGAGTTTGTCGATACTTACAAATAACTGGGCTTTTGGTTGGACGGTAATCTGAACTTCAAACACCATATTGAAGTTCAAACTAAGAAATTGAAATTCACTCTTGGCTTCCTTTTCAGACTTAAATGTTGTTTTTCAACTTCATCCCGTAAAAGGTTGGTCTCTGGCTTATTCCTGTCCCAGCTGGACTACGGTGATACCATTTATAGATTTGCCTGTCCCACTGTTTTGGCCAAACTTGACCCACTCTACCATGCTTCACTGCGTTATATATCAAATGCACCCTATAGGACTCATCATTGCAAACTGTATAGCCTAACTGGATGGTCCTCACTTACTATGCGTAGGATGCAGCATTGGTTTTTATTAATGTATAAAGCCATTTTAGGTAAGCTTCCACTCTACATATGTGCCAGATTTGCTCCAGTTTGTGACTGTTACAAACTCATGTCCAGTGCCCGGATACGGTTCCAGGTACCTGCGGTGCGGACTGAGGCTGGAAAAAGGAATCTTTTTTATTATGGTCCTTGGTCTTGGAATGACCTTCAATCACGCCTAAATCTGAGGGCACTTGTCTCACGTTTTAAATTGAAGTTGTCTGAAGTCCTTACCACCAGATGCTCTTGCAGTATTAAGCAGTGTACCTTTCTTACTGTCCTAATGTGCACAATGTAGTGACTGCTTTTTCGTCTTTTGTTTTCTTAGTTATGTTCTGGGTATTTTATATATTTGTGTTATGTGTTATGTGTAACGTTGCTGCCTTCTTGGCCAGGTCAGCATTGTAAATGACATTTTATCTCAATGTTTTTTTATCTGGTTAAATAAAGGTTAAATACAAATAAAAGTTTTGCAAGACTGAGGGCTACTTTTCAAAGCAAGAGGAGCGGGGCTCCTGTTTCACTTGCACAGAAGTAGAAGTCATGGTAAGCAAAAAGGACCCGTTATCGACAATCATTTATGAATACATTCACACACAATGGTAAATAATTTCTGAAATAGTTCGGGACAAGTGAGGTATTTCTGTATTGTTTTGAAATGTCTGTAATATTTTAATCCTAGCTGGTGGAAACAAATAAACTCCATCTTGTGTGAGCTTTGGGATTTTTGGCGTTTGCTGACCATTTACATGCCCCAAAACCTATATAACACACCACAGGAAAGGGAAGTATGGAGATAATCGACATGAAGTCTCTCTCGCCAACTTCCATACTAACCTTCAATGCAAGCAGAAGCAGGTGGTCCACATGAATATGGTGATTGGTTTGCAGTTGTTGCGAAAGTAAAAACAAACTGCTACATTATAATCATTATAATTGGCCAAAAGTGGATTTACACTGGTGTAACATTTCAAAAAACTGTATTTATTTGTAATTATGTGTGGTTAAATTCTTGACTGTCTGCTGTGAACTGCAGCTGCAATCCGGGCTCCATTCGTTGTTTTTTGGAAAAATCAAAATAAACTAGTTGCAAAGGGCTCGATAAGATTTATTTTTGCAGGAGATATACAAAATAATAAATTAAGCCTGAAAGTGGACAATAAAGTCTTTGGAGCAGGTACAAATGGATGTTACTATGAGTCTTAATTCTACATTCTTTCATCAACATTTCCAACTGTTTGTTATTGCATTTGCTTTGATATTTAAAAAGTAAATACAAATATGACTAATTCAGAAATGTATTTTATGGATTCAATTTAACAGTCAGCTCTGATAAAGTCATTAAACATTGCACTGAAGTAATATTAATAATGTGAAAGGCACCCAGTTAAATAAAAATATAGAGAAAAGCTGATAAAAGGTGTATAAGTAAAATATATTGCATATAAACCTTGTTTCAAGGCAGGCATTCAAAATTAAAATGATTTCAAAGCTAATTCCCTTTCTGCTGATATAGTCAATAATTAGTGTTTTCATAGATGAAAAATACCAAACTTCTTCCACCTCTTCTTAAACACAGGAGAGAAAACCATTTGGATCTAGCTGTATTATTCTATTTTAGCTCGTATTTAGTTGTATTTTCTTGGCTTTTTAGTGACTGTTTTGAAAATGTATGTAAATGTAGTTTCAATGTGGTTTTTTTCACAATGTCTAAATGCTTTTCCTTTTTGCAAAGCACTTTTAATTGCAAAGTTGTTGAAATGTGCTAAATAACCTTGTCTTACCTTGCCTAGAATAGACTTAGATCACCAGATTGTACATGTTGCCTCTCAGGGCCTCCGTACAATACATAGCTAGATTGATAACTACAGTGATGTACAGCTGTTGACAGAGATAAGAGAAGGGATGTGGATGTTACAAATATGCCACCCCTGAAAAGTGTTTACTTGGTCACAGCCTGTAACTCATAACATGTGAACTATATAAATTCATTTATTTTCTATTTTCTTTGTGTTTCACTGAGTTTTGACTGACCTGGAATGCAGCTCAGTGCTTCCGTTGTTATATTTGCTGCCTCGCTCCCACATGCCGTAGTCAGGCACCCTGTAGGCTCTCTCCACACAGAACACCAAGTTCTGGATGAAAGAAACCTGGACACAGAACACACACTTCAAACACAGCAACGCATGGAACATTAAGAATGGATTCAAACAAACATGCAATAATAGATCCAGGGCTGCGGGAAAAGGACATGTCTCCATACTTTGCGCAGCCACACACACAGCCTAACCCACAATTACATACGTATACAGTACCAAGTGACCTTTGATATTGATCTGGGGTGAAGTGTGTCTCATTATATGGGTTAGTAAAATGGACAAGAAAGCTGATTCCTCATCAAGGTTCAAGGCTCAAGGTCAAAGTGTCCCTGCAGCGTAGACACGGTGTAATTAAGTCGTAGAGTGTGACATTATGTGCGGCTGGAGCTCCGTTGGCTTGTCAACTGCCCATGACACGACACTAAATCGACAAATATGGACCTAAACGGCCATTTTAAGCTCAAGTTTAAACATCAGCGCTTTGCACATTAATTACAGACTCTCAGGAGCAGTGTCCTTGATTCCATCACCAAACAATACGAATGGTTTTAAAGTCGAAATTAAAAGAATTAAGGAGTTTGTCGTATCTATAATCAGGCTTGCACCGGCTGTGGATGTCAAATCAATAAGCACATCCAAAAAAAAAAGAAACGAAAAGAGAGAGAATGTGCGATGACTTAAAGGCCTTGAATCATTAAAAAGACTGTGTGCGTGTGGGCTTGACTGATGGGAGATTTAATCTGAAATGACAAAGTAGAGGGGAGAAAAGAGAGGCAGATAGAACCTGTGTAGGACTTAAATAGGACATTCTCTGAAGGGAAAAAAGAGAATATTCTCTTATTTGGGGTTTTAGGAACGTCGTGATCAACGAGGGGAAACCTTTTAGTATCTTCATGGTATCTTAATGAATGTTACTCCCCTCCAGCTAAAAACAAGAATATCCATCTCGCTACAACTGGACGTCAATCCCTGCCAGTAGCCGTCTTTGGAGGTGGTTTGCACACACTCAGAGGCATACATGTGATGCTGCATTAACCCAATGCCCACAGCATTGTTGGAAAATGCCTACACCTGTCTAATGTGAAAAACACAGGCAGCAGATACACACAGGCTAATGAGATGCTGCGATTCATGCTGCATGAGACAGAAAAAGGCATCTGGAAGGAGGTCGATAGTGCATCTTCTCAGAGGACACGCAGCAGCCTCTCTATACCTCCTGCCTCGAGAAGAGGGGAAAAAAATACTGCAATGCAGCTTCCAGTATACACCAATGGACTTCGCAAGCAGTGACAGCTAACAACGATTTGATTAGTCCAAATTAAATGCGTTAAAACAGTAAGGACACCATTTTTTATTTAAATTGATCTGATTTTAGTCATTAAAAGGATGTAGGGGTGCAGACTGCCTTAGTTTGAATGATCTAATAGTACTGTATAAGCAATGTTTTAATATGCAAATCAAGGCTTGCTGTGCCATTGGGTGTGAGAAATGTAAGGGAAATGTGAGTTATTAGGGAGGGTTTTGAGTAGAAAAAGAGAAGATTGCACACACTTTTTTTCCGGAACTGTTTTTTGTTAATAAAAGGATGTACTGCATGAGCGTGCAGACTGCCTAAAATAGAACTATGCAATATTTTAAGCAGCGTTTTAACATGCAAATTAAGGCTTGCATTGTCTTTTTTTTTGCCACAGGGAGTGAGAAATGAAGTGAAATTAGAGTTATTAGGGAGGGTTTTGTATAACCAAAGTGAAGACTGCATGCGCTAATTGGTTCACAGCAAAATGTTTCAGCATGTCCTTCCTTTCTTAAAATAAGCACAATCTAGTAAACAAACGGAATCCTTTAACCAGCGGCATACATTTCCCCGCTCTGTGGCGGTAAGTAAAGCTGCAAACACTATAAAAACTAACAGAATTAATGAAACTGCTCCACAGGGCCCCACAATAAACAGCACACTGTGTAAACTTAACAGCCAAGTTGTTTTATTAAGAGACAAACGTAAAGAAAAGACAAAAATCGACAGCGGGGAGATATATCAAACTCGAAGAAATCCGTTTATAGAAAGCTTTTCTGTAATGATTGGGGTTGGTGTCCTGACAAATTAGACGTTACCGGCTGGATTCCCAGGAGGACATTTAAGCCTACACAATGAAATCATCGAAAGGTTTCTACGTTGAAAGTCAATTGAGTGGATCAGCAAAAACATAAATGTGAGGTGAGCTATAAAAGTGAGATTGTGTTTACTATAGGATATCTGCAGTGGATTTAGGGTACATCTAACTACATTTACAAATCCCCTGCTCTGACTTTATAGCATCTTCACAATGTAGCATCCTATAATTGTAAACGTAGGAATCTCATTCGGCTCCAGTTTGTTTGAGTTTTTCAGTAGCCCTTTTTCATGATAGGAATTTTCATGTGAATACAAACTGACTTATATGGCAGCCAACAGGTGCAAATGTGCCACAATGACCCGAAAAATGTTCATAAGGAGAAATGCGCCGCAGCTTCAGAAACGAAGCAAATTACAAAAACATAAATGCGTCAAAACACATGCAAATGGAGAAACATCTTCACCAACTTGACAACACATGCACAGTCATTAAAATCGCTGCATAAGCAAAACTCTGCGATTACAATACGCTGCAAAAAGCTCAAAACACAACAGAAACGGGGACACTAACAAGTGATCCACACAACTGTCATTGTTGTTAGAAAGTTACCTAAAATGTTTAAACGGCTCATTTTAATAATGTGATCACATGATTCCTTCCGATATTTCTAAGTTAGCTAGCTTAGCTAGCCCCAAAAATGGCAATGAGCACTCAGTTCCGAGCTGTGTCCCGTTTCAGTTTGTTTTGAGCTTCTTTCAATGTTTTATATTTGCAGGGTTTTTTCTTTTGCAGCGCCTTTAGTTGAACCTTCATATGTTTTGTCAAGTTTTTGATTGTTTTCTAAATGCTGCCCATGTGTTGTCAAGTTGGTCAAGGCGTTTCTTCATTTGCTAGTGTTTTGGCAATTTTTTGTTTGCACCAATCGCCACTGTAGGCTAACAAAGGGGAGACAGGTTTCTTGTAAATGTCAGAATGACGTATTAAGGTGCTCTATAATATGTGACCTGCTCTATCGAAATCAGTCGCATTGACCTGAAAACACATTTTGAGTTGTATACACTGCTGGAAAGAGGATATTCCTAGCTTTCTAATGATATCAGGATTGTTTTTGTACTCCAAATATTAAGCGAAATATGTCAAATTATATAATGACTGCCACCGAGTCATAATGTTGAGAAAAAGGCCTTCAAAGTTTCCTCTTCTCTGGAATCCATCGATCTGATTGATTATTAGCTGAGCAATTGATCAAAATACTACGGAGGGAAGATATTTTTGTTTGGATTACTGGTCTGGGGGAAGCTCGCGAGTGTGTGTGCGTGTGTATACGTGTGTGTGTGTGTTTGTGTAATTTTGCTTTGTGTGTATTGTTTGTTTCACCGGGAAAACCCTCACGAGAAACACCGGCTGTTGTTATGCCTGCTGTGACGTTAAGTTACTCCGTTCTCCGCTTGTAATTATGCAGTTACAAGCTTCAAAGTGGTATTTATCATCTGAATTTGCTGAAACAAGTTTAATATTCTGAAAGCCAAGACTTTGTTTAATTGAAATCAGATGAAAACAAACTGTAACGGACCCTGCCGTGTTATTTATGATTACTCTACGCTTACATTCATAATGTCAGCCGGAGGGAGGGGGGGCGGCGCTGCGGAAGAGCAGCCTGTCATCTTCCCTTTACAAGCTTAAAGAATGTATTTATCGTGTGAGTTTGGAAATAAAAGTTTCATATTCTGAAAGCCAAGACTTTGTTTGTTTAAAATCAAACAAAACACCCGAATCCCGAAAAAATAGTTTTTTACGCAAATCCACGTTTATTTTGAAATGAGCCGTTGCGACTTCCGACTGATTTTGATAGAGCGGGTCACATATGTTACTGTAAAGCAAAACTATTTTGTTTGTATTCTATGCATTTTACAGTAGCAGTATTGAAATGATTAAGACATATGTTGACAGAAGATATTACAATTGTTCCCAAACATGTGTCATCTTCTATCAAACAAGCAGAAGCAAGTGGTCAATTTACATGCAGTTTATCTGGTTTTCACTCAATAAAAAAAAGCAATGAACATCTAAATGTACAGCAAGGAAATTATGTTCTGCATGGGAGAATGTATTCCTGTTCAATGTGTGATTATCTTAAAGATGATATAAGTTGTTTTAAACTGTCTAGGGCTTAAGATTGAAACTGATTGCTGTACAAGTCAAACCAATGGGGAGTAAATCCCTGGTGTCCGGAATCAATCACACCTGCAGTCATTTCAGCTGGTTGTTTACCTCATCGGTGTTGTAAATGATCTGCAGACCCGAGCAGATCATCTCCACCAGGTACAGCAGGAACAGAGAGACGGCATCGATCTGCAGCAATGACAGAGGGAAGGGCAGAGTGGATGAGATACCATTAAAAAAAATGACCGTCATTTGTAAACTGCGAGATACTTCCAGATGTGTCAATACGGCTGTCTCTGATTGGGACTGAGGCGTGAGCTTTATATTAGCTATTAAGCCTTTGGCTTTGGCTTTGGCATTGGAACTGGAATCATCAATAAGGCAATTTACTTCATGGGGAAGTTGTTGCAGAATAAATCAAAGCCTGCGACTAAATGTACTTTTCAGTGAGTGTTTAACATCTTTACAGCTTTTGTTACGAGGGTTTCTGTTTGTCACAAAACTATAATTCTCTATCCATCTCTCTTTGATGTATTAGCCTTTCTTCACTGTAGGAAAGCAGTCTCCATCCCAACGTTTCACACCAAATTGACCTTTGGCAATCCCATTGACAGAAGAATAAGTAGTTTTAGAGCCAATGTAATGCACATCAACCTCTGAGAAGTCAATAATCCAGTTGAACATGCATGCCAATAGTAGATCAATGAAGAAATACATATTTCATGGACTTTTCCTTTGTTCGCACTCAAACAAACCTCAATATTAATTGTAAATGTACATCTTTGAACATTTTGTTTGGTTTTCTGGATGAAAATGGTCTACAGATAATAAATACATTTATTTTCTATGTTTTAGTTCAATCAAGGAGTTATCTTAAATAATCCTTTTAAAATAATACATTGCAATTACTTTACTAAAAAAAACATTACAAATTGGCAAAAGATAATACAAAATAAGAGATTAATGACTCTAACGAAGAATGGGACTATTTGGAATAATAAATATGCTCCGCATGTCATGTGTGTTTTTGGATCTTGGGTGTATCAGACTGTCTAGCTACTTATTTGAACGGGATTATTGAAATGTATTTTGTGTGAGCTGGCATTGTCATCTCATCATACTGTCATGTCATTCATGTGTGTCTCTTGCCTGTACCGAGTCAACACATATTTAAAAAAATTATTTTCATTGGCTGACCTGCAGGTGGTGGTAGTCGCTGTAGGAGTGCACCTCGTCCCCGGTGTCCACATTGAACACAGAGTGCAGGCACTTGGAGGGGTTAGGGTCCTGTTTGAACTGCTCCACCTGGGAGAGACATTCACAGAGACAGATGGTCAAGGTTAAGCAGGAGGCAGGGGAAGAGGAAGGGAAGGAGACACGTATTTTCTCACCACAGTTCAGTATATCACAGTAGCAGACATGAACTCATCAAAAAAACACATTATATGGAAACATGTGTATTAAGACAATGGTAATGATCTCGCCTAATCTCAGTGCGATGTTTTTGGCAGAAACAATACATTTATAAAGTACATGTTGTCATTTTTAGTAAGCCTTATTGCCTTCAAAGGTTTTTGCATCATTGGCCGACTATTCTTTATTACCATGAATCATATTTCAAGTGATCTGATGGAAAACTATACTTATGCACCTCTTCCTTGTTCTGTTCGGGCTTTGGAAACCTGTAATAAGGCACTTTTTCCAATCACTGGTCATTTTAGATTCCAGCATTGGAATAAACTGCAAACACGGAAAAAAGTAAGCCTGACCTATCAAAAACTGAGAGATTCCGCGAAATCTGTGTTGCGTTTCGCACTCCCAGTTGAATGTTATGCACCCTCTATTCAAAAAAGAGAAGGGAGCGAAAAATACAAACAACAAATTGTGTCAAGTGCGCGTGACCTGCTTCGCTGTGCGTGCATCATTTCCAAAGTGCTTCCACAGCAGTGACACACATCTGTGGATAATTATGGATATGCGAAAATTGTTAAAACAACCATCACTAAACGCCAGCACCACTGCATCTACTGCAGACAGTAGCAACAGCTCGTGGTATAAAAATAGACAATGGCTATAAATATTCATGTGAACATAGTGCCATATTCTGCCATGCCTGTAGAAATGCAAACAATAGCACAGATGCTTCACCACGAATGGCTACAAAAATATCTCATATCCCAAGCTTATCAGCAAGCTAATGTTGCAGCTGAAATGTTCTCCAGGTCACAAAGTCAACCTCACATGATGATGTGCTACCAGTTTTCAAGCACAGTAAATATTCTCTTCCCAGAGTATAGGATGGGACCAAGGTGATGATGTAGTACATGGTTTTAATAATACTTTTGCTTTTCAATGTTTGCCATTTCAAACCATGAGCTGGTTCAAATAATATTTGCCTTGATTTGCAATATGTTCTCATTTGTTTTATCAGTACAGTTTTGAAGCTTTTGTGCTTTTCCTTGCCACAGTCCACCACTTTGGACTGGATTTAATATTTCAGGACAAAAAAAAAAAACATAACAAATGCCATAATCTGTTCATTGGGGATCATAACATCAATGCTATTTTTCATTGCTGTTGCCGGCCGCTATTGCTCACGTAAACCTACGTACCTCCTGTAATCTCAGATGCACCCCAAGTCATTTTGTTCTAGAACCGGGCCTGCTAAAAGTTTACCTTTTAATAACAGATGTGGCTATGGTATGGCTACAGTTAGCAAAATGATTAACTGTTTGCAAAATGTTTCTCCATCTCTGTATGGATGCTGGAAAGAGGAAGCTAGTATTTTATCTAAAAGGGCTTTATTGGTTTGCAGAGCATACAGGACTATTATTATTTCAGAAATGCTGCTATATAAGGGTATCGGGACTACAATCATGATCGGAATGAAATGATTGAGTAGTACTCTGCAGGATAAGGACTTTAATTTTAAATGATGGCGTATTTTTTTTGCCTTTCCGAAAAGAAGAAAAAGCCTAGCATGGAGTACCACTTATGGTGATGAAAAGGTTCTTATGTATTTTCTTTCCGAAAGCACCAAAACACAGGACTACATGGATCCATAAACACTCTGGCACATAATAGTTTTTCTCAGATAAAATAAGCTGGCAATAAGTCTGTCCTATGAGTAAAATGTGGCTGATATACTCTCAATGCATAACAATCGTCTCTGAAACAGCAACGGGTCACGTTGAGGGCAACCAAACAATTACTTGCTTCACGACAAACACATAAAAACCCAGAACAAGATGTTAGTTGTCTTTTTTGTTGAGCGTATTGTAGGGGTCTTTGTGTGTGTGTGTGTGTGTGTGTGTGTGTGTGTTTGTGTGTGTGTGTGTGTGTGTGTGTGTGTGTGTGTGTGTGTGTGTGTGTGTGTGTGTGTGTGTGTGTGTGTGTGTGTGTGTGTGTGTGTGTGTGTGTGTGTGTGTGTGTGTGTGTGTGTGTGTGTGTGTGTGTGTGTGTGTGTGTGTGTGTGTGTGTGTGTGTGTGTGTGTGTGTGTGTGTGTGTGTGTGTGTGTGTGTGTGTGTGTCTGTGTGCGTGTGTGTGTTTGCTACATTGACATGAATGCACCCTAAATTACAGCTGGGCCGCCAGCCCCGTCGCACAGAGTTATAAATAATTGGCCCTTTGTCCCATTTTACCTCATTTGTTTCTCTTCTCTTCGCCTCTTCAGCTGCTCTCTCCATCATCGACCCCCCCTCGCTGTCTTCATTTTCAGCCAACCCTCCTTCCCCTCACTTCTACCGCTTCTCTCCCTGTACTTTCTATTTCTTTATTGCTTTTTTTCTATAGATTATGTTCTCCTTTCATCTGCCACACTTCTTCTACCCACCTTTTTCTCTTTATACCTCTCCTCTCAGGAAGGTCATAATGGAGACCCTTTGTCCCACTTTTACTCAAACTGCTCCACTTCCTGCTATCCCACAGCGCCTAATAAGTGTGTGGTGTGTGTGTTAATGGGAATGAAAAAGCTACCTCTGTACAGAGCTAAAAATAGGAGCTGCTGTTTATGTTTCTATAAAAACCCATTTTTGTGAAGGGGTCTCTCTAATTCTCGCTCCAGCAGAGCCACGGTGTCAAGTGGCCCCACTCGGGATATCGTGAGAGGGCCCAGATCGTGCTTATTGTTTGGAGTGCTGCAATGCGCCAATACAGTATGACTTTCAAATTGATGAAACACTTCAAAGTGTGCTCCTCGGTCTGCTTTCATGCATTTATATCACATTTATTACAAACACAAAACTCTTGGATCTCTTTAAACCGATGATTCCTAGTCATCGCTGGTTGCATAGGAGATTTTGCGGGCTGCACGTAACGCCCATATTTGCCTATAAATAGTCAAAAATATGCCCATTCATTCATTCATAATAATAATAATAATAATAATACATGGGACTTATATAGCGCTTTTCTGGAAACTCAAGGCGGTTATTCATGTTGACTGACAGCATGAAGAAGATCGCAGGAAATGACGACAGAACAGTTAAAAAAGACATCTCACACCGTGTCAGATTTTGGTTATTTTGGGGAGGTCGAGATAAATCATATTGTTTGGTGGATGCAGTTTGAACCAGAGAAGCAGCATGTAGGTCGGATCGTCACCAAAATAAATAAATAAGTGGTCCGAAAAAGGTTAATGACAAAAAAAATACACATAGCCTAACCTTCCTCAGGCAGAGTGTTTGTAGCGGGGACAGGAGACCCCCCTTGATGAGAAACTCTAAGAAATGATCGGGGAATCCCTCCGGAGTGGAGTCATGACGACTGGATCTGAATTATTGTTTTGTATTTGTTGGTTTGTGTTCCAGCTGTCGATCAGCAACTATCCATAATCCACCAGTTAAAGGAAATACAACTAATGTGTTGAGTTATATTAGCTGTACAATTTACCACATATGGTGTTCTTAGTTTCCATACCTCCTGTGTTTTACGAGCGACTTATCAAGTAGGTGGTGAACGGCATAAAACATGATTATTAAACATGATAGTATATAAAACCATGCTCGTATCTATACAACCTATATACATGTAAAACGGCATCAGTTTAAAGTAATTCTGTCCTTCTGTTTACCGCATCATTTATGAGAATACATTTCTTAACAAGAGAACATAATCGATGGGTGATCATTAACATTTCCGTATTTATTTATTTCTCCAAGTTATGTTTTTGTGTGCACTGAGGACGAGTCTCAAACAGGCCTTTGTTTAATCATTTTAAGATTGGCTTTAATCAATTTGTGAAAATGAATTATTCATATATTCATATATGATAAATGAGAGGTACTATGGTACTATTTACTTATGGTATTATTTCCACATATTTCTCTCCATTCTTCCTTCTGCCAAAGGTGTCGAAGTTTCTCGTCTCTCCTGTTTTTGTGCTTGGATCAGAGTTTGCGTGGAGGACCGCACATTTTCCCGTCAAGTTTGTTTTTTATAAATCGCAAACATTGCGTAGAAACTGGCGTACGCCATCTTTTGAGCGTACGCACCGTTTATAAATGAGGCCCCTGACCTCTAACAGGTGCACTTTTCTAGTTTGGATCAGCACATATGTTTTGTTGGAAGCTAATGATCTAATAAAAGTATCATCAAACTGTTAAAAAACATGGAAATATTTGTTTTCTTCCCCTCAGTATAAAAAAACGACCTACAGTATAATGCACCCTCGTCTCTTTTCTCAAAGTCAAATGCTTTTGGCTTCCTGAGAAAATAACTCCATTATACCCTTGCATCTTCTGGCTGACTATGTGGGATTTCAAGAAAAAATAAAAACCTTTCCAGTGGACACAGTGACTTTTGCTATTTGCTTGTCCCAACTAAAAAGGAAATTCCTTTAAAAAAAAAAGAATAAGAACATCTCCCCATACTGTACACCACTGCAGTGGGGCCAGCTGCTGTATTTGTCCAGCGGTGTCCCTGTGTCACATCTCCATTTAAAATGCCATGTTCTCTATAAGTGTTGGAGACGGGGGCCGTAACAGACGTTGATCTGTGTAATTAACTGTGTAAATGCAGCTTTGTAATTAAGAGACAGGAAAGCTCTCCCCTAAATGAGGTCGTCAAGGTCGAGGCAAGATGGAACAGAATGGCTTTCAGCTTCTCTGTAAAATAATGTGAGGAATAATAAAGATCTGGTTATGTTTTGGTTATGCAAAATGGTGCGATTTTTCATTCACAGCCAGGTACATGCATCCTGCAAGCGTGCTGTGAAATCGTTCCCCTGCGGAGCAAAAGTCTTTGGCAATTAACAGATTGCCGGTTATTAAGCCTTTAAGATTAGCGCAACTGGCTCCTATTGACATTTGTTTTGATATGAAAGAGGTACCAGATGTGTTCAGTGTGTGATGATTCTGTTTAGTTTTGGTTTTGTTGTGTGCTTTTTTTGTGTTTTCTTCTGTCTCCACCCTCCCTTCTCTGTTTTTCACTGCAGGGTTGGTGTGTGACAAGGGTTGCAGTCGAATAGTCAAAAAATCAGCTCCTAACGTCTAACCCTATCGTCTATTCCTTGAACTCTGAGTGAAACATCATGGGGTTAAAGGATAGTGGATAGGAGAATTCAAAAGGACTTAGGAGAAGAGACTGCGGTACTTTAGAGAATCCAACTGCACTTTCACTTTCCAACGTGTTTATGATGCGCCAGTGGAGGTCATAAATGTGTGTTTGCTGCTGTGGGGAAACTATAGTTTTCTATACAGCGGACTACAACATGGATGTATAATAACAATAAGGGACTACTGTAAACTCATCTAGAGACTCTGCACCATGCTCTGATGCTGTTGTTTTATGCTTTATGAAGGTGGTCAACAGAGAAACATATTCTTCATGACCAAAGTTGGAGTTGAAATAAAAAAGGAAAGTGAAACTTATGCTCGTCACCCTCTCCCTCCGGTACACATTAATACAAATGATCCCAATACGTATGATTGTATGAACTATGAAAAGATCTTAAAATAAATATTGGCTCTTTATTAGTCATTATAAAACAATTCTTAATGCCTTATTCTGCATGACCATATTCTACAATTAATTGGCCATTAGTTGAGAGTTTTTCCTCAATAACCCTCTAATTAGTTCTTATTCATTGCAAGTAAGGAAGTTGTTGTACATGAGTTTTGGTCTTAATATGCTCTGCTCAATATGGGCCTAATAAGGCAGTAGTACCACAAGAATATTAATTCTACCATAATAACACTTATTAACAAGACATAAAATTATAAGTGTTAATTGTGTCTAAATCATTCAAAATTAGGTATTTATATAAATACGTGTTGGGGTATTGACAATTCAGCTACCAATAGCAAGGTGATATTGACCTGTATGTTTCATATTTGCACATTTATATATTTGTATTTTTTTTACTGAAGGTTAGACAGGAAACCGGGTAGGACTACAGGAAGTAGGAGAAAGTGAACTGAATAGCATGGCAGTAGACATCAAAGAGTAGACTGCTACTAATTTTCCCTTTGCAACCTAAAGTGTAAAAGGGTCAATTCCCTCCGAAAGCAATGACTGTGTGTAAGTGTAAGCCTTACACTTACACTGTAAGGATTAGTAACATGTATTGTGTTTATGTGATGACATTTTGAGAAGTTTAAACGGTTTACACACAATGAGAAAATGCGTTAGCATTCGCGCTAGCAATTGCGTTAGCATTCGCGCTAGCGTTAGCATACACGGTAGCGTTAGCATACATGCTGGCGTTAGCCATACTAGCCTGCACCGTTCTTATTATACATCCATGGCCTGTACACATGCTTATTGCACAGCTAGCATTAGCTATATTTACCTTGTTTACACTTGGTGGTCCTATGTGTTAATATGTGTATGTTACACTTGCATGTATGAGATCATTAAGTGCATTGTAACTTATTTTTGTATAGGTTCACTCTGTTTGAATGTCAGTGGACTGCAAATAAGTCAATAAAGGAGCATGGCTGCTCATTCCCTGGCTCTCGAAAGAGTTTGGCTGGCTGTTTAATCTATGTTCACACTGAGACAGTACAACTAGTGATGGGGAGAGGAAGCCTTATGAACAGGGGTGCACATAACTGGTACGCAGGTACGCATGCGCGGCAACAATCTGAAATGCGTACCGTCACTTGTGTCACAAAGCGCATTTGCGTACTGATGTATATGTGAAGCTTTTCCAGAAGGGTTAGATCATCGGTCGACGGAGTCGGTCTCCGTGTGCACAGACAGGGCGGCTGTTAACGTCGGCCTGTACAGCAGCACTGCGCTAAAACAGCTGATCTCAACGTTCACACGCTCTGTGGTCACGAAGCTCTGCACTCTACTACTACCCCCCCCCCCCCCCCCCTCCGTTGACATTCGCGATACAGGGGGCTTCATCATACTCCACTAGCACCCCCACCCGCTGATATTCGCGATACAGAGGGCTTCATGGGAACTTTGAGGGGAGCCGGAAGTTGGAGTACCAAACACTGACTCCAGGTACTCATCTGAGTACCTCACTGAGAAAGTTGTGTGCACCCCTGCTTATGAAGCTTTGAAGCTTTCCAGCCAATTGGTTCGCAAAAGGGTTCATCTCATGAGGCTTCATTTGAACACAAAACCCCCTTGGTCAAAAGTGTGTAAAACAGGCAGATTGGACATCTCAACAGTGTGCTCTATCTCATACCGAGTTCCCAATGGGTAAAGCCTTAGAATAACTCTAAACAACGAACATTAAATCATATGTTCATGTCAACAATATTGTTTTTATTCCAGTTGAATGATTGTGATTGAAAAGCCTAAGGAGGCTGGTAAAGTCTGAGAGGGTGAATCGACAACTCTACCCTCTACTCACTCCTTTCCTGGTGAGGTCCAGCCCACACATATGCTCCATCAAGGATGGTGCTACAGGCCGCAAGGCATTACACTTACAACAAGAATAAGCATGTTCATGTTAATCTAATACAGCTCCGGTGATCCACTAGCACCCCCCCCTGCGTCCCCCAGGTTGGGAACCACTGATCTAGAGAATTCAAACGGCACTTATCATGGCTGCCACTGAGGGACTTCTGGGTCATTTCACTCCGTTAGGAAGGTTCCTAAGAGAAACGGACGATTCGACTTCAGCCAGGGAGTTGGCTGGCTCCTCCCAGCAGCAGACGAGGCACACCTGTTTCCACTCATCTCTTCAACCTGTTGACATAAAAGCCCGGTTCTCATTCCCGGCCAGATAATTCCGTCGTGTTTGACCCTCCTGTGTGTCTCGCTGCTTTCCTCGTCCCTGTGATCTCGTCGCCTGGATTTTTGTCTCCTTTCCTTTCTGTCTCCGTGTGAGCCAGCTTCCTGTCTCCACTGCCATTACCTGTGCCTCTGCTTAAAATAAACGTTTTGTTTTTGACAATCTCTCTCTCCAAGTCTTTTGCTTTGGGGTCCAATATCTCTAGGCCGTAACACAGTGCTTCAGCTCTGAAAGCCCTTTGATGAATAGCAGTTTAGAAATACACCTTTGATCTGCAATACAATGTGTAATTGTTGGGTGCTTTCATGCAAATAGCGTAGCGTGAAAGCAGGAGCTGATTGGAGGATGCCTAACAAACTCACCTTATCAGCCTGTCTCATGTAGCAGTAGAGGATTCCTCTCATGCACTTGATGGCAGAATGCTCCATTTCATGGGTCCGCCCCATATCGTCATCAATGCGTCTGCATAGAGACAGAAAAAGGAAGAACAAAGATTACAGTCTGACATATGGACCAAATACTAAACGGGCATATTGGGCCTCTGTTTCAAGTTATTGCTAACATTTAATGTTGGAAAGTCTCAAAAGGAGATGAATGAGACAGAGATGCAAAATGTCTACGAATAGATACAAAAAGAGCAAAAAGAGACCTAAAATGACCAAAAGACCCAAATTGCTCAAAATAGATTCAAAATGAACACAAAATATCTGGAAAGAGACGTAAAACCAAAACGACTACAAAGACGTCTCATTTGACACCATGGTTCTTGCTATTAGGAAAGGATAGGGGGCCCTTCAGATGTGTGTGCTCAGGGGCCCATTTCCTCATAATATGTCCACCTAGCTGCCCAATGAATAAGTCTTGATTAACTTGAAAGATGTAAATACTAAACAGACGAGCACCAGAAAGTGCCAACCAATTTCCTTTCCTTGGTACAGACAAACTGAATTCAGTTACATTTGTAAATAAACGTTCAAACTGCATTCAAAAGTAGTATTTCAGTATTTATAGGACTTTAACAGCAATCTAGATCGATAATAGTCAGTTCTAACTGGAATCTAAGATTACCACTTTCGAAAAACAACGTGAAAAGCCCAAACCCAAAAACTGGGATCCAAGCAATAAATCAGAAATGGGCAATGTTTGCAGTGTAAATGTAGCATTTGATAACTGTTTAAAGCGGGGATTGAAGTATTCACCTTTTCATCACAATGTCTAAACTATTCATCAGTGGCATTCAATAGTGGCAAAAAATCAATATATTATTTGTAGGGATGCACCGAATATTCGGCCGCCGAAAATTATCGGCCGAAAATGGTTAAAAAGGCCCTTTCGGCCGAATGTCAGAGAACAGGGTTACGTTGGTAAGCTAACGTGTTGTTGTGATGACGTAATCAAAATGCGGAGACAAGCACGGCGCGCGACCATGCTCGCGGCTGGCTCACAGCCAACATGTCTGGCGCTTGGAGATATTTAAAAATATCAGCGAAAGAGGCGCGGATTGCGATTTGTAAAACGTGTTCAGCTGACATTTCTTGAGGGGGTGTAACTGCAAAGACTTTCACCACTTCGGGATTACTCCACCACTTTAAATCAAAACACCCGGACAAATATGCGGAGTAAGATCAAATCACAAGCACTGACAGCAAGAGACTGTTCAGCGCTGCCTCTCATGTGCTTGATGAGAAGAGGAACAGACTTATGACTGATAAAGCAGAGAAGCTACTGTTCATTAAAAATAACCTCCCACTTTTCCTTAATAAGTAGACAAGGCTGGCTTATCATAATCTTGTCTAGTTCTACATGTCTACTCTATACCCACTTTCTTGAACAATTTTCATTGTGAGTTATAATTCACCATCTCAGGTTATCATTAGTGGGAAATGACAGCAGCACAGTGTTCAATATATTGTACTTTCGGTATCTAAATGATACAATGTTGTTTACATTGCTCATGAGGACAGACCTATGGGACAGACCACCTTATTTGCAGATTCTTGAAATTGTAATTTAATTTCTAATTGATTGTGGATTTTGTATCCAGTTTTCACTTTATGTATCTTTATACAATGTTTACTACTTTGCTTATGAGGACAGACAGCCTTATTTACAGATTCTTGAAATTGAATTGTAATTGAATTTGTAAATAGTTACATTCATGTGGATTTATCCAGTTTGCACATTTGTATGCGTGCACTTATAGGTGCATTTGTTGTTGTTGAAGGTCTGGCTGTTACAGTCTTTATTTACACTATTTTGTTGTAGGCCTACTGGCCTAGATGTTTATGTAGTTTTAAAGCACCTTGGCTTTGTTCTGAATGCACTTTGTTGTAGTTATCCAACAGAGAAAAGAAAATGCACTTGACTTGGAATTAATGTACTGTATGCATTCAAAAGTGCTGAATAAATGTTTTATGGACCCATAATAGTGATTATTATTTAAGTTAAGTTTTGCCATAATCATGTCTTTTTCAATAATCAGGCATCTGAACAACATTGATAAAAAATGTATACATTATATATACATATTTCTATTAATCATTTTCGGCATTCGGTTTTCGGCCAACTGTTTCCTATTTTTAGTATCGGTTTCGGCCAAGAATTTCCCATTCGGTGCACCCCTAATTATTTGTAAAGCCTTACAAAAAACATATAACTTTTTAATGGCATACATATCATTCCAAATTCTGAGCACCAACATATTAAATAATGTTTTTACGAGCGTAATCTTGCTAAGATACAGCTCAAAAGTTGATAAATTACGGTGCCAGTGACCCCGGTGTTAGTCAGCATATTGCTGGTGGGCCTCAGAAGCACATTACAAAGGTCATGCAAATAATGTTTTTGAGTATCGACAGAGAAAAGCAGCGCGGCAGAGGTGAAACTTCAATGGTAAATGATACATTAATCACGCTGACTGTTAGATGTGACCCTCCACATCAAAAGGGACTGCAGGCAGAGGATACAGCTTTTCATCTGCCAACGTCCTGTTTTAAAGTTCTTCATTACCGGACTACACATTTTTAAATGTAATATGCATGAGGGAATCTAACATTGACCAGGGGTTACAGTAACAACTTTTCAAAGTTAATTAAAATTAATCAGGAAAATAAAATGGGTGTCAGAAAGGTTAAACAACTACAGGAAAATATGAGAATGAACTTCACTGGTCATTAGAGTTTCAACCTTTTTTGCTTCCCTTAAATGAGCTTGTTTCCAAGTATTGGAAAGGTAACATCCAATATACACATTAAGGTGTTGATTATTCTAATTTTGTCAATTTTCATCTGTCAATTTAAAAAAAAGAAAACGCCATGTCTAATATATATATGTATATATATATATATATATGTATATATACAGTATAGCGTATATAGCGTCAGCTAAGTGCAATGTCATGTAATGTAATGTAATGTAATATATATATATTTATAAAACGGACAAGTCAAATCAAGCAATCTGATTGGTTCTTAGCCGTGATATACTGAGCGTATACCACGGGTAGAATTGTAAGTTACTTTTCACAACAAGTCAGTATCCCTCCGCGTCTGAGAAAAACAGTATACCGTCGGGCTGAAAGGCAAACTGACGCAGCGGTCCAGACATAGATATCAAACGGCAAAACATATTCAGTGTGCAGTTCCTTTGGCATTAGGGCAGGGATATCTAGATACTTTTGAAGGTTTAACATAATGAATTGTGCTACTTTTAAAGCAAGCAACGATGTTTTCAAATCTGTAATCAAAGAAACGCTATCGACCAATCAGATTGCTTGATTTGACTTGTCAGTTTTATAAATATATTTAAATTTCTTCCGTTACGAAACAAACTTACAAAGCATAAAATGGAAACATTCAAGATTAACTTCGACCTCCGGGGGGTCTTACTATAGTATTGAGGAGTGGATTGAGCAGTGCCTATCACCAGAAAAAAAAGCACCTAAACTACGACATGCAGAGCTACGTGAAGAGAAGGTAGACCAACTGGAAAAGTACCACCCTTCAAAAGCTTTCTGATGCGGGTCTTGAAACAAAGCAGAGAAATTATGACCGTTAGTGGCCACAGGTGCGAAAGCTCTCTCCAGAGCTACTGGAAGCCCAATCTCGGGGACCGGAGAAAGTGAAGCAATATTCTCGCCACGCCAAGCAACAGCCTCGAACAACCTCAACCTATACAAGTGACCACGTAAGCCATGCTACTGATGCTGGACAGTTTTTCAGTGGGTGCACAATAAAAAGCAAAATACACAATAATGTAAATAAACAGCCAAATAATGGATCAACGCTCTCTGTCTAATATGTTCGCTTGCTGTTAGTGTTGTTGCATAGCAACCACCTTGCACTATGTTTTGTGCAGAAGACAATGGAGGGACTATTTTATTGAACATCATTATTTACTAATAAAAACTATTTAAATTAGAGTGTGTATTTTTCTTTCATATTGCCACACTTGGTAACCGTTTTATTCGCGTCGGGCCGAACCACGGCCCTTAGCTGTGATATAATGAGCATATACCACGGCCTGTCGTGAGCTATTGCTTAAATATAACGTATAAAGTCTACTTAGAATATGGACTTCAAAGGCCCAGCAAAGACTCACACAGACACTACCACACACTGGGTGTGAAAGTAATGGCACTAGCCAAGCCTGTCAGATGAGAATCATCTTAATTAAATCTCAGTGACAATTCTAATGGAAAGCAGCCATGACTGATGACTGAGATCTGCCGCTGGTCAAATCACTGCAGCACTCTATTTTTACCCTCTGTCTTCCCCTTCCATCCCATTCTTCCACCCATCCTTTCCATCTTGTTCTATCTGTCCTCTTATCTCACCCTTTGTACACTTCACCTTCTTTTCTGTATCTCAACCTTTAGTATCTCCTTCTTTCCCTACATTCCCTTTCTGTCTCAATCCGCCAAATCTCCTTCTCACCCCACTTATTTTCCTCCCTCCTTTCTCGTCTGTCCTATTACAGGCTCATTTCTTGGAAGTGCTCTTTTCCCTCGAAACTAATCACAGAGGAATGCAGGCATCAAGTGCAGAGACGGTTGATAAAGGAGTTTTAGAGCTTTTAGACGATTCTCTGTGAAATCCTAAAGTGTTCTCCTTGAACCAACCAACAATCCCTATGTGTTTGAGAAGCAAAGCCTCCAAATGACAGAGGACGATTAGAGATCAGGGTCAGTAAGCATGAAATAGAAATGAATGGAACAAAACGAGAAAGAAGGGATTGGGAGGGCAGAAGCGTAAACCGATGAAAACTCAGGATTCCCCGTCTGTTCCGCTCTATAAAGAGGCTTTAAGTGATCTATCCATCCATTTTAGGGTTCCTTTACATCAACTCTGCTGTAGTGCTGGTAAAACCACTCACAACTTATATGACAAATATAATAAATCTCAGCTGCAGATCATTTTGTGAAATACAAGGGCATTTGGTTAGCCTAATGGAGATACAGCTCTTCAAAGTAGAGTAGTAGAGTTTGTATATTGGATTTCATATGTCATACGGGTGTGTGAATCTATCTTCTAAGGTGCAGGATCTGTAGGTCAATGTGGTTGGTCCAATCGTAGTTTAGCGACCGTTAATAGGCATGGCAGGTGTGTCAGTCTTTGGGTGTTCTCCACATGTTAATATGGTGTTCATGGGCTATAGTAAAAGCAATACTCAACTGTTTTGGGAGTTTCTATGATCTGCGTTTCAAAAATGAAAAAAACAGCAACCAAGTGAATGGACGATTTTGTTGATTTTTTCACCTTCTGGAAAAAAAGTCTCAAAAATGTATTCTGTGAGCATCATATAATAGAACTCGAGACATCCTAACTAATGTTTTTGCTTTGAAATTCATAACTTTTTCTACCTTTAGGTGTTTAGCTAATCCGGTATTTTCAAACCTCCAAAACTGAGACTTTTGAATAACTGCTGTGTTATAGTCTGGAAAGAAAAACGAGGACGCAAACAGCCAAGTTCACTTCCTGATTGTGTCACAACTTGGCCTTCAACATCAACCTTGACTAGCAGAGGAAAATTTAATTTGGCTGACAAATTACAGGCGCTGCCGACCCTGTTGTATATACTAGCAGCTGGCGGAAGATATATTCTGCATTTTATACTGCTACCAATGCAAATATGATTAGGAGGAAAGTGATGTTTGGAGCTATTTGAGAACATTTTCTTGACCTGTGGCATTAGGATAATCTGCTTCCTACACTGAACAAAAATATAAATGCAACACTTTTGTTTTTGCTCCCATTTTTCATGAGATGAACTCAAAGATCTAAGACATTTTCTATATACACAAAATAACCATTTCTCTCAAATATTGTTCACAAATCTGAAAAAATCTGTGATAGTGAGCACTTCTCCTTTGCCGAGATAATCCATCCCACCTCACAGGTGTGGCATATCAAGATGCTGATTAGACAGCATGATTATTGCACAGGTGTGCCTTAGGCTGGCCACAATAAAAGGCCACTCTGAAACGTGCAGTTTTAACCCTAACATGTCACCCATCTCCTTTGCATAGAGTTGATCAGGTTCTTGATTATGGCCAGTGGAATGTTGGTCCACTCCTCTTCAATGGCTGTGCGAAGTTGCTGGATATTGGCAGGAACTGTCACACGCTGTCGTATACGCCGATCCAGAGCATCAATGGGTGACATGTTAGGGTTAGGGTTAGGGTTAGGGTTTAACCCTAGGGTTTTCGGACCC
Source organism: Notothenia rossii (assembly GCF_949606895.1). Classification (NCBI taxonomy): domain Eukaryota; kingdom Metazoa; phylum Chordata; class Actinopteri; order Perciformes; family Nototheniidae; genus Notothenia; species Notothenia rossii. The sequence continues at coordinate 36,458,396 of NC_136904.1, read as the reverse complement.
CCCCAGACCCCCCCAATAAAGCAAAACTGCACATTTCAGAGTGGCCTTTTATTGTGGCCAGCCTAAGGCACACCTGTGCAATAATCATGCTGTCTAATAGCATCTTGATATGCCACACCTGTGAGGTGGGATGGATTATCTCGGCAAAGGAGAAGTGCTCACTATCACAGATTTTTTCAGATTTGTGAACACTATTTAAGAGAAATGGTTATTTTGTGTATATAGAAAATGTTTTAGATCTTTGAGTTCATCTCATGAAAAATGGGAGCAAAAACAGAAGTGTTGCATTTATATTTTTGTTCAGTGTAGTTACAACAGCACACCCATGCCCAGTTTACATAAATAGTCATCTGATATTTTATTTCTTAAGCGTGAAGATGATTCCTGAAACAGCTAAGCACCAATGTGCCTGTATGAATGAATGCAAATGAAGACACCCATTGCCATATGATTCCTTAAAACCTGCGTTCATGCAACACATCCTGCATGATGAAACTGTTAAGAGTGCAAGAGGGAGTTGTTGTGTACTCACCGGTAGGCCAGAGCCAGGGCCCAGGCACTGGCAGCACAGTACAGGGAGTCCCGGACCTTGGCCTCTTTGCAGGTGGAGCATGTTTTGATGGGGAAGAGGCCAGTGGTGGGACTCTGGTAGTTCAGGATGGTTGTCTTGACTAGATAGAAAGAGACGGAGAAGAAGAGAATAGTTGTGACGCAACACCTCTTGCAAAAAGAGCTATGGTATTATTACACCCAACAACATTAGTTGAAAGAACAGGGAAATCAAGTGTAATATGGAAGCTGGCTAGGTAGTAATGCTTCATTAGCATTTCACAAAATAATAAATAAATGACCATGTATGCAGCCAGTGCAGCTTTGTGTCCAAAACACAATTTGCATTCACATCATTACTCAACTTACACTGAGAATGCAGTTTTTGAGAGCATATACAAGTACCTTGATGCTCCCACACACTTTGAATGACCTTCTCTAGTCTGTTTTCACTCCTACACAGGTACTGCTCTGAAGCCACATTGCTCCCATCACACATACTGTAAGTACCAAATGCATTTTTCATCAATTTTCAGATGTTAAAGAACAGATGCTTAGAGCAAGTGTCCTTCAGCTTTGCACAGTCAGCTGGACAAGAGGCGGTCCCAGGGTCAGAGAGGACACTGTAATTGACCACCAGCATCTATCTTTTCTACTTTGTTTTTGCCCAGGCTAGAATGCATTTGTGAAGTGTGGGAATCTAACTTTTATCCAGCTCCTCAAGCTGGGTTACACCTTCCTCCTGGGCCTGTGCACTTCCTCCAGCTGTGCAGATCTTGCCCCTGCTTCATCCTTTCATGCTTATTCACACTCCAAAAAATTACATTAAATTATGTTCAATTTGATTTAGAAAATGTTGGGCCAAGTTGTAAAATTAGGTTAACATTCATGTAATAAAGTGATTATGAGAAAAGCTTGGTTTGTGTAGTGGAGGCATGTACAGTTCACACTGTAAGAGTGTGATAACAGATGGATGCCTTTTCAAGATGAGAAGTGTGAGTGGTGATGTGTGAAGTGTGAATGACAGCAGCAGAATAATACCATCAAAAGTCAATGCAGGAAAATTCTTTTTTCTTGGCTCACCGAGGAAAATCTAAAAACGAAACCATGAATAGATAAGAAAATCATCACGTTTTTCTTTATTTCTTTGATCACATGAATAGCATTTGGGATACAAAATTCCTTGAATGATATCATTTTGGACTAAGAGCACAATTTATTTATTTTTTTGCTCGTCCAGAATATTAAAATAGTGCTGCATTAGCTAACAACAGCCAATGTACTGTATACACAGTATGTGAATGTTGTGCAAGGCATTCACATGATAGGCATGGAGTTGTGCAAGTTGACTTGCGTGTTATGTGCACATACTTCACCAGCTGTTTCAAACACGATCTAGACTAACATGAAGAGATAGAGACATTTCCATTTTGCCATTAGGGTTTTTAGGATTGAATTCAATGGAGTGTGATCAGGAGAGATATCTAGAAACATTCAGAGAAAACTCTCAGAAACTCTCTCTAGCAACTCTCAGCAAAGTCAGGACAGAAACATTGACCTTATTGATGAGGCGTTGTTGACCCTGTTGCTAGCTATTCTATTAAAAAAGTGTAATTGATCGGCAAAAAACAGAGACAAATGCACACTTACAGTATGTGATTATAGGCCTAGGATGAAATTAATTGGTCTAATTGTAGAATTGTATCTTAATTAAGTTAAGATGTAGTTCTGTTTTATGTCATTCAGTTTAAGCCATAAACATATTCACATGCTGATGTTATTGTATTTATTTGCTTTCATACATTTCTACATGTTAATCTACCATAAACCATTTCCCTGAATTCAGTATTTTGTGAGAATATTCTCACAAGGAATACATGTTTGCACAAGCAAAACTTTATGAATATGGCCCCTGGCCTTTAAGGTTTTCAACAAGAGAAGGAGGATTGATGTGAAATTCTACTCCGCTGAAGGAACTGAGCAAACTGGCTCAATTCCAGCACCAATTGTGTTCTACGATACGTCTGACCTCAACCTCTGGTCTCACTCTGAGAGACTTTACTATACTAACACTTATTAAACAGTTACAAAATGCAACTCTCCATGGCCTCTAGTGTTTCCACTTTTCTGCACAGCATCAGAATGAAGAAATGAACCAAGAGAATGAAGAAAATGAACCAAGAGAACTTCTTAATTTGTTTCCTCAAAAATGAACTCTGAGCCCAGCATATTGCTTACATTACATTACATTTGGCTGACGCTTTTATCCAAACCCACTTACAATAAGTGCAAAAACCATAAAGATTCAAACTCTGAACAACAAGGAAAGTGTAGATATATTCACTTCAAGCAAGCCTTAACATTGTAAGGTCTGCTGAATCAGATGCAAAGCCTACATTAAAAAAAAATGCAATGATTTAATTCCCTAGGTACAATCGAAACAGATGCGTTTTCCATCTGCGACAGATGATATGTAGAGTTCCTGCAGTCCTGATCTCAATGGGGAGATACCACCATTGAGGAGCAAGGAAAGCAAACTGGCGTGTTTTTGAGGGGTACCTGGGTCCCTCTTGACGCCGAGCAAAGTGCACATGCTAGAGTGTATGGTTTAACAAAGGCATGGATGTAGGAAGGGGCTGATCCCCTCCCAGCTCAGCCAGTACCAGTGTCTTGAAGCGTATTCTGGCAGCCACTGCCAGCCAGTGAAGGGAGCGAAGGAGAGGTGTAGCGTGGGAGAACTTGGGGAGGTTGAAGAGCAGTCGGGCTGCAGCATTCTGAGTTAGCTGTAGAGTTCGGATGACCACCTCCCCCCCTTAACACCTGAATCTCCTCCTAGAGCACCATTGTGTTCTTTTTAACCAAATATCTCTCAGAGGACGTGGGGAGGGGCTCCTTATTTTCATCTAAAGTAACAGACAGAGTATCAGCACTTTTGAAACAGGGCTGAAACAGAGGGGATTATGGGATGCTGCAATGCATGATCTGTTTGGTATTTCAAACAAACACTTCAGAGACATGTTTTGGATATATCTGAGACCTATAATATATTGATGAAAAACAGTATAATAGGGGACCTTTAAAATACCAATGGTTAGTTTTTTGAAAAAATACCAATACTTGACTTAAGATGTGTATATATTACATGCACTTAAATAACCACGCTAGGTTGGTAATTAGAGAACATGTTGACATGCAGTATAGGGGAGAAGTGTGGTGCAGAGGGTTGTGCGTTGCTGTTCGGATCAAGGGACCACAGGTTCAAACCCCACTGCAGTCAGCATGTCGTTGTGTCCACACTTCACCCGAAATTGCTCCTCGGTATGTAAGTCGCTTTGGATAAAAGTGTCTAACAAGTGACATGTAATGTAATGTAACCTGGGTACTGTAAAAGCTCATATACTGTACATGCAATGCAGTATGTCAGTTATCAGATTTCTATCCCTAATTATGTTGGAATCATTAGTTTGTCTTGGTTGTAGGATGTGTAAACAAATTGTCAGATTAGTTCTATTCCCTACCACAAACACAGAAACAAGCTTTATCTCACAAAGCTGCTATCGTAGCTGTCAAATCTTAGTCTTGGTAGGGTTTTGATTTGGTTTGTTAGTGTTTGAATGTGTCAGAATCACAGTTCCAACAACTGGCTAGTTTTTTATAAATGTTCATAGAATCGAGAAACATTGATAACATCAGGATAGCAGAAAATCTACACATCTTTAAAGTACACCAGACTGAATATGATTGCACTTGGGCAAAATTAGTTAGAGAGGTTTGGATAATTTGAAACCGATGCAGAAGCACTTTTAATGGATTGCCTTATTGGAAGCTAATGTACCTGCAGGAGTCTTGCTGTTCCGAAGTTGTTTATGTTTGGTTGATTGCGCTTATTGTAAGTTGCTTCGAACAGTGGCAACTGAATGATATGTTATAATAATTACAAATATTGTAAACCACCACAACTTTTAGCCATTTTCAATAAGAAACGGCACAGTTTTAATTAGGTAATTTGTAATTAAAAAGACTATTAGTCATGTTGGTTGGGTCACACAAACGATTATATTGAAATATGAGGCAGTTCCTATGTAGCCATTGAAGACATTGATAAGCAAGTTCAGCCAAGCATCTGAACAACTGGGGTGGAACCAGTTTTCCACACATCTTGAGACCTGAATACCACTGGATAAATGCTTAGTAGGTTGGCGTAGGTTCAACATCAAAAAACATTTGAATCCCTGCTTTACAGTGCCAGAATCAGGTTCTGTTCTATTCATTATTTTAGTGTTAATGGCTGGGCAGGGAAGCTCTACAGCAAGTAATGACCATGATCATTTCTTTTGGAATAAGGGAGACGTTTTTTCCGCCTGGGGTTGTGGCTGTGAATGTCTGGCTGCACTAAATGGATGAGCAATGAGCACTAAGATGGTTAAAGTTCCACAAAGTTCACTCTAGGCATTAGCTACAGAGGACAGAACAACGGATGGACGCTCTTAATACGAACAGAATGGAGGCCTCCAATAATATATGCTGAAATATTACATATTCAAACAGAACAGCCTCAGGGAAAGTAATCTATCTGTTTCAAACACACACGCACATTCTCCTTTCCTGCAGAGGTCCCCTCACCGAGGAGTAATCTGTCTGGAGGGATCACTTCATTTTTCATCAGAACATTATGCCGGTGCAAATGACGGGGACATCCATTCTGCACTGTCGTTTGTTACAGAGCTAAGGAGAGATGGAGAGGAAGAGACTGATGGAGAGGGACGATGGAAGAGACAGAGATGAGGGAAAGAGAGATAGAGGGGATGGGAAAAAAGAGGAGGTATGTGAGTGAAAGGAGTGGAAGTAATAAGCACTGGGGGAACGACGGGGGCGGGAATGTCACTCTATCTGAATAGACACAATATACAGGTATGTGTGTATGTGCATGTTTATGTTTGTATTGTGTATGTGTCAATTGAAGGTGACAGTGTAGTTAGTGATGAGATACAGAGGTTGATGGGGTGAATTAAGTGGAATATTAATAAACCTGTCAGCAACTCCACCTCTATGTATCACATTGATTAAGTGCACACTTACATGCATGGACATGTGAAAAGACTGATGACTAGTCTCAGGTCTTGTATATGTTACCCTAAACTTATTAAAGTGAATGCCAAGCTTGTAAAGGTTAACCCTGACTGCAAACTGGCCCATGCACGCTTGTGCCCTTGTAAGGACAAAGTAAATTAAGTGTAAACACGCACGCAGACACACCGAACACACTGAACACATTCATCTTTGGGCACAGGTTAATCTTCAATACGGCTACATCTAGCTATGCAGGAATAAGTCCCAAAACCTTGAAATTATTTAGTATTTCAAGTCCATGGTTTTTTGTATGAGTTTTTTGGTAGATGCCCTAGACAACCCGTTGGTGAAAGTCCAAAGAAACTATGTGTCTAAAAAACTGTGGATAAGAAGTGAATAAATGAGACTACTAAACATCATCGCGCCAAACATTAGCCGCCTTTAGCCTAGCAGTGGTGAAGTAAAGTCATGCAACCTTAATGTAGTTTGTTTATAGCTTGACATTAGCTTTTTACTTCTGGCAATTGCATTGATGCTTCAACAATAAAAAGTGGTGTTTATGCGTGGAAAGGATCCTGCTGAACAAAACGTGTAGGTATCCTAACCCTTTGTTTGCCACAGTGCTAATTTTCAGCTATAATCCAAGATCAAATGGAACAATCCCATTGCTTTTAGTCCAGGGACCCCTTGGGATCCATACAAAACTAGTCCTACAAAAACATGCAATTCCTGCTCCACTCTATTAGGCGTAGATGTACTGTAGCATCTGACAGGCTGTAAGATGTATTGTTGATTACACTCAACAAGAAATAGCTGATAGCTGATGTTTCTGGAAATAGCTGGTCATTGACAAATCTATGAACTGTTCTAGAAAGATACAGCTGTCATTAAAGTACAGTATCTTATTTTTATCAAGTGTATGTTATGCTCATCAAAGGTTTCACTTCAATTCTCTAGGATTATAAATATTTAATGATCTGTCAGTTTATGGCAATTGCATGGTTCTTAAAAAAAGATTTAAGAACCATGATAATTGGCAAACACTTTGCAAACATAGGTTATCATGGGGTGACAGCTATTAAAAAAAGGGAATGATAACATACAATTCGTCTTAAAATAAGTTGTCAAAAAGTCAAATAAGTAAGCCATTGTTTGTAGGTCTCCCAAAGAACAGCCATTGTTATAGTTGTTAGTGCAATTCATGCAACAATATATCTTCTCTAGACCAACATTTTCTTACAAGTTAACTGAGGTTTAAGCGAAATATATTTGTGTTGATGTAAAACTTGACAGCATTATAAGCATCTCAAAATAAGCTGTCGTCCTCTGAAATATGTTTCCTTTTCTCATGAATCTATTTCTCTGCTTTTTTAAGTACAATATGGTAAATCTTCTCTTTCTATCTTTATAGATACATTTATGTCAAATGTATTTTACAGATGAGCCCAGGATGAAATGAGTTGTGGAGCTCTCATTTAATTTAGAATTGTAAAGGACTCAAAGTTTCATCATCTTCTGCAGTTCTGCAGAAGTCATCATTAGACGCAGAGCATAAACGATGAGAGTGCTGTTCAGCCTCACGCTGCAAGTTTCTCTGGATGCAAATCAACTGTTGTTGGGAGTTTCCTGCCAAGCCATCCATCAAGCTAATGTCCCACTAAATCAGCAGCTAATGTCTCAGGCGCACACAGTCTGCTCTTTTACAACGGGCCATTTCACTGCAGCGACAGGGTGCAGAAAATGAGAAAAGATGATGAGAAAGAGAAAAAATACAGAGAGATAGATTGAAAAGGGAAATAAATAAAGAGATGAAAGATAGATAGTGTACGATAATATCTGTACAGTACCACTGCAGATGCTACAGGAGAAAATACACTAACTGTGAGTTCTTTGTGCGTGGAAGTCTCAACAACAACTTCAGTTCTGCTGACCCTGTCATAATTTTGCCTGCAATATGACATCTGTGACATGAGGTAAAATTAAATGAAAGAAAAATGCAGTGTCCATAAAAACACGACAACAAAAATGCTGACGGACTAGCATCAGCAAAGAAAGCTTGACTCAATAAAGTAATAGTTCTCTTTCTGAGAGTTGGATGAGAAGCCTAGCTAGCTTAGCCTAGTATGTCAAATACAAATAGTTACAATACCTTACTCCCTCTAAAACTAAACATGTATAATTTTAGTTTTTTTTGGGGGGTTGCAAAATGCTTAGCAATTTATTTGAGTGTTGAGTACTTCAGTGCACATATTTGGGATTAACAATCAAGAAGAGATGTAATATGCTAAACATAATTGATTGGCTTTTTCTTTTTCAAGAAAACACATTTATTTTACAGTCCATTGATTTAACCTTGTTAGATGTACTTTAAATATATGTAGGTTATTCCCTATCTTTATTCAAGAGTGTGTTCTTTGAATTTGAGAGCATAATTGATTGATTTGGCGTTCAGATTTTGTATTTCTTTCAGTCAAACCCTGTCCTTGCATTTAGATTTGATTCTGCTCAAACTGTACGCTTGCACTCAGATATATTGCTGCTTGCACAGATTTCCTGTGTTCCAGTTTAAAACCTTCCCCTCGCACTCAGGCTGCTTCTGTGCGCTCGTCAAATGTCTGCTCTCAGATTTCTGCTCTGCTCTTAGATTTTTTCTTTGCTAAAACCATTTCAAAATCCCTCAACCAATAGGAGGCCAGGTGAAGTGTCGTCTTGCTGGCGCGTTCGCTTTACTTATTAAAGCGTCCCGTATGGGACTCTTTAACCAGGTTTATAAACTCCCTCCACGGCTTTATTAAATGTAGCTTACTTCCCTTGCTTTATTTACAACTTTTTATTTTAATGGTACTATTAACGTTAGCTTTACTTCCTGCAAATTCATTTGGTAGTCATATTTGCGGCACATCTATGATAATAACTGGCTTTCAAGTGTTGTACATTTCGTGAACACTGTTGCTAGGCAACTGACAACAAAATGTGTTTCTTCTTTTCTTAGTGATTTCATTGTTTAGGAATGGGGAAATATAATAAAAGAAGTAAAGTCATTTTTTTATTTAAGATCGTATGTTGCCCTCACTACATTTGCTTCAAAGAAATGCACAATAAATTGTGTAACATGAACTGTACCTATACTTAGTGAGGGAAACATATGATCCTAAATTAAAAATTACATGAAGAAAAATTACATATCCTCATTCCTAAACAATGAAATAACTAAGACAAAAAGAAATACATTTTGACAGGGTTTGACTGAAAGAAATACAAAATCTGAATGTGAAATCAATAAATGATGCTCTCAACTTGAAACAACACGCTCTTGAATAAAGATAGGGAATAACCTCCATATAAATACAGCACATTTTCAGCAGTTATACAAATGTAAAATGTATCACACTGTTCACAAGTTATTATTTTGAGTATTTAATATTTGCATATTTGTCAAATGAAAATGTGACTAAAGCCGTTCCACAAAAAAAAGCAAATCTCAAAACAAATGTCATTTTAGTATGATTACATATAAATCTCACATTTTAAATTAACTGATTGTCTCCTTTACTTCAGTGTCAGAAATGTTGCTTTTCATCACAGTTTGTATTGTTATTCGTTCGCTTCTTAAACAAAATCCATAACTATTTAATCAATATGTCAAGAACAAGGTCTGTTTTGTTATTCACAGTTAGATTACTCTTATTAAAACAATCAAGGCAACCTTTATACTCTTCCTTCATTCTCTTATGATTACAGGCTACCTGCAAATATAATGTATTGAGATACAGAGAACCCCAAACATAAGACACTTGAACAAAAAGGACTGATTTAAATGGCTAAATATTGCAAAAGAGTGTGGGGAATTGAAACAAATTAAAAACAAAGTGAAGAAAAAAACAGCTTAGGCAACCTTATGTTTTGCAAAAAAGCTTATAATAATGACTAGAAAAGTATAAAAAAAGTGTTTTCTTCATTCCTTAATCGGTGTGAGCCAGACGGCAGAGCGATAGCGCCTTCTGCCTCCAGTATTATCAGGAAGGAGTCAATGGAGTGTGGCCACATTGCCACATAAATAAGAAACCATAGAGAGGTTGGGGAATGAAAGAAGAGGGGAGAAAAGGAGAGGGATGGAGTTAAACTTTCACTCTTTTCTTGATAAAGGACATCCTTATCACAACAGCATCGCCGCTTAATGCTGCTAGGGGCGGTTATACAACAGAGAAAGAGAAAGGAGGAAAAATGGAACTGGTTTGATTTGTCATTGTCACCCCATGCCTCACCCATATCCACCTCTTTTCTCCCTGAAACTAACAGAAAGCAGGTATATTGGTTTGGCAGGCAGGCCTGGGTTCACGCGATAACAATGTTGGCTTTGTTCCCTCGCTAGGATTGAACAAGCGCTTGCAGCCGCCACACAACAATTAAACAAGCCCAATGTTCTACGCTACGTTCTCGACATATTGCAATCTGGCGGATGCTTTTTTTCTCTGTAAATCTATGGGGTTTCCACACAGCTGATGCTGGAGGCTACGCTGCGCTCGCTGGTAGCAGCAAATCAGTTCCAACTGAGAGCTACACCTGTTGCACACTAAGCTCTGTGTATTGTCTTCTGTCTTTTAATTTCCAAACGCACATTCACATGCAGCCTAATGGATACCCATACACAATAAACTGACGGCATAAAACACACTCATAGGAGTTTGCACACATACACGTGCACTTACAGCCTGCCCTGCCTTCATCAGAGCAGACCAATGGGCTGTGTCATATCTGCCAGGAGAGTGTTCATGTGAGAAAATGATGCATCCAGCCCGGAACATAACCTTCCACACACGACGCATTACTACTCCACAGCTGGGTTAGCCATATGCCCAATCGGGTGCGTGTCATCCAAACTCTGTTTCCCTTGAGGGCTCTGTGTCATTTTAAGTAGTGAAAATTATTAACGACGAAGAGCATGCACTGTAAATAAAACATCCCTTCATGCATTATTCTTTTTTGTAACAAGATGACAACTTATAATGTTCAATTCGGTTGAAATGGAATGCATATTTTATAAATGTGAAGTTCATTTGGGCTGCTAACAGTTGGCTACTATGCTTTACAGAACAAAAAGATGACAAAGAGAGTTGAGCTGAGCTCAAAGAACTTTGCAGATCAGGATTCAGACTACCAGCAGGTAAGCATGAGGAATGTTATATGGTTGATAACTATCAAGAAATCATTTCCCACATCATTATTATAATGGGAGGTCAGCATTTCTTCTCTGAATAATTTGTTTAACTTAGAAGTAGGCTAAAAAACAACCAGAAATCACTATGTGTTTTCTTTGTTTTCCTATGAATTCAAAGTAACTAAATGATTTGTTATACGTTTGCTGCAAAGTAAGGAAACCCGGATATAAACCTAATTTTGCTGTTCTTTAAAGAAATTATTCAGGTGAGATTTCTTATAAAAAACCCTGTGCAATGTCTGTGCAATTACCTGCAATCCTACTTCTTCACGTTTTGTAGCTCTCAGCTCTTTTTGAATGACCTGATCTAATTTGGATTTAACTAATGACTTGTCGAACAGAGCAGCGGTGATGTTCTTTAACATCACGACTGGACTGTGACTGTCTGAGGCATTTACCTCGACTATCCCCAGTTGAAAAACGCTGGGACATGCTGCTCTATTACCGCAAAGCGAACACACAATGTGATCGATCAATCTGAAGAATCCTCAAGCGTCTTGTCTTGTGTTTAGTTTACCTTTGGTGCAAAATGCTGACGGTCCCTTTAGCCTAGTTTGAACAACCTTTAAGGTGCAACTCTGTGAAATATCTTCTGGAGAAAATACGATATAGGTCATCTTAAAAAAGCTCCTAGTTCAAGAAGAAGGCCATGCCTCTTCTTTTGTTCTATCATCATTTAAATGAGCCAGGAAGAAAAGTGATCGTGTATTTCAGTTTTTTTTACAGTGCGCCATAGCAGAAATGTTAAACCCTAACCCTGACCCAGTTCAGATCTTCCTGCGGTTTTGGACTTCAACTGGAGCAACTGAGAAAATCCAATCGTGTGTTCACAGTTGCACAATCACTGATCACTGATCCTCGGGGACAGCATCCTGTGCCGTGTTCCCAGAATTCAACAGCCACACACAGCCAGATGCTACACATGGTCCTGCTGCAGAACTGAGAACAAGTGACTGCTGCTATCTGCCTCTACCTGTATTGATTTTACTTGGAAAAAATAAAGGAAGGTAAACATTGTTTGTCATCATAAGGCCGAGATCAATAAAAGAGATACGACGAGTATGCTAACTTCTAATAAAAACATGTTTTTTTATTTAACATTTTTATGGCACTCTTACTTTACCTTCCAACATTTCTATACATACTATTTCATTATTTATTTCATTCTATAAAAGAGAAACTGTCACGAAACCAGAAAGACAAATAACTTATTCTAATTATATATATATATATATATATATTCTACTACATGTCATACTACATCATAATTAACCAGATAATACTATATTATGTTATATTATTTTGTATTTATAGTGCGATATATTTCTTTGACATCTCTATAACTATACAAAGCACAATAACTTAATCATATAATCAGTGGCTATGACTTCTACAATTTTATATTAGTCTACTCTACTGCCACTTTATAAACACCACTGTCACTTTACTCTGCAATGTTTTGTCTTCATAAGCTCTGTATAGTTGTATACTTCTTTTTTGTTATGGCTTTTTTTATTTAACACCTTTTTGTTTCTCTAGGTTTCTGGAAAACTGCTTTCTTTTTTGCCCGAAACAACAGTAACCTCAGTGTACCTGCTAGCAAACGAAGGCTTCTGACCACTTCAATACAATTAAAATATAAAATGTAATAATAAATCTCCCTATTCCTTTCACCAACAACTACAACTTTTAAATAATGACTACTACAGTTATTAGTGTTGTTTCACTTGTCTCATTACTTCTTCTTTCCCTCTGACCACTTCTCCTTTCATTGAAGCTTTATCCGGTGTGGACACAGTCACAGACCTTTCTCTGAGCAGACATTGTGACATGTCAAACACAGGTGTAGCTGATACGATTGAAACGGCAGCCTTCAGTTTAGCTGTTGCAGTGACAGGGCCTTTATAATGTACTGTGCTGGCTCACTGCCATTATTTACTGGCACACCTAAAGAGGAACGAAACCATCATTAATGCTATTAGTTGCACCTGTGCTTTTATGAAACGACAAGTCAAAACCTCTGACACGAGAGAGGTCTATCGTTAACTAAACATGACAATTTGTATTAGGTATGTTAGCACACCATGCCAAACCTTTATAAACTATGCAATCTCTAATATATTTTTAATACTAATCATTTATTCAATATTTTACTTTATTAGATGGCCTAGTTGAATACTCAATTCCGATTGGTCAATTTGGACATTTAGGAGGTTATAAATACTCGCTAACACACAGCTGCCAAGAATAACATGACCATTGCTAAGGAGGATCAAGGGTGTACCCTTTACTTAATTTCATATATATATATATGTGTTTTTACTTTAGATTTTCAATGCACATTCCTACTTTAGCTTCTTATGCTTATGCTTTTTTTTCTTTAAATTGTATTCTTAAAAAGAGCAATACAATTTTCAAAATAAAGTATTTGATTTGCAGCAGCTAAATCGACAGCTAACATTTAAACATTTGGAGTAAGTTTATTTTGGCACAGGCTTTTGTACGGTGGCCCTGAAGTGCAAGTCAAAACAGCATTTCAGGAAACACTACAGCATTTCAACAAACACTACAGCATTTCACAAAACACTACAGCATTTCACAAAACACTACAGCATTTCAGGAAACACTACAGCATTTCACAAAACACTACAGCATTTCAGGAAACACTACAGCATTTCACAAAACACTACAGCATTTCACAAAACACTACAGCATTTCAGGAAACACTACAGCATTTCACAAAACACTACAGCATTTCACAAAACACTACAGCATTTCAGGAAACACTACAGCATTTCAGGAAACACTACAGCATTTCAGAAAACACTACAGCATTTCAGGAAACACTACAGCATTTCACAAAACACCACAGCATTTCACAAAACACTACAGCATTTCAGGAAACACTACAGCATTTCAGGAAACACTACAGCATTTCAGGAAACACTACAGCATTTCACAAAACACCACAGCATTTCACAAAACACTACAGCATTTCAGGAAACACTACAGCATTTCAGGAAACACTACAGCATTTCAGAAAACACTACAGCATTTCAGGAAACACTACAGCATTTCACAAAATACTACAGCATTTCAGGAAACACCATAGCATTTCACAAAACACTACAGCATTTCACAAAATACTACAGCATTTCAGGAAACACTACAGCATTTCACAAAATACTACAGCATTTCAGGAAACACTACAGCATTTCAGGAAACACAACAGCATTTCACAAAATACTACAGCATTTCAGGAAACACTACAGCATTTCACAAAATACTACAGCATTTCAGGAAACACTACAGCATTTCACAAAATACTACAGCATTTCAGGAAACACTACAGCATTTCAGAAAACGCCAGGTCTTGGTTTAGCCAACAAGTCAAATTCTTATATTAATGTAAAGCCATATATATACCGGACTAGGAGGATGAGACCAATTAGCATCCCTTTTGAACCTTTTTGAGCCCTGTTGATAGCGAGCTAACACTGGCGATGGTCACTTCCAGTGAGAGAACAGCAGCCATGTGGGATTTGAGACAATGCTATGTGGTCAAATTCCCACTGTGCAAGTGTTCAAAGTAAACCACATGGCAGTGTTATAAGAAAAGGGTCCTAACTGAGAAAAAGCAACGGTTTTCCAGTGATCTATCATCATCCCTTTTGTTTTTGACTGATCCTGCCACAGTATCAGTCATAGCCACAAAGTAAAATGTCTTCAAAGAAAAATCTCCTCCTGGTTCTTCTGAACAAGCTGATGTATAAGTCTGCAAAAATGTGCCTGGGAAAATGTGGGCGACTTTACACTATTTTTGTTTGATATTGCTAATATGTTTGAGAAGTAATAAAACAGTGATGGGATCTTCTTAATCAATATCTGGTCTTTACCATCATATCATCATTCAAAAACGTTGGCAAAACAGTAAGACTATCTCGTGCAGTAACTCCCACATGATTCTACACCTACCTCCCACTAGCAAACACTATCAGCTGAGTTCAGTGCAGTGTCAAACCAAGTCAGAGCACTCTGCATTGAATTAAATTCAGGTCAGTGTATGCTGGGTGAATGTTTTCTGCTCCTGTTACACTCAGCAACCCCTGTGTTGCTTTTATCTTGCTAGCTGAGAACAATTTATTTCTAAACAATAATGTCAGTCTGCAAGATGTAATCACTATACCCAAGGCTGCAATTTGAGCATATTGGCAATGACAAAACAACTGCTAGCTTTGATGCATTAGCTCAACAGTAGGGCCATTGTTGTTAGTGGGCTTTAATGTTTTAAGAGATAAAAATGATTTATTCCTGGGACACGGTATCAGCAACAACCTGTGTGTGCAATCACAGTGCACTTAGGATAACTTCTGTTTCATTTGTTCAATAATGCATTGAAATGTATTAGAGCTGTACATTAAGTCGATGAATGGAAAAATAATCATTAACTTCTTGGATAATCTTTAATCTTTCAAGTAATTTCTCATAAAAAAACGCGACATACATGTTGGTTTTTGTGCCTGTAAATGGTCTGCAAATCTTAAGATCCCAAAGTTCCCATGAGAGGGAGTTTCTCTCCCACCGATCCCCCACAATGCCTCTGTCACCCTTTGTTTACTTTGGTAACAAAGTGACATAACGATGTAACTCTCGCATTTCTATTGGCTAGTTCTCCAACACATTGTGCAAGATAGTCTTAGTGGCAGGACATCTTTAAGCGGTTGATCAATCAAAACAGAGCCGGCCAGCTAACCAATCAGAGCAGACTGGGCTCTGGTTTCAGACAGAGGCTGAAAAGAGGTGCTGCAACACAGGCAGTATGAGAAAAATAAAGGGCACACCAAAGCATGGAGACATGTCACAGTTGAGGCACAAAGTACACATATGGACCTGAAAGTGAGCATATAATAGATCCCCTTTAAAGTCAATATCTTTGGGTTTCCGACTAACACAACAAGACATTTAAAGACTTTGGATTTTGAGAAACTGGGATGGACATTTTTTACAAGTTTCTGAAATTGCATTGACCAATTAATCTGATGCCTGCCTCATACTATGTTTTAAAGTAAATATGTGTACATACCAGCATTGTAGTAGCGGTCCAGCTTCTCCCATAGGGGCTCATCCGTATGCTGCAGAAAGGACAGCTTAAGGGGTTCATAGATGGAACCTGAGGAAGGACACATCTGTTACACACACATTTAACTCTTTAAATATTGACCTAGCATATATTTTAAAATGTATGCCTATTCTGTCGCATTTATCCTCAAAGTAAACATTACGAATGAGTCGTAATCATTTATCTTCCCGATGTTCACCAACAACATTCCTTAATGACTAAACTGCAGGAAAATCAAAATAGGAGGTAGACGATTTCTCATTAAATGTAATTTCTATAGCTAATTGTTTTATAAAATGCTCTTATTTTCAATTGGTTTAAGAGAAAATAAGAAGCAGAGAAAAAAAGAAATAAAACAATGCACACATGCCATCAAGAAAGTCTTTCTTCCACTGCAACACAATGCATTACAAATAACTCGACAAACAAAACAATTTGCAGGCCCGGAGCACAAGATTCAAATGTTAATGTTTGTGGTTTTCCACCATATATCACCTAACATTCTGCTCTGAGCTGAGAGAGAGCAGGAGTTTGAGGGAAACCCCCATCTGTTAGACTTTCTCTATTTTCAGACACTTTTCCCTCTGCTGAGATTTGCATTTTAATGGGTTCGACCTTGGGTCAATACCACAGGTACTGAAATATTCACATTCGAGCTGAAATTAGCATAATTGTATCAGCTTAAAAGTTGCTGGGGACAAAGCCAATCCATCTCCTTTTAAAGATAACACTTTAAAAGAGCATAGAGGCAGTCCAATAATTCCAATTGTAATTTCTAACAAAAGATCAGACAAATGTATGTAGTGTTGGTAATGTAGTTTGAAACAATCCTAGATGGACTTCAGTGATGCAGACCTTTTACACTGTAATCCATGCAGTGTGCTTTATGACTTCATTAATAATGTAAATGTTATGGTGTCACTTCTGGGTCTGTCATGTTTACTGTGGAGGAACAAGAAGATTATTATATTGCTAAACCAACATAAGACACAAATTATGTGTAATGTAACACCACATCAAATTTGCCAACAGCAAAAGAGAAATCGAGCGTGTGAATGACTTGTGTTTTCTTAAGATTAAAATAGAATTACCCTCCACATGGCTGGTTAGGTCATATCAGTAAATAAAGTTACCAATATGGAATACTGTATCAAAATACATTTGCCAACTTCAACGAAATATGACTTTTAAACCTAAAATAAGCCAATATCTAATGTATTTGTGTTTACTAAAACAAAGATCAGAACAAATTCATATCAGTCAAAGAACTCCATTTTTAAAATTAAAAAAATTAGTTTCGAAAAGAAAATTTAAAATGTTTAATGCATTACAAAGAGTAATACTTTGCATACATTTTGTATATGTTTTTTTGTTTAAACTGGTTTTTTTTTACCTACAGTCCAATAACTTTCCCATATCTGGTCAAAACAAAAATGTTTTCTTGGTATACTTTTATTTATTTTAATTTTAATGCAACTAATTCAATATAAATACTTTATATACAGTTAAGTTACAAGACAAACAAAGTTGTTTGAAGCAGGAAGGCAGGGACAAATAATAATATCTTTCCTGTGAGTTATCCAATTACATTTTTTTTGGTTAAAGTACAACAGTCTTACTGTGAAAGAACTACATACACACATTATGATATGCATGTTTGAAAAATATATATAATTTAGGTAAATAAGGTATTGCACAAAGTCATATAGAGGCTGAACTAATAAAACTATACCAGACAATGAAAAGAAAAAGAATACCATAAACTTTTTTTTCAGCATCATTTATTTTAATCTTTAACCTTCTCCTCTGCTGCCTTGTGTGTTGCTGACTCTGCATTGTGTTCCTCAGAGACTTTGACACTACTTACCGAGTCTTTGTACTTTCCGATGTGTCCGGGCATTTGCAGCCATTCTCAAAAGGTGCAATTAAGGCCAATGGTTTCTCTCAGCTAAATCACAAATCTACAGCAATTCACAGGAAGGAGTTAGTAGCACAGAGTTAGATATAAGACAAGCACGAATCAACAAAGAATTGTGATGATGATCATGGACAACATGCAAGGAATTACAATGCGTTGAATTTGCCTGGGAATGAAAGTTATTTTAACCCTTGAGAGACACAGAGTCATGAGAAACTACAGTACTACTAAATTCTGAAGATTTACAGTGGCTAACAGGTGCAAATGCGCTACAGTGGTACAACACAATTACCTTAGGAGAAACGTGCTGCACTTTGAAAAACGAAGCAAATATAAAATCACAAATGTACCACAACACATTCAAATGAAAAAACATTTTCACCAACTTGAAACAAATGGCAGGATTTAGAAAACATACACCAACTTGATGAATCATACGCAAGCGTCTACTAAAGTGCTGCGCATGTTTCATCAAGTTGGTGAATGTTTCCTAAATGCCGGGCAGGTGTTGTCACGTTTCTTTGTTTGCAAGTGTTTTGGTACTTTAGTGTTTTTATATTTGCTTAGTTTGTGCCATATTTCTAATGTAACTGTTGTGGGCCGTTGTAGCACGTTTGCCCCAGCCGGCCTCCGCAATAACTACACAGATAAATTAGGACAGCACTTGAGTGATTATTCTCCCTGTAACATTAACTCAACATTTTTATCAGAATGATATGAATACTGGAATGATGGAAGCACCTCAATACATGTTTTTAATTCATTTAATGAATTATTAAACAAAAAGTAGTGATTATGACATGATTCATGGAGGTACAATGTTGTGAAATCTTTAATTAGAACACCAAAGACCGATGTAATCATGATAGTATAAGTACTAGTCAAGTTTCCTCAGTTGAGTCACTTGAAAACAAAATATTTTTTGGGATATACAAGAGTTTTTATATTTTTGTCCTTGCATTGTATAAAAACGCTCAGTTTAACCCAGTGGTGGAAAGTACTTTGTAATTTACTCAAGTAATAATACGCTAGTACAAATGTGCAGGCCTTGTGAGTTTTTATTCTATGCTAATTAAAACTTTTACTGCAATACATTTCAAAGGAAAGTATTGTACTTTATTTTACATTTACTTGATCACTTTAGTCACTTTGCTGATTCAGATTACAAAATATAACCAACAAATAAATGATGATGCATTAGTTTGGATAAACATTCAACGTTATCAATCCCTGGGTAAAATCATAAGCCGGCAGTGCGCCTATAACAAGTAAAAAACAATATTTAACAGCTGCAAAATTAGAGAAATGTACACATTAATGCATCAATAATTTGAATAAAGTATTATTCTGAAATGGCATATTATGCATATGATAACTCCTTTTGTGGTACTTCAAGTCAATGTTTAGGGCAGTGGTTCTCAAACTTTTTCTGTCAGAGCCCCTCTTTGGAGAAAAAAAAAAGTCGGGTGCCCCCAACACAGATAGTCACGTAATGGGCCAAGTTAACCTTTATTAAAATAAATCAATATGAATGTGAGCATTCCTTTCAAATTTTAAAATAAAATCACTAAAACAATGCTCCATAAGTCTGTGTGCTCCAAAAAATAAATAAAATTGTCCAATCCCTTTGCTAGAACAATAAGTTATAATACTTTGCAATCTGCAAAAAAAATGAAAAGAAAGAAAATGCTGCTTTTTTGGCAGAAAAGTGTGTCTTATCACAGCATTAGTGGCTGCAATGTTTTGCACTGCACATTTCTTCAAAACGGGGTTGCAGGCTCAGTGGCGGCGCCAGAGATTTATTTTGGGGTTGCTGTGGTGTAGCTTGACGTTTCATAGAGGGTGCTCAATCATTTAGGGTTTCCCATTAATGTACCGGTCGCTACAGTGGAATTCTCTACTGCAACACTCCCCACGCAAATACGCAGTGTACCCGCGACTGTTACAATGAAGGCTCGATAATCAGCTCACGGCATATACAGTAGGTGTAAGCAGGGGTAAAGGGGTATTTCTATAGGTAGTGTGTGGACCTCACATCCTCTAGGGGGGTCCGGGGGCATGCTCCCCCGGGAAGATTTGTTTTTTAAATATTTAATTTAAAAGCATCAATATGGTGCACTTTGAGAGCAAAATGAAGAGATATATGGATACATCTCTCAACACCCATTTGAAACAGAACTGTAAACAGATTTCCTATTTCTTTATGGATATTTTACTAATCACTCCCCTTTTAAACTGTGTTATTTTTTTACTGTTATATAGTATTTCATACCTGTTTTTTTAATTTATTTTCTTATTTTTTTATAACTATAGCCTAATGATCGTATAAATGTGTGAATCGGAAATAATTGTTTACATTAATCGTGACCAAACCGTTTGAGACCCACTGACATAACTTAGACTAAAGTTAACTATCTAAACACTCAGAGAGTCCAGTTTAGTTCACTGAGCCTCTCAGTCTGACAGGAGAGGACTAAAATCCGTTAGCGTAGCTCGCTAGCACCAGAAGCTAACAACAATGATCTCCGGTACTCTCTCTCTCTCTCTCTCTCTCTCTCTCTCTCTCTCTCTCTCTCTCTCTCTCTCTCTCTCTCTCTCTCTCTCTCTCTCTCTCTCTCTCTCTCTCTCTCTCTCTCTCTCTCTCTCTCTCTCTCTCTCTCTCTCTCTCTCTCTCTCTCTCTCTCTCTCTCAAATGGCTCGTTCCACACACACACAGAGCCGAGCTTGAATGAAACACAGAGACCCAGACGTGCTTGTACTGTACTGTATCATATTATTTTCGAATCAATATATTTTTTAATTATGATTGTTTATTTTATTTTTTCATAACCATTTTTCCTCCTGGTCTCTCACTTTGAGAAACACTGGTTTAGGGTGATATGACTATTCAACTTAAGTGACATAATTGAATACAGTACTTTTACCAGAGTACTTCTGCTTCAGTAAACGATCTAAGTACTTGTTCCACCACTGTTTTTTGGACGGGATTACTTTTCCAGTGCCAGGCTGACTACCATGCAAGGATAGCACAGGCTGTCAACAGGCCTTACACCTCATGCAACACACACAGTACAGTTAACTATGGGGGAGATGTAACGATGACGTGCTAAAAATCTCCTAAAAATAGCTCCTGGGTGTTTCACATGTACACCTCTGACCTTTCATGCTTGCACCGTCACTGCATTGGACAATTTAAATGGCCAGATCAAGTCCATTTAAACCCCGTTTACGGTGAATTTACAAGTAGACTGACACAAAGCACTTGCACAACAGAAGCAAACGGGTGTGTCAAGCTGCACGCTGTCATGCAAAAATAAGAAGTCTGACCTGATCTTTTTGATCGGGCTTTAAATTCCAAGAGTTTCCAGCCGACATCTGCAAGGCTCGCCATGCTTACACTGTCAAATTCACTCGAAAGTTAAAGGATTTCCGGTGCCATCCTTCAAAATAAAACAGGTGATGAGGCTCACGAACGACAGAAATGTAAAAAGTTGACATAATGTCTTAATTAGACAATATATTACGTTAAAATGTGTCACATCATATTCATAAATATCAATGTCATGTGTCTGTTATAATATATTCGCTTAACTTACTTGTTAGCTAAATATTTGTATTTATTCTGAAGTTAAACTCCCTTCACTTCCGACTTAGATCTGGCTAACTCCCTTTAACTTGACTGAGCAATGAACCCATGCTATGAACTGTCAAAAATAACCTGAGCACGACACTGACGTGAACAAGGAAGCTGTGAAATTGTAATATTTACCCTTAAAACAGTGCATTATTTCCACCTCTTTATAAGAAAATTAAAGATAGCACAGCATATATCAAAATATTCAAAAATATTATCAATTTGACACGCCATTCATTCAATTTAAAATGCAATTTCACTCTGCCGTAAAACAACGTGCCGTATTACAGTCGGTGTTGTTGTGAGGAGCTGCCCCTGCCTCGAACAAGGATGTGGAAATTAAAATGCAATATTTTGGCATGTTTGTTACTTTTTCTGGGACAATACAATACATTTGCTCTACAGGATGTAACGGCCGACCTTTTTGCTGCCGAAAACTATGGGACAGTGGCAGCTTTTGGAGATTTTTACGCGGATAAACAGACAGACATGTTCATCATCAGAGCACGTATGTGAATGCTCTAGTAACGTCACTTTTATGTCTGTCTTGTTAGCTTATTAACCATTGTGCCAAATGATGTACAATGTCTTATTCATATGCACTGCAAATTGTCTAAATACATTAATACCACTGTAAAACTAACCACTATTATTCCGTTAAGGTTTCTTATACAGTGTGCCTTAAATGTGGTTTATGCTAACACTTTCTTTATATTTAAAAACAACGAATGAATGATTTCAGTGGAGATGGGATTGCCTGTAATTTGTATCCATGTTGACTTTTTCAGAGACGGAAGTGGTGATATTCCAGGCTGATTCGAAAATACCCTACTTCAAGCCCAAAATTCACATCAAAAAGGACATTTTCCCAAGGTAATATGTCACTTTCGGTACTATTTTGGTTTTAATATGTTCCATTTACACCTTATTTGTAATATATCATGTTGTAAATACCTTTCTCTGAATACTAACGTAATAACTTAAATGTCAGGGTGGTATTGTTTAGCTTTTAAGAGGGAATAGCTATTTTGCTCTCATTTTAATGGACCCTCTTCCTGTTCAGGGATACCATCATCACCAGTGTGGTTCCTGGGGACTACGATGGAGACTCTCAGATGGATGTCCTGCTTACAACTCAGATCCTGGATTCCAAGCAGACCACTGTTTTCATCTTCTGGGGAAACAACCAGACATTAGGTACACTGATGCCAACACTTAGGAAAGATTAGGCTGACTTTTCTGCCAATGGTTATTTTGTACTCTGGGATTCACTTTCCTGTTGGGTACAAATGATCAGTCGGACAATGAACAGAACATTAGAATAGAGTACTATTTAACAGTTAGACTTGCCACAGGTGTGATTAATTAAATCACTAATTGCTGGACAGTGGGGCCATCGTTAACGTAATTAGCTCCACCTGTGCTTTCATGCAACAGGTGAGAATGTACGCCATGGAAAAAAGAACATGACTCTAATTGTACTTAGTACATTCACTCAATAAATGTTCTTAAGTATAAATTATAAGTATTTATTTTCCTGGAACTTTCTACTTCTACTCCACTACAATTGAGAGATAAATATTGTACTTTTACATTTATTTGACAGCTTTAGTCACTTTTCAAATTTATATTTTATTACCTACAAAAAAGAAAAGAACTTATCAATACATTTAACTACCCAACACTTTATAAGTTGTCAAAACCACTAATTTGCATATTATTTTGTAGTCATTTAAGTCATTTTGTTGTAACCTTAACCTTTAATATTGGAAGTACATGTTCCTGGTGTAACTTATAAACTTTCTCTTAAAATTCTTAATATTTAAATGTTTCATTGTGTGGCACATTTTTACTCTACTAAAATTACAATAAAAGGTAAATATTCTAGAGTTTGGGTTACTAAATAAGTCATCATATTAATTGACATAGAAAACATACAAAGTGCTTATAAAATATAATGTTATGTCATGGTTTGAGCTACCCCAACCGTTTATTAGTTTTCCGAAAAATTATTGGCAACTGCTTTGATAATAATTTGGGTCATTTTATTTCCAAAAAGGATATGGTTAAAGCTTCTAAAATGTGGATGTGCTGCTTTATCATTTTAAATCATTAAAAATGTGTTTAATATTGTTTTTTTGTTTATTATGCATTGGGTACATTTAATATTTGAATATGTTCCTGGTTATACTTGTATAGTAACATATGTACAATGCAGGACTTTTACTTGGAAATGTTCAATTAGGTTTTAGGACTTTTTCACAAATATGTCAGTACCAAAGTGACATGCAGATTGATGGTTATATACAGAAAAATGTAAATCTTTTTTTACCACCTCAATTGTTAGGCTCCTTCTCACTGTACAAGAAAAGCACATCTTAATATTTTTGTTGTGCCAAAATCCATGTTTATTTTTATTTATATAAATGTATATTTGTTATGTTTTTGTCAGACTTAGCATTACTCAGAATCGGTTGTTTATCTTCTGCAGATATGAGTGGATGGATAATGCTGAACAAGACCTTTACAGACCAACCTCTTGTTATGGAGTAAGTATCAGTCTGAATGATGTTAACATACTTTTTGATAAACTTCTGTTTAGTTTGCATGTTTGAAGTAGAAATAATTCAATGTAAATTCACAAATATTTGTTCAAAAGGATTAATTATCTTTTTTCTTCAATGTGGCTCTTAACAGTTACAAAACAGTACTTGATACACTTGTGAAATCAAATTTAAACCAAAATCATTGAAAGCTACGTTACAAAAATAGTTCTTAAGAAAATGAATGCTGGATGTTAAAAATACGCTACACTGCATTGTCTGCTTTAAGAGTTCAGTAATACACATATTTTGTACGGTTTGTTAGAAAGCTGAAGAAAAACTATATCGGTGGTTTTATATAACATTTTATGATATTTTAACCTTAACCTTAATTGAATTTGTAATTATCTTATTGTACTTCCTTTGTTGTCAATTTTTCATTATTATAAAATGATATATTTTGAGAAAATTGCCAATAATATAATACAAATTGTAATTATCTGACAATTACAAGGGGGACTGTGGCGCAGTGACGTTGTGCGTTGGTGTTGGGATCAGGGGTGTCACAGGTTCAAACCCCACTGCAGTCAGCATGTCGTTGTGTCCCTGGGACACTTCACCCCAAATTGTTCCTGTGGTGATTGTCCACAGTATTGAGTATGTGAGTCGCTTTGGGTAAAAGCGTCTAACAAGTGACATGTAATGTAATGTAATGAAAGTGCATTGCTGGACTTAAAGTTGAATATACCAATTGTGTTTAAAATGAGATAAAACTACTGATGTTTTCTGGCCCCCTTATGTATTAAACAGTTTCAAAAGTGACCATAGAGATGGAGCTATACCTCTCCGACATTGCCAACAAGCATACACAGTATATGTCTAATAAACTGTTATCCAGAGTATGTTTTATCTATGTTTTATTTATTCTTGTCAAATTCTTCCCACAGCTTCAATGGGGACATGATCCCAGACATTTTTGGAGTCACAAACACCGTCACCGAAGTATGCTACGTCACGAACAGGTAGTTAAATCATTCTCAACATTATTTTGAAATCCTTATGTTTATTCCTAAGACTCTCATATATTAAAATATATTCGATTTGATATCCTGCTGTTGCCTCTTGGTTTTTCTGTGCTTCAGGATTCCAGTGTGGAGGAATGCTTTGAGTTTAGCTTTCAAAATGCGCATCCCTCACTCGAACGCGTTCATCGACCTCAACAAGGACTTAACTGCCGGTGAGTCAATGATTTAAAAATGGATACCCGTTTTTAAAGGAATGTCTTAACAAATGTCAAATGCTAATGTTCTTCAGCAACACCCATGACATATTAGTATTAGCAAATACGGTATATGCATTTTCAGGTCAGACAATTGTCACACAGGTTTCTTTTTCATTGTCCTAACCTTTAACAGCAGTTATTACCTGCTAGTCGTTACGGAAGAGAAGGGGGAATCACTTAGAAAATTAAACTAGAGGTCATTTCACACTCGGAGATCAAAGTTTCATTCTAAACAAGCTTGTTTATCTGTCCTTTTTGTCACTTTATTTTTCTCACACTGCCTGTGCTGCAGCACCTCTTTTCACCCTCTGTCTGAAACCAGAGCCCAGTCTGTTCTGATTGGTTACCTGGCTGACTGTTGTGATTGGTCAACCGCTTAGAGATTTCCCACCCCTTAGTCTATCACGTACAATGTGTTATAGCGCTAGCCAATAGAAGTGTGAGTGTTATATAGTGATGTCATAATGTTATGGAAGTAAACAAAAGAGTCCAATGCAGTGTGTGGGAGAGAAACTCCCTCTGGAGGGAACCTCCGGATTGTAGCCTTTGCAGACCATTGACATGCACTAAAAGCTATATAACACTACAGGAATGGGAAACCCCAATAAGCATAATAGGGCCTCTTTTATTAACTCTAGGGGACAGACCCTGCTTACTTCCCATTTGTATTTCCCACATGCAGACCATAAACAATGGTGTATATAGTAAGGGCTCAGTATTTGTTACTTGCTGAATTAAAATAATGGTAATTAGAATAGTAAAAAACTTGACAGTTTGTTGAAAAAATAAAGCTACAAAAAACTTGTGTAAATTATATATTTTCTAAACAATTTCCTGTCCAAGCACTCTTTAGTTCACAACTCCGATTCATTTATTTATATAATGTGTAAGCTCAAACATGTTCGCGCTCTTCTTAATTGAGGCCTACGACTTACAGTTTATTTATTTAAAAAACTCAATATACTATATGAACTCTGTGTGTTTCTATTATATTTCTTAAGTGTGTATATGGGAATAGTTGAGATCGTTTGGCATTGCACAAAGATTACCCAGACAAGACATACAGTTAATGCCCCCAATTTTCAAGTTGACTAAGAGAGTACGGAAAAGCCATTTTCTTCACCAGTGAATGGGAAAATCACCCCGCTCTTGTTCTACAGCATCTCACTCCTGTCCTTCTGCCCACTGAGTGTGGCGCTGTCATTTAGACTTATAGACGGATTTCTCCCCTCTGGAATCGAATCCTCGTGTTTTGAGGAAAGCAGAGAGGGTTTGGTCGTGTCATACTCACTGCAGGTAGCTTTTTGTGCTCTGTGGTTTAATTCCCAGGGCTGTCACAGTTTAACCAGAGCAGATTTTAATTCAAATCTAATTTGTGTAGGGATTAGGAAAAAGTCAATAAACTTCCAATTGAAATTGACAGACTTAAACCTAGAGACCCACACTTTGTCTCTTTTAATGGGGGACAGTGGATCATCAATGCTACAATTCATTTGAGATGCACAACAGCACCGTGTGACAAGTTGTTCTTGTCATAAATCTCAAATATATATTATGTATTTGTTATACACCTAATTGAAATGTAAAGGTTTGTGGGTGTAAGAACTTTGAACATGCTGTGTCTTAAAAGTCTCAATATGAGACACAGATTTGGTGTTACATTTGAAAACATCAAATACTTTTAACATTTGGAAGATTCTACTATCTAGTTGATTGAATTCAACATTTTCTACTTTAAATAAAAAATAAGGATTAATACATGTGAAATACAATTGGGCTCTCTGAATACCCAATGTATGTCATTATAAGAGTGTTGAGACTCCACAAAAAACAACAAAACATTCAAATGCACCCTATTTGGCATGATAAAAAAATAACTCTGGTTGCTAAAAACGGCATGATTGTTTTCCCTAACTGCAGGGGATTAGCATAAATGAGCATGTTTGTAAAGGGGAGACTTGTTGGAATCCATAGAACCCATTTTCATTCCACTATCTTGCAGTGAGAGGTTAAGGTACCCATGTAAATATGGCCTTGCCCATTTTCTCTTTTTGCCTTCATTTTGAGCTATCTTTACCTTTCTTTCTGACAAACTTGCATTGCATATCAGTATCCTAAGCTGGGGACGCCAGTAATTCCACATCAGAGGGTTAAACAAATCCAGATTCATAGAGCATGGATTGTGTTGGGGTATCATTGGTTTCTACTGCTTCTACAGCCGTCAGAGTGATGGCCTGCACGATGCCTGTCAGTCCGTGTCAGAAGTCCCTTTTTACTTCCTATCCCCCACACATGTATACACACCCCACTCACACTCACACAAACGCACAAGGAGGGTGATCATTACATCCTCATTAAGTGTGTTCAGCTGCGTTCCGTTCGCTGTGGGTGAAAGTGATGCAGGAACAACAGAGCGTGAGTAGGAGAAGCAGTGGGGAAAAAGCTCACTGTACATCTGGTGGATGTCAGAATCTTTGGCTGCCACTCTATGGGGGCATGCAGACGGAGGCAGACGCAAGCAGGAAGTGATGGAGAAATCAAGCTGTGTCGGAGAGGATGAATGGAGGGATGAATGGTTTGAAATAAATGGATGGAAGGAAAGATAAAGGGTGGGAGGGGGGTGAGCAAGGCAGTGGGTGAGTCTTCAGCGTGGCTCAGCTCACTGTCTGCTGTGACCACCTGCTCCTCTAAGCAGGACTGGCAGGAGCATCAGTGGGACTTAGACAGGGAGAAAGTGAGTCTTAAAGACAATCTGGGTCTCAATGGATGGCCAGTTTGAGCTACATTTAGGTTGGTAGCTATTAAACTATCATTCATGTTTTTAAAGATTCATATTGTCTTCATTATATATATTTTTTTTAACACAACCTTAATAATCTGGCTATAGGCCTGGTATCAGAAATAGACTTGTGCCGAACTTTTTTATATTTATTCACTTAACGCTAAATGTGTTGCTTATAGAAAGCTTAAAGATAAGATTATTTCGAAGCTCGCTGAGCCATGCAGCCTCCTGTTGGCCATGATAAGATGCTATGAAAATAAAAATGATCATCCAACCCAAATTGGAACCATTCAACATACTGTATAGACTTCAGCAGATGCCACAGTCTCAATTAAGACCAAGTAAAAATAGCATGTTAAAGCCTACACTCGCTGCAGGGCAGGTTTAATATATTGCATTGGATGGGCGACTGTGGCTTTCAATCGGAAGGCTGCGAGTTCGATTCCAGCTCCTGCAGTGAACATGTCGATGTATCCTCGGTGTGTGAAAGTTAGCTTCCTTGAACTCTGTATGAATGCGGTATGAATGGGTAAATGATGAATTGTGAATGTATAGCACTTTAAGGGGTCATTTTACTCATTTGACTACACGTTTTAAAGAAAATGTTATATATGAAGTTGTAACTGTTCACAACTGAATTCAGCGAGGCTCTTTCTATAATACTTTACTCATCATGTGTATTTGGAATTACCCATGGTTTCTTATCTTTCACTGTTTGTTAACGTTTTAGCTGAAGTTTGCAGATTATTTCAGTGTTTAAAGATGCTTTCAATTTGTTTCATATTAATGAGTATAGAATGAGGGAATATATGCACATTCATCTTAATTAAGACATGCAGAGTTAACCCTTAGTGTGGAGAATAAGAGTGAAACTCTTGGAAATGCAACTTGCATAAACATGGGAGGGAAGAAACGAACTAGAATTACACTTTTAAACAGTCAATCACAAGAAAAAAAAAAAGGTGTTTATAATGGAGAGGGATAGAGGTTTCCTATCAGTATTTTGCACATTTTGTTGACAATGAGAAGCTTTAGGTGTCCCCTCTCTCACCCACCAGTACAGTAATACAGTAAGGTATTTTGTTAGCGACGTCCAAAGAGGATGAGGGTTGTTTCGGGGCCGTGTCACGACTCCAATCTCAGTCCAATGTCATCGCTGTAAACAATCCCTTGGTAGTGTATTGGCTGGCCTCACTACATCAGCACTGCCAGCAAAAAAAGTCTGGAATTGTTTCCTGGCCGGTGTCAAGGCCTCATTTAGCCGGCTTATTGGACTCTCGAGCCAACCAACCTGGCGACGACATACTGCATATGGCTCGTAATCTCTTTTGTTACTATCATCATCCTCCAGCCAGTGTCTCTAACAGCAACGCATTCATAACAGCTTTGTGTTCACGCTCTTTTGTTTCCCAGATATTTGGTCTCTTTCCTTACACATTGAGGGACTTTTTTCCATTTTCTGATGGTGTGACTTTTGTACGTTGGTCATAACATACAAACTTCTCTGGAGGCAATAGTGTGAGGAAGAACAGGACAACGGTCAGGACAAATATCACTGAAGAAAAGTTTAGATGGCGTTGTTCCAATGGGATTTTTCTCTAGAAAAGTAAAGAGTGTCTTCAGAATTTTGGCCAAGGTGGTTTAATGTTTATTACAAATAGTTTTGCCATGGAAAAGGTTGTGTTTATATTGGTATAGCTCTGTAGGCGTAGTTGTTCTGGTTATTCTCAACGCAGTGACAACTAATTAGCCAGTAAAACGGCTTTAGCAGGGCAGCCAGAAGGTACCAATGTATACAATACATTGTTGATGTGTGCAGGTGTTTCAATAGCCCCCACAGTGCCTGTTATCATCAAAGCCAAATGGCCGCAGGAGACGTCCTTATCGCTGAATGGTACCCAGTATTCTCCCACATCATATCTCCAGTTTAAGATCATGGTAACCCGCAGGGGTCATATCACATCATGTCAATTCAGAAAGAGCACCGCTGGGCAGAAAGCTTTCAGGAGCATGATGGGAACTTGTTTGAGGGAAGAGGTAGTAATTAGAAAGTAATTATAGATTCAATTTTTGTTGGGAAAGAAAAACATGCACAAAGACAGCAATACTGGCATAAGGATCCACCATTGCTAGGCAACGGGCATGGTAATACTCTGTGCAGCATCCAATTAAAGCAGCTCTGTGTCGAAGTGGCTTGTTGATTGCCTGACTAATAATCTGTTGGTGGTGGGGGTAGGAGAACAGATTTGCCACCTAACAAGGTGGCCAAGAAGAAGAATTTATTATACAGCGATTCAGTTGAAATTTGGATGGCAGAGGGTGGAACTTATAATAGATATTTTGGTAATCAGCATACTATTACAGAGAGAATGATTCACAGTGATGATCATCATTTTAGATCATAATAGTATAACAATAGCAGTGTTTCCTGATTACTTGTCTTTTTACTTACATTTGTCTCTATTGGTAAACTGAGAATAAAGCATATTTTCTGTTCTTTTTATCTAGTAAAAAAATGTGACCATCAAAATGAATATAACAACACAATGACCAAAAGAAAAAGCAGCGTCAGACTGATTCACTGGTCAAAAGCATGGATGCACTCAAAGTCTTGATGAAATAACTTTATTAGACACCGTTGCAGCTCTCACAAAAAAACTAACGGACGTCAATGAAAACATCTGTCTTGTGGGATTAACTATATTTTAGCGGCAATATCATAAAAAGATAAAATTGTCCAAAATCAAACTGCAGCTGAGGCTCCAGATAGCTTAATGTATGCAAGGACATCATCCAAATTGCAGGCAAGAAAATCGTTTTGTTCAATTGATTCCAATAATCCAACAGTATAATGACAATAGTTGTACGTAGTCTTGCCCTGTGCCTTTCCTTTGACTTTCCTAGACCTTTCCTGTTAATGGGTATGTGCCCATTCTGGTGTACCAATCCCACCTCCACCTGTCTCCTTATGTTAGGTGATTAACTGTTGGGTTGTCTGATTTCTAGAATTATTCAGACCAACAAACAATTATAAACAAATGAAAAGTAAAGTGTTGCTATCCTCACTAAGTCAACCACTTGGGCAAGCCTTTTGTGGAGGAAAAAGCTGATTTAGTGCTGATAGAAGTCCAAAACTAAACATTGGTTCAGGCTTTTTCAAATATCTAAAAAACTTTCTCTTTATAGTCTTCACATGTCTTATCTACCAAAACTGAGTGCAAGATATCAAAGTTTGAAACCCCTGAAACGTACAGCTACATTCAACCTACATCTTCATTAACATGTCAGTGGCATTCAGTGCTGTTCTTCACATTCTCATTTACCCATTTCATAAATATTTGTGAGCTCACAGGCATTTTAGGAGCGCCTGGTGCAATGCGCCAGTCCTTTGAGGGATATCGATTGTAGCATTTCCGCCTCCGGGAAAGCTGGCCCGGCGACAAACGGGCTAAAGAGACGGCATATTTATTTTGGTTAACGCAGGTTTTTTTTTGCAGAGAAATGAATAGAGGGAATAAATGAGGCAGAACATTTCCTCTTTGATTTGCACACCACTGTGACCAAAGCCTGAGGGTATGATGCATACCCCATGTCCTCTCCCAAAATATATTCACTTGTCAAGAAGAAAACTGTACATGGACGTGTACAAAGGGCAGCTCTGAATATTGATGCGAGTCAATTCTGCTACATTTACAACAACCTACATGCCTGAGGTATTTGTAAATGGAAGCCAACCTGCACTACCAACGTGTTCATACACAGGCAAACTATCAAACATACAAAAAAAGCCAGACAAGGGGAATGACTGTATCGATGACAATATCAGTTGGTATGCCCACGACTTTGGTCCAAATTGAAAAAGAATTATCACAACTATTGGATAGATTGCGGTGATATTTTGTTCAGAAATGGACCTTAGAGAATGTATCATACTGACCTTGGCACTCCTCTGATAGTTCCTGTAGCATTACTAACAGTTACACATTTGTACCATATATCCAAAAATCTGGACTATGTTTTGAGCCAATCCATCTTCTACATATATTTTACTGATGTCCCCAGAGGTTGTATTCCAGTACTTCAGTTTATGTCCTAATACCTGCAACAGTAGAGTGGTGCAGTTACGGGTCCCAAAACCCGGAAGTTCCCTCGACTCAGAGTCAATACAATTTCTCTATAGGATTTTGGAAAATAGCTGGAAATAAGGTCTGTGGTTGACACAAATTTAAGAGAGGGATCACGTTTTGTTCTATGACATTACATACATCAGCAGTGACCCCACTGGTGATTCTTGAAGAGTTTACGTGTCTGAAAAAGGATGGTTGTTAACAAGTGGCTGAATAGGACTAAAGAAATTGTCGAGGACGTTGTACGTCATTACACCGAACACGTAAACACTCCCTCTAAGTTAGTTCGCCCTGTTCTGCTTGAAAGCAAGTACCTGCAAACTGTTAAAACAAACGTTTCAACTTGTACAATTTTGAATCTGTATTTTTGAATATGGATCTTAACGTTGAAGTTGAAGTGACGTTGAAGCATAACGTTAGCATTTCGCTTCTGGCGATTAGATTTACGATTAGAAAATTATAAAAGTAAGGTAGACATGTGGATATTATCTGGCTGAACAAAACGTGATCCATCTCTTAAATGTGTGTCAAACACAGACCTTATTTCCAGCTATGTTCCAAAATCATATGGAGAAATTGCATTGCTTTTTTGTCAAGGGAACCGGAGGGAACCCATGTGCAGCGTACTTCCGGGTTTTAGGACGCGTCACTTTACCACTCTATTGCCATTCCCGTCAGCCTATACCTTTTTATAGAATGATGTATAATATCTGCTACACATGCAGTTTTTATTGGATGGTTTTCCATTATCAAGGCACAACTTTGCATGGTAAGCCACTAGTTAAAATGTGTTATACAAGCAGCTGAGGACAGAGACAAAATAACCACAGAAATCTTACGAATAAAGTATATAATTAATAATTCTAGTTTCACAAATCAACAGATGATTTTAGACGGTTGCATTGAAAACAATGTTCACCCAGTTCCATATAACGCCTTTTAGATAAATGTAAACTCCTTTCACCACTAATAACTCCCTTCTTCCAGTCTTACCAATGTCTCCATCCAAAACACCTGGTAACCGAGGGCAACAGCTGCGTTCTATCATCTTCTTTTTAACAACTTTTGCCAAAGTATCACCTTGGGCCCCTCATTTTAATTACAATACAGGTAGACACGTGTGGATGTGATGAGAAACATGATGCGATAGAGATTGTTTGGATTAAATGTAGCAGAGGTGTTCAGAGAAAAAAATAGTTATTCTAATAAATCCTTATTTATCTGTGGACCATTACCAGTAAGAGGAAGCTGTTTATTTCCCAAATTGTCAGTAAATATCATGGCAAGTAAATCATTGATAAAGTAGACTTGAATTAAATGATTTCAGAACTAAAATAAAACATGGCACGTGCCTCAGGGGCAAGATGCTAAACAACCAGTGTAGATTCAAAACAAACTGTGTGTATACACAAGGACAGACATTTGAAATACATTTCAAATCAGGATTGGTTGTAGTTCGTAAGCTTAACATTCAAAGTGGGCCCCCTAACCAGCTCATCAGCACCTGATTACCTGATTTACCAGCTGGGCATTTTACCTTCCTATATTTTTTGTCTGCCAATTTCGCAACTTCTTTATTTTCTTTTTGTATGCATCTATTTAAGCTTGCGATCCAAGTTTGTATAGAGGTTGTTGCCCAGAATTGGAAAAGAATAATAATTAAAAAAATCCAGCCATTTGCACAGCTGAGAATATGATTGATACTCAGACTTAAATCAAAATAGTTTCAAAATCATAATATGGACTGGTGCAATATCCAAATTGCAGAAAACATAATATTTGTTAAAAGCTAAAAATGCCATTTTGTAATAAGTATTGTGGATCATCGGGGAAATACCACCCTACAAATTGTTTTATACAAACTTAAGAAACCACATTTTTGCAGATTCTATTAATAAAATCACATCATGATCATTGTATTATATTATTCACTGATAAGGAAGTTTATGATGCAAAAATTATCAATCCCTCTAATATTTTGTTACAAATATAGTATATATATAATATATATAGCTAGTGGAGCCTCGCAGATGGGGGTGCTGCAGCAATGTAAATCTATTCTAGTAGACCTCAACAATGGAATTATGATCAGTAGAAATGGCCATGACATGGGACCTTTAAGTTAGTGCAGCACTACTAAGTGACAGGAAAAGATGGTTTGAAGGTTCTAATTTCTTTTAAGGTCACATGGTCATTTCTTGCCATATACCTCAGACTTCAAGACCACCAGGACTCGCCATTCTTATGTCTTTACTTGAGCCAAAAACAGTGGTCTTCTGAATCTCGAGTATATAACGTTTATATCTGTTTTGTGTATGCTTGTACACAAACAAGTGTTTTTTCAACAAGCCTCATATGTAATGTGCCCTCCTACATACATCGTACATGTAATTAGTTTACATAGATAGACATGCATACAGTATTCAATATACAATGCACTTTCTCTTGATGTTGGCACACTAATGTTGGCACACTACACTGATGCACGTCCTGTATACACACAAAAACACACTTCGTTCCAGTTTTTGAAATAAGCTTTGCTTGTTACAGTAGTTCCGTCTAGCAGCTTCTATTTACACACACAAACATGTACAGCATAAAGAAAGTGAGCAAAATAGAGTGTGTGTATGAGAGGGTTTCGGCCATAATCCTCCCCGTAGCTACTGCACCTACGTTGTTCCCTGTAATGGTTTTAGGAGATTATTTCCTCCGGGAATAGCAATGTTCCATTCTACGCTGGTGTGTTTTGCCATGTTTGTGAATGAGCTGTTTTGATAGATCTGGGTGGAAGTCACAGTGTGGAGTTAGGGCTACATATTGGCTTAGAGACGGATTTACCCTGCAGAGCTTTTCACTTTGTTCCTGGCCTGGATTCTGCATTTAATCCAAGTGTGTCTCTGTGTGTGTGCCGAGTGTTTTTGGGAGGGTGTTAATGCGACTGTGTCAGAACTAACATCAGGGTGTGAGGTACAGTTTATAGATGTTCCTCTACGTGTTTGTGTGAGCAGTATTACAGCAGATTACAATGGGAGAAATACTGATTTACAAACAAGAGGGTCAGCGGCTCAATCCAAGTCACTGCAGTCAACTTGTCGCAGTGTCCTTAGGCAAGATAGCAAACCCCACATTGCTTCCTTAGACGTGTAATCTACGGTGTTGAAGTTTAGGTAACTTGCATTCAGCATCAGCTAAGTAACATGTAATGTAATAATTAGTGTTTTCAATCAATTAAAAAAATGTAATTGCGTTAATCATGATTAATCCCAATTGTAAAATACCAGTATTTCCTTGCCATTTGAGGGGGGGTTTATTAGCAAATACACTTGGGATGTTGTATTAGAGAAATGCAAGACAAACTGGTAAGATAAATCAGAGGTTTTTTTTACTTTATTATAACACGTATTCATAAATATTGCCATTAAATGCGACAGTTTACTGACACTTATCAAAAGCATCCTCAAAGCGAATGTCAGGTAGAGCGGCTGTGATCCCCCTCTGTATAGAGTGCGCTACACAGGGCATATGTATACGTATGGTAGTAATCATACTATGGGCACATGTATTCCTTCAGTAGTGACCTTGTCCACTATCTCCCACTCCAACTTCAGGAAACTGGCGCATGGTTTGGCAAAATGGTTTGACAAAATGGTTTGACAAAATGCCTATTCCTCCGTATTCACTAAAGGACGAGTGCAGTTGCCATTTGTCATGGATTAGGTGTGCGGATACGCCGAGGTATGGTGTCATTGGTCTCAAGTCAGTGCAGTACATGTAGCTTGTGCTAATATCTTTGCTTTCTTTGCCATTTCACTGCCAAGCAATTCATGGTAAACATCTATGCTGGAATGATGGGAAGAACTTTGGGTCGAATTGAATGTGATTAATTAGTATTGAGTTTTCCAGATTAATTGGAAAGGTTCCAGATTAATTGCGAGAGTCACATTTAATTTAATCCTGCAATTTTGTGTTTGTAGTTGCCGTTTTGAAGTTGCATATATTTGTTTATATGTGTATAATGATTAAAAAATCACTTGTGTTGGCACCATAATGTGAGATATAATGAATTCTCTATTTAAAGTCATGCCAATCATGTCATAGCTTCTAGGAAAAATAAGTCCCTGGTCTGATCCGCTTTGAGTCATTTATCATATTTCACTGCATTAAGAAGTAAAGCGTGTGTGTGATGCAACAGCTTACCCTGACTTTTCTCTCTCATCGGAAAAGGTAGCAGTACAAATGTTCTTTTTTTTTTTTTTTTAAGGTTTTCTGCTGCTCCTTCTCTTGACACTATAGTAAATCGTCTTTGTGGGCTTTGGACAAGTTTGGAAAAGCTCGTTTCACAGTTCGATGGTTTCTTGCTAGCAGAGGGACAGGGCCACATATCAGTGAAGGTGGCCAGTTAAGATTTGGCTCCAACACCACAACGTTACCTCTCACACCCCTAAAAGGGACACTCTGACATTGTGCATTTTACTTTACATTCTGAGAGACAAGGTTGAAAAACCCAATACACATTAAATCAATAAACCATTTCAGTCATACAGAGAAGATTATTGCGTACATGTATTACTGTCCACACTGCTGTTATGGCAGTTTTACTTAAAATAGTTTAATTCTTCAAAACGCTAATAGAGCTAAGATCATATTAGATTGGAACTACATCCATTTAAGCATCTTCTCGTTGGTTAGGGGTTTGATTTAGATTTATTTTTCTGGTTTTGCCAATTACTTTTTGCTTTGCATTAGTTTTGACACGGAATTGAAATGTCTTACTTTGATACATCACCTTCAAGATTTGTGATTTTCCTTACCACAGAAAAAGATTGACATTGAGGGCATTCACATAAGATAACTCACTTTTCTTTGCTGGGCTAATCGACTGTCGTTAAAATCAACAATAATACAACTTTTTTCATGAATGAAAATGTCATTTCCTTGAGCAAGTGCCCATGTTTTAAAGCCATTGAGATTTGCACACATTTAACACTAGAACCGCCAATCGGGTCAATTTGACCCAGAGCTGTTTTTTATTGTATGTAACTTTTTTTCAATAAAATATTAAAGTCTCCCAGTCTGTAACTTTTCCTGAAAGTGTGTTATGTAGCACCCTATGTTGTTAAAAATTGTCAATATGAAGTCAGATTGAAGAAATCGCCCCAAAAATGGCCATTTATGCCTATTTCCGCCACCCCTTTTCGCGCTATTGATTTAGCGTGTAAACAAACATGACGTGTTGCTATAGCAACGCCTTTTGTCTACTGCGGTTCCTTATAGATTGAGAGATAAATTTAGA
This sequence comes from Notothenia rossii, assembly GCF_949606895.1. NCBI lineage: Eukaryota > Metazoa > Chordata > Actinopteri > Perciformes > Nototheniidae > Notothenia > Notothenia rossii. The sequence continues at coordinate 36,420,861 of NC_136904.1, read as the reverse complement.
GAGATATTGATAGCGACAGTCTGTAGTGAAGGAGCGCGCTCACGGGAGACTGCTCGCGCTGCGCTCCGCAGCAAACAGCTGTTTGCTTTTGACCCAACAATGACAACCGCCACACGAAACGCTATGTTGTACTGTTAATAAACGAAACAATTTAACAAAATTGCTTGTCAAAATACCAATACCACAGGACCATTTTTCTCTTTAAAGCAATACTTTTACCTTGAAAATCAATGCATTCTAATGCCGGGTCAATTTGACCCCGGTGGTGGTTTTAGGTATAAAAAATCTCTAGCGGTTCTAGTGTTAAAAGCATAGACTGTATATATAAATGGACGTAGTGTCCCTGACGTCACCCATAGGATTCTGCAGAGTTGCCGAGAAGCCCTTAGTAGGCTCCCGTTTAGCATTATGGGCGTCATAGCCATAGACTATAAAAGTCTTACCCAAGGCTGAATCATAAACTAAAATGTATATAGTATAAAGGGTTACGTCCTTAAATGGCTAATAAGTAACAAGCTAAGCTACCAAGCACACAAACACCTGTGAACGGGACATGTATAATATTATCATTTTAGACTTCTTGGAAGTCCTGTTAGTACATTCAAGCGCACAGCACAACATTTTAATTGTCTGGTATTTGAAACAATATTCCCTAAAAGGCACAATCACCACGAACACGGCTAAAGCTAAAGGGTCAAGTACAGTAACTACAACTAACTAACGTTGTAGCCTCTATGGTTGTAGCCTAGCAGAGTGGACAAGTTGCTGTTAGCTGAAAGTGAGGCATGTACATGTCCATCAAAGTGACCACGCCCTAATTTATGCAAAAGCTTTAAGGCTTAATATTAATTAAACAGATGACTTGAGAAAAAATTCACCCCCCGAATCCATATTCATGAAGGGGGGATCTAACTATACAGAAAAAAAAATGTTGAACCGCGATGTAAACATGTTTAATTCTGCTCTAAAGTTGGGCATTTTAACATTGGGGTCTATGGAAATTGCTCCCTTCTGCAGACTGCTCCTACTGGCCACTAGATGAACTGCAGTTTGAGGCACTTCCGCATTGGCGTCCCGGCTCTTCCCCAGAGTTTGCCGCTTGGTTAAAAGGCATCGCGAAAAACCACACCCACATACTGTAGCTCCGCCTCCTTTCACCCGCTCACAGTGCTTTTTATCACAACTCTCATTTGCCCTGTTTGCATATAATAATTGGTGGCTTTTGTTGTGGTATCAGCCCATTATAGATTGCAAGCGTACACCTTTCGTGACTGGGTCAGGTTGACAGAGAGAACAGGCTGAGGGGTGTCTGTTGCAAGACCCGAAACACCCAATGACTCCAGGAAACAACACCGATGATGTGTTCATGTTTGAGCATCAGAAGATGTGTGGCAGTAGCTTGTTGTTATGGTATCAGCCCATAATAGATTGCAAGCGTGGAATCTTTCATTTATTATTATGCATACGTTGTGTGAGCTTGTGGCCTTTGCAGCCTGAGGTCTCCCTCGAGACACCTCCAAGCTATTCCTGCATCATGTAAAGGTAGGCAGGCCTTTGCTGCCAGGCATCTGCAGCTCTGGACTGACCTTCTTAAGGCTCTCAGCTTCTCATAAACAGTATCATATTCCAAGTCTCTTCTTGAAACATAGTTGTATACGGACGATTGTCTTGCCTGGGGATACAAGAGACCAGGGACCACTTTGTGTTGAAAAGAGGGAAGGATATTGGGGGTCAGAAGAGTTTGAAATGGTCTTTAACATACACTTTTAGGCAATGTGGTGGTGGGTTCAGTTTGAGGTCAAGACATGATTCAAATGGTTGCTCACAACATGCATTATATTTTGCAAGGGGGATCTTTCTCAATGCACATGTGTTTCTTCATTGTGCAAATCAAATTCTTAAAGCTTTTTTATTTGTTAGTTTTTTTTGTATCTTTATCTGGTGCAAGCTTTCTCTTTTTAGAATTTGTTTCAAATGATTCTTTAAAATAAGAAATAGGGACAAAAGTAGCCATTGCATAAAGTGGTAGGGTATGTCCCCAGTTTTATTGAGACCTATCCCTGCAGCAAATGTTGGCAATGTGGGTTATTTTCCAAGTTATTTTGGTGCTATGATTAATAATGTTGAATCTTCATTTGTCATCTGAAGTGCTTTAGAAATAATGCTACTTCTTTAGTAACAACATTGTACTTGATCACCGGATACCTTCTCTCTTGTTAGAAAAGGTTCTCAAGTGTCCCTTAAAGACGATGTTCACCTTGTTAGCATTGTCAATGTGTTTTGCCAAGTATTACACAAGACTGAAAACTATTGAAAGCCTGCTGGAGGACAGCCTTTTCTCAAAGTATGGCAACTGACTAGCAGGGTCGAAACGAAAGTGTGTCTGAAGACAAGGCATAAGGACAACAGAGACGGAGGCAGAGAGACAAATGTTCACTTTGAAATGAGCTGTTGTGGTCACTGGAAGTGTTTGTAATGATTTACTTGTCTGGGTGGGCAGAAGGTTTTCATCAGATATCAATAGATTGGACTTGCAGGTCTCACTCTAAGCAAGGAGGGAACATTGCCTCAACATACGTGTTGCACTCGTGACGGCGGTGACATTTCCTTCAGAATACCAAAGGCCCTCTATACCCAGCTGAGGCATGGATCAGTCCGAGAGTCGAAGACAGAATGAACAAAATGATGCACACAGACGAACACAGAGGGCTCCACTTGGCTTAGAGCAGGACTGTGGACAAATATACACAAGACACACAAACACAGAAACAAATGCAGGCACACACTTTGTGATTTCATCCTTTTTATTTTTGGCTTATTACTGTTAGCATTATTCAAACCATGGATGTTTAAAGAGAACTGGATACAGCTTTGGAGGCCGGACACTGTTAATGCAAATGAAAGTTGCTCAGTGACGCATGAAGCCAATGGCCTGACTGAAGATCAATATCCCATATCTGGGCCCAGAGATCGTTCGTTCTTGCGTTTTGCTTAAGCCCCGCCTCCAGTCCTCAGGTTCATGGCTGTCTTAGCTCAGTCAAATGAATGGGGAGAGAAAATGACTCTGGATTTTCCCTCTGTACGTCGAAGTAAAACATTTATTTTGGGGCCCAAAAACGTCACGGACTGACAGAAGTTGTATTACCCCCGTTTGGCCACATCAAACATTTGGTTTGACGTCTGGCACACTCCCTCTGGGCTTGATTCAAACTTCATCACAAACAAAGTGAAGATTTGCCCCCCACAACCGCCATTAACAGAGCAACGAGATCAGTCTGCATGGTGGCCTTCCTGAGCACTTCCTCAGCTAAACCCTGAGGGAAAAGAGGGGACAACTGTGTCTGCATTTCTGTGCGTGTTAATGCCTCGGTGTGTTTGTGCGTGTGTGTCCCTTTGACTGCCTGCGGGGATAGGATTCACAGCGTGTTTACTGAGTAAAGGGCTAACAAATAACCTGCTCAGGGGCATTAGAGACAGCACACAAAGAGAGGATCAGCTCTCTCCGTCTTTCTTTTCTTCATGTCTCTAACTCTGTTACTCTTTTACTTCAGCTTCTTTGGAGCTTCTTCTGTCCTCACCAACTTGCATTTCTACGTTTCCTCCTACGAATTGTACTCTTGTTACACACACAGCAGCACATCACCCTAATGCAGCGGTTTTCAAAGTGTGAGGCGCGCCTCCCCTGGGGGGCGCCAGAGAGCTTCAGGGAAGGCGCAGCGTGAGAAAAAGATTACGAGAAAAAGACGAGTAAAGTGACACTTGCACACTTTTGGCTGTCTGTGGAGACCGAGTTCCCCCACCTCGCCAAAAAGGCTGTAAAAGTGCTCATTCACTTCACCTCCACCCAGGGGCGGGCTGGCCATCTGTGTGTTCTGGAGAATCACAGAACGGCCGGCTCGGTTCGCTGACGGCCGGCAGCGCTCTGTATATTTTATGTTTTTAAACGGCATCATTTAAGTTGCGCTGACAGACGACAGAGGTCCGTTCAGCGGGCCATTTCCACGCAGCGAGGCTCCCCCCCACCCCTGTTGACAGTTCACTAGCGTGCTCTACCAATTTGTGTGGGCTGGGCTGGGTGAGATTCCAGGGCTGATTTTTAGTCCCAGTCCGCCCCTGCCTCCACCTACCTGTGTGAGTGTGGGTTTTCCGCATTGACTTTGATCAAAAGCAAGTGCCGGTCAAGGCTGCAGCCAAAGGATGATCTGCGTTTATTCCTGTCTACATTGCATCCCGGCATCATCCGCCTGTGTGCATCAAAGACGCAGACTCATTGTTCCCACTAAAGTAGGGGTGAGTGTAATAAGGAGGCAAAGTTGACGTTCAGTGTGTTGCCGGGAGCATATAAGGATTCATCCACGATGTTGAAAATTTCAAAAAATGTAAAGATAAAAAGGTTTAAAAAAGTTATTGTATAATGTTTTAAGGAGGTGCTGGCTTGGTGCTGCTATTTGGGGGATACATCATGTCTTTTGTGTTTCAGGAAGCTTTAGTGTTTGACATGGCGTCAGGTTTTGTGTGCCAATCAGAAGGTAAGATGTTGCTTGTGACGAAGATGTCTTCATCACTGTGGACTGACGGCTTCAGGCTTTGTATATTGCACATGTTTTATTTTGAAAAGTGTTCCCTTTCCCCATGTCTGTTTCTGTTGATTGTGTGCACCTGGTGCCCTGTGTTATCTCCTCCCCCCTCACCTGTGTCTTGTTGGGTTAATAAGTGTGTGTGTATTTAAGTGTATTTTTTCCCTGTCAGTGGACAGGTAGTGTGGGTGAGATCCTTGTGGCTGGTGACTGTGTTCACCTGGGCAGCAATATTGAGACTGTGTCATGTACCACAGCGATGAATAAATGCCCACACCGGGTTATATTTGAATTCTCTGCCTCTGCCTCCTTGCTTGGTCGGGCCGCTCAATGGTCAGCTTCACATTGCTGTTTGTTACGCTTTTGTAAAGAGATTTCCCTGCTAGGCTTCAGTGGCGTTTCCCCTTGGGTTGCATCTGTTTGTTTTTTTCAGTGTTGTGGCGACGTGGTTAGTGTAAGCTGTTTTCGGACAGCTGTCTCGGGGCACATCTGCATGATTTCTTGGTGTTACCTGCGTACAGGTCGCTCCATAACTCCGCCGGGTTCCAGTGCGTAATTACCCGCCGCAAGCCACATGAAGACTAGGTGAGATTAGTAAGATTTTGGTTAGGCAGTTGGGCGGGAAACTCTCTGTTGGGTTTGTCTTTTGCCCATGCGTGTTGGCAGGTTAATACTTTGCTTTCTGGTTGGGTATAGGCAATATATTATGGCTTCTTTGTCGGCGTTTGTGGGGGCGCCCTCAGTGTCTTTATTAGATGATTGCCAGAAGGCGCAGTTGGTCTAAATAGAAGAGCATTATGAAATTGCTGTTGTAGGGAGCAAGCGGAAACATGAGATTAAAGCTGTCATCTTGTCATATTTGTTTGAGCAGGGTGTGTTGCAGAAGAGTGAGTCTGGTGCGGCAGGGGTCGTGCCGGTAGTGGTTCAGACCTCACCTTGTTGAGCTGCACCTTGTTGAGCTGTGCCGGCCTGCCCGGTGATGATGAACTCGATGGGGCTCTTGATGCGCTGGCCGTACTCCATCAGGACAGACACAGGATTCTTCCCACCGGGCAGAGAGCGGGACAGCGGCGGCCGAGGTGCTTCCACCGTCAACAACACTTCCACACTCGTAGTCCCAAAACCACCGCCTGTGTCTTCAGCTGGCACCTGGGATGCAGCGGGAGACAACAAATATATTTTCTACCTGGGCTCCACATTAGGGCTGAACGATATATCATGTCATGGCGATAACCGCGATATGCGCATGCGCGATATTCACATCGCAAGGAAGTGCAATTTTATAAAAAAAAAAAATGTTTTTTATTTTTTTTAGGACGTGCAACATTAAGTAGGTAAATTAACTCAAACACGTCATGTTACAATTATTTTTGCTGCTTGCTACAAAAGGAACATTTGCGCGGCTCTCATGTCAGGGGTACTTGAGTGAGTGACATGCAGGCTCTGCATGCACAGCAAACCACCAATCACAATCATTCTTGATCAGATCACAGCAGGCCCCGCCCCTCTAGTTTGCAGACCATCAAAACACCGGTAAAAAATTAGCGAGGAACAGGAGCACAATACCGGCGAGAATGAAGATTTACTTCCAAAAAGAAAAGCAACATCTGCCATCTGGAACTATTTTGGATACAAAAAGGTTCTTCTCTTCTTCATTCACAGATGAACCCCCTTATTTGAGGGTAAGCAACATGCATTATCATGACATGTTAGATCATGACTCTTAAGGTATGATGAGTCTACCAGTTAAGATCCAGACGTCTAAAATCCTTCATCCGGTTAAATATAATTAAAAAAAACGCAATATATATCGCAGGGGATAAAAATATCGCAATGTCAGTTTTTTTCAATATCGTGCAGCCCTATTGCACATAATCACAGATAACATGTCAGCCTTCGCATCTTCTAAAACTTGACTTGTGTATGTGTACTCGGCTGTTTACAGTGTCTGCTTTGATGCATTGCATGAAGTTATCCCGATTAAGGCTGAGCGAAACAACATATACATATCAAATTGGTTAAATTTGAAATTGCAACTTTGGGGGTCTTAAGATGGCTGATGAGAGCTTTTTTCCACACATTTAATGAAGAACTTACACTGGGGTCTGGGAGTACCTCCATCACTTGGTCCACATTGGCGGTATTTCCATCGTCTCCCGTGCTCGGCCCTCCTTGCATCTCTGCGATGAGAATTTGCAGGGTGGTGGCAGCAGCGTCCTTTTTCGCGACCTTCTTACAGTGAAAACAGAGCATTTAATGACATTTTCTCTTCCTGGACCTCTTTGAAATGCAATTGAATACCCCTGCATTATAGCAACAATAATAATAATAACAATAGCAATAACAATTGGGAGGGGGGGCGCGGCTGTTCTTATGTTCTCTGAGGGGAGGCTCACCTTCCCACACTTTGAAAACCCCTGCCCTAATGGCTTGTTGCGTGTTGATGAGTGAGGTGACAGTACACGTGCAGAAGCACACACAGCATATCAGACACTAATGCAGAAACCTCGGTGCTGCCTGTCACATCCACTCTGCAATGCAGCCCGGACACACCGCCGCTACTGCTGCTGCAAGGCCTTTTACAGGTACAAGGAGGGGGATGTAATACGGCTGCCCATGTTGCTGTTGCTGTCTGTGTTGACCTCACATTGCCTCCCTATAAAGCACGGATAGTAACTGGAAATTGGAGTGTGTGGGAGGGAAAGAGAGCACTAAAGTTTTAAGGGAGGATAAAGAGACACAGGAAGTTTCAAAGGGGGACACGAGTTGATTTCTAATGTTGAAAAGTCACAGGGTTTCCTCGTCAACCAATTCACCATCAATTGAAGTAATGGATGTTATTATATTTTCTTCATGTATAACCGTGTGTAACCTATATATTTTGTACAAAATCTAAGAAAGGGTTTTTGTTGTTGCAAGTCCAAGTGTCCTGGAAGTTGTAATGTCCTGGACGGATAGGATGGGAGCAATTCCTGTTAATATATCTTTGTTGAGCTGAAATCTACATCCATGACATCTTCAATGTATCCAAATTGGACATCAAAACCAGAGAGATTTGTTGTCGGACTTCAACTTTTGCAGGGCATCCAGGGCAGATTACTCATAGTGGCACAGCATTTCACACTGGTAAAAATGTATTTACCATATGCAACCAGATTGAACAGAATTTCTTTCTGTCTGGACTACAAAGCGAAACTCTCTGAATTGCTTACTGATGGTATCACTCAGTCACCCTAACCTCTGTGTGACATGATGCTAGAGAGCAAGTGAAGGGAAGGACAACAGAGAATTTAGAGGGACGAGTTCAGTTATGAGAGGAGTCATGCAGTCATCCAATTCCTATATATTTTGGTCCGGGGACCATCCTGAGCACAAAAATCAATAACCCTGGCTTTCTCCACTAGCGGTCATGTCCTCCCTCATCACCGCAACCATCTCCACTCTATGCTGCCATGCAACCCCTCTAGAACCTTACAGTATAAAGTGGTGAAGGAATAAGTCCTCAAACCCTAAAATATACTGGATTTACACAATATATATGTTTACAGTATTTTGGCGATAGACTCAGTGACTTAACTAGCATGGATGCTTAACTGTAAAAAGCACAACAGCACTTTTATTAGGTTGCTAATTGGAAGCTTGCAAACACAGGCTTGTGGAGGAAAAGACTGCTCATTTTAGTAAACTTTGACGAAGCTTTTGAATGCCACAATGCTAAAGGGAAATGGCAAAAGGGAAGGAAAGTGTCTTTCCGTTAGTGAGTACTTACAGTATGTGTGTGGGAGTGTACCCACAATATTGAGTATGTAAGTCGCTCTGGATAAAAGCGTCCAACAAGTAACATGTAATGTAATTAGCAAAACCCTTCGGCCAATTTCAGTTTTGCAGCATTAGTTTCAATTAATATTTACTGGAAAATTCCGACGATTGGCCTTTTTTAGGTAATTAATTACCACAGTCAAAGTGATTTTAATACACTAACAAAATATATTTGTCAGTGTGTTGTTCCTGTTTTTGGCACTTCCACTTAGAAACTGAAGCAATGCACTGTGAGGTATTTATGCTCTAAAAAGCCCAGTCTTCCTCTTTGTTGTCAAAACCTGCTAATGTTAATATCTGGCATTATTGTATCTGGCAGGTTCCACTCCAACGGTTAGAATTTTAGGTGGTGGGGCTGCCCTTTTGTTTACATTTAGATCACAAATTGTGCCTTCAATGTGCTCATCCATTTGTTACAGACCTGTGGCTGTTCTCGGATCACTGTTCACTGAGACATAACACCTTTTGATCCACAGCAACGGTGCTACTGTTCTGCGCTACAGAGTACGGCAGATAACGGGGTGTGTGTGTGTGAAGAGGGAAACAGATAGAGGCAAGGTGATCGTGAGACCAAGCGAGGAGATAGCAAAGGCTGCTGTCTATTCTCCTCAGTGTCAAGAGTTCTCCTTCTCTGTCCAGGCTTAGCAACCGCCTAGCATCACCCTATCTGTTTATACAGAGGCTAATAGGAAGCCCAGTCTTTATCCCCACATTGCGGCTCAACATAATGGAATAGAGAGACATAATGCTGCTCGAGTCAAACAGTCAGCGGAGGCCTTTAAATTGCTTCCAATCCCCTTAACAAATCTGATGGAGAGGCTATGAATAACTCAAGGACCGCTCATCTCCCCACGCTCTGCTTCCATCCTCTCCTCTTCTCAGTTTAAACCTGAGTATCAACTTGGATTAACTCACTTTACTTCACTTTTTTAATTAGCACTGTCAGCTTATATAACCAGACTTATCTATTTCAAGTCCTGCTAACATTACAGTTTGTAGATTCCAAATGGACATCACATTCTTTCAGCAAGTTTTTGGAGAAAGTGTGGATAAAAGATTGTCCCCAGGATTTTTAATTTTCTTCCTGAATGGACACAGAGAACAAATAATTGCCTTTGGTGTCATGCGGTGAGATGTCTTTTTGAAATGACTTGGGTGTTATGAAGCGCACCCTTCAGGGTCATTTCCCCTTTATATCTTGGTGGAGGTGTGTCTTTCATGCTCTCTTCCCCCTATCATGTCATCTATATTATTTCGCACATTTGTAGCCTGTTGCATCATCAAGATTAACTTCAAACATTAGCCAGAGTTACCCTATACATTAGTTAAAACAGCTGGGATCATGCAGCTTTGTTACAACATAGAGTCAAGATAAGACTTAAATGTGTGTCCACCGCTGAGCAGGTGGAAGTTGTGCCTTATCAACTGTTGTCATGCTGTAACGGTAAGAAAGATTGGATAGACTAATCATGGAATGGGAGGAACATTTTCCTTTATGCGTAGGCTTCATCAAGAGCACGAACAGCAACATTTATGATGACATTGACATGCATACTAAATACTGTACAGTTACCAACGCTAAGATGAGAGCACAAGTGTGATTTTAAGCTGCATTCCCGTTATATTACCACTGGCATCAAACGGTTGTTCACATGTTTTCCGGATACATTTGTTGCTGTTGTTGTGGCCATACTTTTCTTCAATATGTTTTTCAACACATCAAAGTATGCTTTTATGTTTGGAACAAAACAACGACTACACCAGTCTGTTTAAGGCCCCGTCAACGCGGAGACGATAACGTTCTCTATCGTATATAGACGGTTCGTCCACACGAGGCCGAAACGGAGTCGCGGATTCGTAGCCCGAATCCGATACACATTGATAACGGCTCCCAAAGTGGGTAGGCCTGAGGACGAAACGCTTGCGGCTCCGTGTGTACGCCCTATACGATCATTTCCTGAAAACGATGACACCATAGCCGCGCCTCTCCCCACCCCTCCTGCTCATCCCCGCGTCATAGCTGATGTGTTTCGCCAACAACAAACAGCTTTCCCTGATAGAAGAGAAAAAAGAGCAGCTCAGGTTGCAGAGGGAGGAAGAGGAAAGCTAAGAAAGGAACAGGAGATGCGTTTAGCGGAGGAGGCTCGTCTGATACGCCTGCAGGAGGAGAAGAAACTTAAAGACGAGGAAGACGCTTTTCTAGCAGAGGAGGAGCGGGTGAAAATGGCCGAGAAGATCCGTCAGAAGAGAGAGCGCGTCATGCAGCGACAGCTGGAGGAGATAAGGGCTCATGCAGAGGCCCTGTCAGCCGCTCAGACTCAGGTGGAGAAGCAGGTGATGAAGACGCTGCAGGCGGAGAAGGCGGCGTACGTGGAGAACCTGACGGTGGCCATCGCGAAGGAGCGGGAGAAAGAGTTGAGGAAGAAAGGGAAGCTTCCTTCCGACTTCACGCTCCCCCCTGAGGAAACCATGCGGCACAAGGGGAAGCAGAAACACCGGGCAGAGTGGAGACACATGGAGGAGAGCAAAATGGCCAAGGTCAATAAGTGTCGCAGGAATGAGGTACTGTTCTCTTTCGGGAGAGGAAGGAGGAAATGTGACGAAGATGGCTTCGTCACTGTGGACTGACGGTTTCGGGCTTGCATATGTGCACATTTTTATACAATTTATACTATTTATTGATGTAGTGTTTATTGTATTTTATTTTGAAATGTGTTCCCTTTCCCCATGTCTGTTGCCGTTGATTGTGTGCACCTGGTGCCCTGTGTTGTCTCCTGCCCCCTCACCTGTGTCCTGTTGGGTTGATTGGGTTGTGCATTTAGGCTCTGGGGTTTTTCTGTTTGGGAGAGGTGTGTGAGATCCTGGTGGCGGCAGGCTGTGCTCAGGGAAACAACAGCAGGATTGAGGCTGTGTGTCATTGTGTTGATCGTTTAATAAATCCCCACACCGGGTTCTATTTGGACGTTCTGCCTCTGACTCCTTGCTTGGTCGGGCCGCTCAGCGGTCAGCTTCACAAGATGTTAGTGCAAAATCTACAGCTCCTCTACCACAACCATCAGCAACAATAATAATATAATATAATAATAATAATCGCCATCGGTCTTATTCGCTGCTTTTGGTGTATTTTGTGGCGGAAGTACAGCGCCACTTACAGGCCCGACATATGTACTAAAGCGTTTTCGTGTGGACGGACACGTTTATTGAGCCGATTCCGTGTGGACGGAAGACCTTTTTGTAAACGACTTCGGTTTGTTTTCGTCTCAGTGTGGACGGGGCCTAAGGCTCTTACTTTTCATCACTAGCCAAGAGTGAAATATATTGCCTTCACTGTTCAGATCCAGAGGTTGTCTCTTGGTTAATACTGAAATCTCAAAGAGCCAATCAAACCACAGTGCAGCATGCAGCTTCACCAGAAACATCATCAGAACGTAAAGTACCTCCACATGTCTGCAGCATGCTAGTCTGAGATACAGCATATCTTGTGCTGCAGTTTGTTATAATATACTGGAGCTTAGACAGTTGTTTCTATGAACACCCTGTTATTGGCAAAAAACACACCTGCAATTATTCTGTTAGTGTGGAAGGAACAGCTGATTGTAGATAATTGGATGAATCACAACCCAAAGACACAGAAATGCACACACGGATATTTGAATAATGGGCAGCCTTGCCGTGTGGGGGGTGGGTGTTTGTTACTGCAGCCTGCTATTCATGTACTCGCTCATGTGGGTGTGACAGTGTGCTTTTCGAAGTGGCATTTGTACAGAAGACACCATTTTAACAAAATACAGAAATCCGAGAGTGTGCAGGAATGAAGAAGAAATAATCAAGTGATTATGGATTGCCTCTCTTGCAATTAAAGGATTAGCATATTGTTGCTTTGAAGTGATTTGCTTGGTAAGCTTGTTTTTTATTCAGACACACCTTGACAACTGGATAGCCTTAGTCTAGTTTCAGTCTTTCTCTTCCTCTCAGTCTTTCTTTGCCTTGTTTTCTGATGCTCCAGCCTTCACCGTTAACATGTCTTTTAATCATCCTGCGACATGACATACCACTTAGAGCTCTGAATCCCTGTAGCTGTTACGCAACCCCTCCCTCCCACACACAAACACATTTATATACCTCAATTATGTATGCATCTTTCCCAAGTGGTGGTGTATGACAGCTCTATTTACTTATGCTTTGAATGTGTGTGCGCTCATAGTGCCGCCTCGGTGTTGCTATTGAATCGTTTTATGTGTGGATGTCTTAAGTTTACTTGCTGTTTACCTAATGGTGATGAAATAAACTCAATAACACAGCATTCAGAACAGATATAACAGCTGCGCAATGTAGAACAAGCTCAGATACTTTATTATATCTGATATTTTCAGAGAACATTTTATGAAATTGTTGGCCACATCTAAGTAAATAAATAAACAAAGATCATAGACCACCAATAATAAAGAACTTTCCGAAAATAAAAGATAGCTTAAATTGTAAGCGAGTAGATAAATAACTTAGCTGATAATGGGAAACAAATAATTTAGGAGAAATATTTTGGTTTTGAATAATGTATTGAATATTTTTGTTAGAAAACTATAATTGAATGTAAATATATGGACAGGCTTTCTAACAAGATCCGATTTTTTTTTACATATTAACAGTCGGAGCACAAGTCTAAAATCTTAAAAGCATTCAATAGTTTTTCCCATTAGGGCAACTATTGCAGAGAATTCTTAATTGCTCTCTAGAGAATGGTCGCCACATTTGCTCTCATGGCAGTGTGGGTTTAGTCCTAAAATCATGCCAATTAAATAATATCAAAGGAGCATTTAAAAAGGAATAATCAAAGCAATTGGGCTTGTGTTTAAAGCCCTACTGCTGACTGGTAACAACACCACAGCAGCGCTCCCGCTCCTCCTTTTCTACTGAGCCATGGTTTGAAGGGATTATCAGGCTTTGATGGTCTTGTTGGTCACTTCCAATCCTACAGGTCTAACAGGATTACTGCTAGCTTGTGACGATGCGGTTGTTTGATGTCAGCAGTCTCACCTCACAATGTGGTCCCAACGTGTGATAGGGGATCAGTATGTAGGTCTTTCTCGTCCTGAACCTCTAGTAATGTCCAATAAGCTGCTTCAGTTATGTGTCCACAACGATCCAGATGTTGCGTCCTGAGGCAATGTGCAGCTGCCTCTAATGGTGAGCCTTAAAACACTACTATATCAATGTAGTATAACACTCCTATGTTGTTGGACTCAAAACGGACTGTTTAAAAGAAAGAAAGAGAGCTTTTTTTTGTGCCTACATTAACCACATTGCAACACTGCTGCCATCAGATGGATCGATATGTTGGTAATGGCAGATATCTTGTGTTGACAATGCTAGTAGCCTGAAACATAAATTGCAGTTGTGATAACCTCACTCTTTCTAAGTCCGTGCCGGCTTTTATTACAAACCTTTTGAGACTTAACGCCTTCAGCTCAACTGACATAACTTGAGGCAAATTATCAAACCTCGTGCAGCTCCCCCTGTAGGGACAAAAAGCTTTCAACATATGGTCCACATATGCAGCAATGCTCCCACGTACCTGTTGATAAATGTTGATGCATGAAACTATTGAACTACCCTTTAATTCAGGCTCCAACCACCTGCAGCATTAACACCATCATAGCCACATCCCGTTCAGTCGGTGCCAGCAGGCTCCATCTCCGAGCCCCCAGTGGTGACCCCTAAAGATGATGCTTTGTACAACCTGACAAAGCATTCAACCATTTTTAATCTGTTAAATGTCAGATGCTGGGTCAGATTTGGATATATTCAATCGTTGTTCTTTTCTTCCAATTGCAGGAATCTTTCTGGATTTGCAAAAAACATCTCTTTAAATCTTTAACCGACTTTGTTTCCTTAACAGTAACCCAGGGGTATCATGGAGACAAAACCTACCTTGCCAAACTGACAAAAAAGCAAGATTTCTCAATAACAAAGTTGATGATAAACCTGTAAACCATAAACCTAAAGAGTTCTTTCATTATTGGAAAGACTGACTTGTTGAACTTCAATGGTAAATATTTAGGTTTGATAAGGGTGAGGCTTGATCATTCCCTCCCGGTATTAAGAACAGTGGAAAATAACTGAATATGCGTATATATGTTTATTTGAGGATTTTCTGGATGAAAATAAACCAGAAAGAATAGCAAAGACATACTAAATAATATTCTAGTGGTGAGCATTTTTCAGCAAAGCACACAAAGAAACACAAACTGAGTTGCAGAAATTAAACGGGGGGATATGCAAACAAATAATTCAATTTAACAGAAGACTTTCACTTAGTGTCTGTTTGTTTCTCTTCTGATCTTATTTTGTTCGTGTACTCTTTTAAAATATCTCTTTTACTTAAATGAGTCCCAAAAAGGTCCTTGGCAGCCTAGTTAAAGTCTCTGAAACCGTAACACTGTGTTGAAGAGAGTTATGGTGGCAGCAGTTAGGTTTATATTGCTAGCTAGCAGCTCTTTATGAGGCTGTTGTAGAACACGTTCTGCCAGGCACCGAGAGGAAGGGAGGGGAGCGTGTAGAAGGACAATGCACTGAAGGAGGATAATGTCTCAAGGATCCCATTAAGATTACCTTAAAGCTCCGTTTACCAAAGGGAATTGACTTTCTGTGAGTGAATATTCCCCTTGACACTGTCCTAAAATGCTTCCCTTTTTAGGACAGATCAGAGAGCAGGGGCGTGTGTGCTGCAGTGTCCAAGGAGAGAGCAGCTTGCACTTTATTGTTATGCCCAAGGCTGATATTAAATCAGTTTAGTACCCGATACACTGCCTGACAGTGGGGAGAATCAAAGGAAAGTTTACTACTGGATTGGCATCTAGACTTCATGAAGATAAATCAGATAAGAGAAAAAGATTTTGGCGGTACGGAACATGGTTAAAAAGAAGGCGAAATGTGAGGTAGAGCCCCCGCAGCGAGAGCGTTAAGTGCTTACAAGATGAAGATCTCTCTGCATCTCTCTCTGTCTACCCCATGCCTCTCTCACCACCATCGCACCTAATCAGCCAATCACGGCTGGATTCTGTCTAAGAGGCCTGATTGGCTGATTAACTGAGCTCATCAACACACCACCCGGTGGCTTCAAACACAGTGACACGGGTGTGCACTTACACAGTACGCAAATTATTTAGCGTTTCATGTAAAGTGTTGTGTATGTGTGGACATATGCATAAAATACGCATGCACTTGTTATCTTCTTTGCATTTTTGAGCATGTGTGGGCTACTTGTCTGGAGGTCCACAAAGTTTTCAACTTAAAAAGTTGGACTATTTTACCTCCTTCAGGATTTGAGTCTTAAATATAATTGAAGAGGGCTGTGTGTGTTACTTCCAGATGTAAGTGGGCAGGTTAGCGTTGGTGGTTTTTCTAACACAGAAAATGACGGCATTCCACGACAAAAAATGCCAGACATCTGTCGATATTATTCATTAAGAATAGTTGTGTCAATTGCTTAAAACATTAACATTAATGTTAATGTTTAATTAATCATGATTAATCCGCTGTGGTTGCCCTCTGTATAATGTGAGCGACACAGGGCAAATTCTCTGTGCCGTTATCATACTGCGATCACTATCTGTTACTACAGTGGTTCCCCTCTCCAACTTCTCCCACTCCTGTACAACTTCAATAACGGGTGCCATTACATCAAGGCAGTGATGGTTCTTACTGATGTCCAGTGGTCTCCTGTGACAATGCTTGTCTCCTGTGCTGATCCCTTCACTTTGTTTGCCTTTACACCGCCATGCAATTCATGATGACCATATGCATTACTATCGGGTCAAACTTGGTAATGGGATTACTTTCATTATCATGTAAAGCCAGAGTTTCCAGAGTAGTTGCAAACATTAATGTACTAACGTTGACAGCCCTTATTTAAAACCTTCAAGATTTCCTGTGAGTAAATACAAAGGCGGTTCTCAAATTGGGAATACAATGATTTCAAGAGTTTATAACTTTGAGTTCCTAACAGTTGGCAAATAAACTACACATACACACTATACAATTTCTTTTATGGAACTGTTGTTCATCAGGAGAAAATGGAAGGACAAGGTTGTCTCACATGGTCTTCTCAAAGAGGAACACTTTCAGTTAATATTGTTTGGAATGAAGCCAAAGAGATACTCATTTACTGAAAGTTTTCATCTATTATACTTTTTATTTTTCACTTTGTTAAGGAGTCATGCTGCGGCATTCTGAACTTGTTATCAGCCGCAGTGGCCACTGCAGTTCTACCACCAGTGATATACAGGATCTCCACTTGACCATCTATCCACACACACCCTTCATTCCCCCCCATGTTTTCATCATTCATAGTTTCCCATGCAGAGCACGGCAACACATAGGGCCCTTAGGAAGATCAATGCCAATATTTATTTCATGTCCAATTATTGGGGCAGAGCCGCAGTTCGAAAGAGCGCAGCCATGAAAGTAAACGTCCTCACACAAGAACAGCATAAGAAGCAAAGCTTCAAGAGCGAGTAATATGAGTACAAGCGCCTGTTAAAGGATTCCAAAAGAGCGGGCTGCTGGCATTACCGGGGGTGAAGCCTCCACACGGCTTAGCAAAATCCTGTTGCCTTCAGCGGGAGATCCCCCCCAGCTATACTTTTCCTTTGCCACTGCTTTATAAATTCATGTCTGTCCTTTACGAATCCGACATGTATTTTAAACAGTAAGTGCCACAGTAGAAGAGAATTGTCAGAACACAAGTTTGGGGGAAACTTATGTAGCAATGGAGAGTCAGGACTCAGAGAGACACGAGGAGAGCTGGAGCTTTGATGGCAAACGCTGACGGTTTATTTGGAGCTTCGGCCGGAGAATTCATAAGACATGTCACGGGCCACGAGTTGACCACACGGTTGAGATGTCACAATCAATTCTGAAGAACCCTCCTGTAGCTCCAGGTTTGAACTAGTTCAGAGTGTAATCATCAACATTCTTCAATAGATAGACTAAACAGCTGAGGACACTGAATCACAGTTGTTGTCGCTTATGGCTCGGGGTCATCTATACCCCAAGAAGGATGTGTTCCAGGTGTCCCACAACAATAACTATCTCTGACCGAGAGTTGCCTGGTCACAAACTGGTAACATCAACAACATGCTAGGGCAGCCCCGCCCTAAGGGAGATAACGACTGCTCAAGGTTGGTCAGCTGCGTCAGAGGGCGAAGGAGGACATGCAGGGCAAATTATTCCCCAACAATATCCAAGTGTGTCCTAAACCAAGCTTTGAAATGTTGAATATTTCGGATCGATGTCATTCTTTTCTTCTTTGTGTTAATCATAAGCATGGTGTGTGAATAGTGCTGATATTATAAATGATACATGATGAGTTGCCAGCTCTTGGTTTGTGTCAGTAGCAGTGGAAGATGTGCTGAGAACCCTTTTTTTCTCCATTTTACCAAAAAAAAAGTCTTGCCATTTAAAGTTACCACTGCTTTTCCAGTTCTTGATTATAGTCTGCATTAAAGGTTTCTTCTCCGGTGTGGACAAGGCCACATTAGCATTCCAAGCAATTACTGACTTTATATTGATCTGTTGTTCCTCTTTTCATAATCAATTACAAAGTTACAAAGCTTCACAGCCAGAGTGCAGTGTACATTTTCAATGCTGTCATTCACTCTAATCTACAGCATCTTCTTCACTCCAGATCAATAGTCCCCGCTGCATGTTTGTTTATGATTGCCAGATGAACCGGTGTATCACTTAATAACTTGCTGCCTCCCTCTCTTTCTCTGTCACACTGCAGATTTGTTCCTGACGACTGAAGGGCCTGCATTTGAGACCTGGATCAACAAGGTAATGAGCTTTGTTTTGGACTTGTTTTACTCTTGTATCCCAGTCCCAGCTCTCATTTCTACTTTCTTTAAAGAGTCCTGTTCAGTCAGGGCAGCCGTGTTCACTATATCACTGTAGCTGTTCAGCAGGTGGCATGATTATGATGCGTAGTCCTCCTACATGTATACTCCCTTTGGTACTTACATGTTGCATGGCTGATCAACATATCACTACCAAGGGGCAGACCCAGGACCAGGTGGGGGGTTTATATCTCCACGCTCCAGCCTTGCGATCCCCCAGTCAGAGCTGCTTGATGTGGCCAGGGCAATGGAAGTTTGGGGCCCCGGCTGTAACTGCTTCCCCCGCGACCTGACTCTGGATAAGTGGTTGACGATGGATGAATGGATGGATGGCTATTAATGTTTGTTTTTTTATGTTAATTATAAGGCCTTAATTGCAAGTTGGACATCTGAATTAAAGGGGTTTTACAGCAAAAATGTCATGAATCTGTCAAACAGATTACTGAATGGGTGTTAAGTTGGTCTAAATGTGAGATGTAACCTGATGTTGGAAGGAAAATGTTTCCATTTATTTGGTAACTGGACCAGTGAGAACCATTGTAGCTGTTACCTGAACAGATGAAATCTAACAAAGTGATCACTTTCTAGTCTAAAATAAGACAGCCTTTCTTTACTTCAGACTTCCACCAAGGCCTTTTCCATGAGGAAAATATTGTTTATGTATTTGCACTCTAATTCACATCGGCTTCAACATTTAAGATAGTTTTCCTTGGCCCAGGATACACCCTTCTGCCAGGTTTAATGAAAATTGGGACAATATTTTTCGTAATCCTGCTGACAGATGAACAGACCCAAACATAACCTCTTTGGCATAGGTAACTCAGACCCATATACCCTTTGATGAGAAGGTTATGTGTGCATGTTCAACTAAAGGTATTTCAACTTGTGATCTAAGACTGACGACCCTCACTCAACCCCTCATTACATCTCCTCAATCCAACAAACAGATCCTCAAAGCTTTGCTGGGGCTTTAGGGTGCAGAGTTGTTAGCGGTGCTGCAGCACTAGTTAATATTCTGGGAGAGCAGACAGGGAAGACCGGGGCTCTGGGTTTTTGTCGAAGGGCCCTATTTAAAATTCAGCAGGTCGAGGCACAAGCCGAACAGTATATATAGTCTATCTTATCACCGAGAGGGGAAATGGAAGAAATGAAGGGGGAGGTGGGAGAAAAGAGACAGAATGTGTGAGGGTAGCGAGAGACCGAGCAGGAGCAAAACAGAGCAAATAAACTGCCTCACCCCAAGAACAAGTGGGATGGGTGGCGGGAATGTTGATGAGGTGAGAGGATGATGCAATGGAAGTTTCTGTTTCATTTGAAATGTTTGTTATTTTAACCTCTGCCTAGGTAGGATATGTTTTCAGCCCTTCTTCTTGTCTGTTAGTTTTGAAGGATTTTTCATGATTTGGTGGAAAAGTTAGATCCACAGGCCAAGAGAAAAGTGATGGCAATGTCTGATGGTGCACCACTCAAGGCCTGACTGAAATGTCTTTACATGTATATTATGGAATGCCATGCCATGTTGTACAGGCATTCAAAGTCCCCAGGGGATCAATGCTACTTACATAGGTGAACCCCTTGCTTTTCCTACAACCATAAGGTTGACATTTGTGCTTTTATCGGGATATTTAGGCAAATATTATTACTTAGGATTGCCAGCAAATATGCTACAGACCTTCATATTCCCCATATGAATTGTATTGGAAATTCTGTTTATCTAATACTTTTAATGATGAACAAACACCTGCAACGTCAGTCTTAACTGTATTCATATGCAAACGTTAGCATGGTAGCACCGGAAACTAAGACAAATGAACATGCTTTCATTGTCACATAGCCAAGGCATACTGTATTTAGTCACTGGGCTTAACATTTAAATAATCTGAGACATGTATTAGATGATTGTAAAGATTGATATGATTAATTTAATACATTTCGTAAGTGAAAATCGGCCTTATTCTTTACTATTTCAGTGCTTATTGTTTTAACCATGCCTTTCTTCAAAGCAAATATGAATCAATCAATCATCCATCCATCCATCCATCTTCTCCCGCTTATCCGTGGTCGGGTCGCGGAGGTAGCAGTTCCAGCAGAGAGCCCCAAACTTTCTTTTCCCTGGCCACATCAACCAGCTCTGACTGGGGGATCCCAAGGCGCTCCCAGGCCAGAGAAGAGATATAATCCCTCCATCTGGTTCTAGGTCTACCCCTTGGTCTCTTCCCAGCTGGACGTGCCTGGAACACCTCCCTAGGGAGGCGCCCAGGTGGCATCCTAACTAGGTGCCCGAACCACCTCAACTGGCTCCTTTCGACGCGAAGGAGGAGCGGTTCAACTCCGAGTCCCTCCCGGATGACCGAACTTCTCACCTTATCCCTAAGGGAGACACCAGCCACCCTGCGGAGAAAACCCATCTCGGCCGCTTGTACCCGCGATCTCGTTCTTTCGGTCATGACCCATCCTTCATGACCATAGGTGAGGGTAGGAACGAAAATGGCCCGGTAGACAGAGAGCTTTGCCTTTTGGCTCAGCTCCCTTTTCGTCACAACGGTGCGGTAAAGAGACTGCAGTACCGCTCCCGCTGCTCCGATTCTCCGACCCATCTCACGCTCCATTGTTCCCTCACTCGAGAACAAGACCCCGAGATACTTGAACTCCTTCACTTGGGGTAAGGACTCATTCCCTACTTGGAGTGGACAGTCCATCGGTTTCCTGCTGAGAACCATGGCCTCAGATTTGGAGGTGCTGATCCTCATCCCAGCCGCTTCACACTCGGTTGCGAACCGATCCAGTGAGTGCTCAATCAATCAATCAATGTTTATTTATATAGTCCAATATCACAAATGGTACATTTGTCTCAGTGGACTTCACAGTTTGTACAGAATATCAGTATGACAATACGACACCCTCTGTCCTTGGACCCTCACATCGTACCTCAGGGAGAGCAACAGAGGAGGGATCCCTCTCTCAGGACGGACAGACGTGCAATAGATGCAGTGTGTAAATTGAAAAGATAATACATTTGCAACATAGGTAGACCAAATGTTTGGAAATGTATGTGTCTATAATAACAAGATGAATCCACACGGATGTCAACAATCCTGTGGGAGCCATCAGGGAAGTAGTATGGTGAGAGTCAGGCAGGACCGCAGAGACAGGTTCAGCCACGACTCAGGATCCCAGCGTAGATATAGACACCAAAAAGAAATGTGGGGGAAGCTGGTTTATTCAGAACATGAGAGGACACAGGTACAGACTACAGACAGACAGAAGGAAGAAGTAAGGTGTCCCCCGACAGTCCAAGCCTATAGCAGCTAAACTAAAGTGTCTACGTTCATGCACTCCCTTAGGATAGGTTAAGAGAAAGGGGTAGCAAGTAAGAAGTAAGGAACAGAGGTGGAGAGGCACAACGTGTCTATGTACATGCACCCCCTTAGGTTAGTAAGACAGAGCTTATCTCTTTTAAGATGTGAAAAAGCCTGCCACAAAGTGTCTAGACATTTTCCCTCATGTATAAAGCATTCTTTTGTTGTGCTATGTCTTGTTTATTTAATCTAATAATTAATTCATCCAATTGCTGGAGGGGTCAGTGTCGCATTCAATTGATGAGTTTGATGCGTCTTTTGAATCTGCTGTGTTTTTTAAGCAACAAAGTGTCACCATGACTCAGCAATACAATTAGATTACAATAATACATCAATTATAGAAGGGATACATTATTACCCGTATGTCCACAACTTTGCATTAGTTAACTTTGGTAATGCTTCCTTATAAGGTGTGTTTTATGTTAACATCAACCGATGCTAATGAGTAACATAAATGATACTTTTGAGGATATTTTAGGAATTGAAATGTTTAAAACAAATCTTGCTGGTGTTTAGTTAATCAGTGAGACAAACATTTCTAACTGCAAACTTAATGAATTACAAAAAATAACTGCAATGATTCAACATTTAAAGTTACAAATAACTGTATATTTTCTCCTATTCATTTGTTAGAAAGTTATCAAACTCATAAGAAGCGCTTTGAGCATCAGGAAAAGCGCTATATAAATGTAATTTATTATTATTATTATTATTATAACCCATTTAAGAACTGTATCAGCCTATAACTGCAGATTTTACGAATGTAAATTGTTTTTTTTCAATTATAAAATAAGTCCTTCTGCAGTTTACCTGTCTCCCTCTTTCTCATTCTATCCCTCAGCACATGAAGAAAAACCATCCTTTCCTTTCGCCAAATTCCTCTGTTCTTTTCCTGTCCATCTTCCCCTAAATGCACCTGCAAGCAGTCACATCCACACATTCTTAAATAAATGACAAGATATTGTTGTGGATGCACATGCTGATGCTTACGCTTATATACACAAACAGGCATTTTCCAGCATCCTCGGAGCATTACAGCCCTGTTAATCCCTCCACTGTATACGGTTCAATGCAGCTGCATCTATCGGTCACAGGCCAGAACATTCCTCTTTCTCAAGCACTCTCTTTTAATTACTTTTCTCTGTTTTCTCCCCCCCCCCCCCAAGTCTCCTTCCGCTCTCTTTTTTCCTGATTACACAAGAGAAAGCAGTCACAGGGGGGGGGGGAACAAGCTGCAGAGATGAGTGAAAAGAGGTGTTCCATTGGCCGTCAAATAAAGCTATGTGTTTTTAAAGGTCAATTCTACAATGGCTAATACTGTAATTGAGCTCATTTGTAGGGAGAAACTAGTTCTGGTCGCATATGTACATATTAATAAACTAAAGTGTGATATAAAAACACATCAGGATTTTGATATCAAGTCCCTTTTATAGCCTTTCAGAACAACCAAGACGTGTTTAAGCACTGTATAGCACACGAGGGCCTCTATGCACACAAGCCATAGTATTTTAGGAGGAAGAACTCAAATAATTGTATTGTTTTCTGTTGAAACACAACAATGGAACTGACACCTGCAAAAGTGCAAAATAGCCATTTTCATGGTAATTTGGCATTACTAATGCTCGCTCCGGCCTTAAATACATTATATGCAAATAATAGTGGTTACATGGTTACAGGCCTGAGAGGGCTATTAGATATGATGACTTTGCATTGAAAAATATTTAAATTCAGACATTAAACTGTTATTCTACGCACAAAAAGTTTATTATTCCGCCGACTTATTTTGCAGCGCTTCTTCTCCCGCATTGAACATCGCAGAAACTCCGTTCAAACATCAAAACTTTCAGCTCGGTCGGGAATCGATGGCTATTACTTTTCTCTTTCATAACTTTCATAATTCCAGAGATACATCCCATAATACCTCACATTTTTAACCATTGAAGTAAATGAAGAAATTCTTTAACTTCAACAAATCTGCAGCCGCACACCTTTAGTTAAACTCCCAAAAAGGCCACATTATTAACCCGAAAGTACACAAAAATTAGACTTCAGATACTCAACTTCCTTGACATGCTTCACGTTTAGAAATTTCACAGATATCTGTTACGGTTCTAACACAAAACGTTCACATGTAAGAGGTTTATCTCTCATTCAGAACAATGAAGCCTTTGATCTCTGGACGCCTCGTTAGCTCAAATATAAACACCTGTGTAATGGAACACGATGATGTCATCGCTCCAACTGACATGCTCAGAGCAGCAGACTTCAGATAGCAGTTTGCTAACAGTCCAGCCGTGAAGACATATACGGGACAGTTTTGAGATTTCTTCAAATGCTGTTGCCATGGCAACACAATGCTCGCCATGAAACACGGCTTTCTCATAACTTCAGTGAAACTGCTCCAAACGCCCCAAAACTTCACAGGTTTGGTAACGATGCAGCCATCCACGCATCTAAGCGTATTATGGGGTGTCATCAAATGTCATTGCCATGGCGACAGATCATTCGCCATCAAGTTAGTTCAGAAGTTTGCAGTTCAAATATTCCGCTGCTTTACCAAGCCTTTTTACTTTCTTTTCTTTTCTTCTTCACACATTCAAGCCCCCAGTGTTCATGTATCATTTCAATCTAAATTCTTCACATTTCAGCATAGCAGTTTAGCGTGAGCTTTTCAGCATAAAGCATTCCCGCTAGCAATTTCTTCAGGAATTGCATTCTCTAGTTATTACTATTATTCTTTTTATAATGATCTTTTTGTATTTCTCTTTAAGTTCTGCAATATAATTTCATGTGCCTCTGTTCGAGATGTGGTATATGATTCTAATTTTAGTTCTCGGTTTAAAAAAGTGAATCCATAATCAACAGTAGAACTATATTTTGTCCATATGTTATGGTGATCAATCCTTGCTACTATAGCCATATATACAATATAAATCCATCCACAGTACTGTATGCATTGTCACACACAATTGAGTGGATCTAATCTAATCTCATTGTTCCCAACACACAAAACAAATATTTTCCCTAAATGCAATGCACCACTGCCACCACACAAAGTTTGTGTGTGTGTGTGTGTGTGTGTGTGTGTGTGTGTGTGTGTGTGTGTGTGTGTGTGTGTGTGTGTGTGTGTGTGTGTGTGTGTGTGTGTGTGTGTGTGTGTGTGTGTGTGTGTGTGTGTGTGTGTGTGTGTGTGTGTGTGTGTGTGTGTGTGTGTGTGTGTGTGTGTGTGTGTGTGTGTGTGTGTGTGTGTGTGTGTGTGTGTCAAATTGGAAGTACATCATTGTTAATTCTCACTGACTGCATGTTATAGAGAACATGTCCTTGTTTCTGACATAATACAATATCCTCAAATGCTATGGTACAGTAGTGTGTGTGTACAGAAGTAAGGATTGAAACAAGAACTGTAATCCTTTCATTTTCAAGGATTGTGTGTGTGAAAGATCAGAAGCTTTTGATCCAATTGACATGAGTTGATTTTGATAGGTCATTTAAACATACACACTTGCATTTAAGCACAAAGGCATTACATATACTGTATCTCTATATTTTATCGATTTACTTTGTTTTCTTGCATATGTTATTAATTTAGGATAAGTCATTTCAAAGCATTACAAACATATTATCATAGTATTTAAAAGTAATCACTGATTCTTGTCATGTCCTCTTTCCTAAAAAGTTAGTTTGCACATTCAATAGTGTTTACAAATGTCGAGGCTAATTGAAACAAATAGGGTTGAGCGCAGACAAATAAATCCTCTGCCAGTGATTTATCACCAACATACGCTTCTGATCAGCATTCAAAGCGTCAAACATCATGCAAATAATGAAACTCTAAAAGCACAATTTGTGTGCCATGAATAATTCAAAGTGGATTTAACATTAGGCTTAATTTACTGACAGAGCCTGCACAATGCCAATAGCTTTAAAGGTGACAGTATGTGACATTATGTGTTCACTTTGAAAGCTTCATATCACAGTAATAAAATGCAGATTTCTACATGGAGCACTAAAAACAAATACATTTACATTTAATAATATTAATTATGTGATTTATCCTCACGTCCGGTGGCCAATCATTTTTCTGGCACCAATCTACTGCAGCAATAACCCCAGAGTGTTTAGTGTTTCAGTCAGCACTATTTAGGCAGAGAATAATTAGCAACCTGAATGAAAAACAAATACATTCTGGTTTTAAGAAATAATGACTCCTTTCACTTACTGTATCAGATTGAATGCAACTCTTACACTGGCTCTACAAAAATGCAAAATGCAATATAACTATTGAAGACTTTAAGTAATGTTTGCATTCTACTGTACTGTATTAACTGCCTAGCTCATTTTCAGTCAAACCAAAGAGATTCGCTTTCCCCCAAAACATGTTTATCTCCACATTATGAGAGCAATCCATCTATCAATCCATTTATCAATCCATCAATCCATCTATCAATCCATCTATCCATCTATCAATCCATCCATCCATCAATCCATCCATATATCCATCCATCTACCAATCCATCCATCAATCCATGTATCAATCCATCCATCAATCCATCTATCAATCCATTTACCAATCCATCTATCAATCCATCCATCTATCAAGCCATCTATCAAGCCATCTATCAAGCCATCCCTCCCATCCATCCATCAGTTGTATGCTCAAATTACCTTGTATCTCTGACCTTTCAACGTGCAACCAATCGGATGATAACTGTATATAGCGGCTCTAGATAGCAGGGGGGATAAGCATAGAAACAAAACTTAACTGACCCAACTTCACGCCCAACCTCGCAGTGAGCAAAGAGAATATCGCAGATCATGTGAATGAAGCTGTAGGGAGATTCCAGCTGTCCACCGGAGAAAACCCATTTAGGCCATTTGTATCTCGTTCTTTTCGGACATGACTAGGGTTGGGTACCGAGAACCGGTTCCGGTTCGGAACCGGTTCCAACATTTCAATTCCAACGGCATCATTTAGAAATGTGAATTTCGGTTCCGCTTTTCGATGACTGAGGAAATGTTTCTCGCCGCTCTGCGTAGCCTACTGTATGACTGCGGCGGGGTGGGAAATGTAGCGTTGTACCTACACTTCCTACAGCGTAACCTGGGAACAGGGCCAGCCCATCGCAATGGCGGATGTTCGCCTAGGGCGCAAGATCTGTGGAGTCGCTGCGCTGACAGCTCTGGGAGAAAAAAAAAATGTTTTGATCGTTGGTGCTCATCCTAATTTTCGGCCTTGATGTAACAACATTCATAATTAAGTAAACGTAACACCCTTTTCTTCCTGGTTACACTTTTCATTTGCCCTGTACGATGGGCGCTGTAAGTGATGAAAATGGGGGATGTTGGCTTATCTGGCACCCGCAGCTCACAGCCAAAGTGCGAGTGAGATTGGGAGCTAGGTCTGAAATCATTCCAATACAATAGGACAGTAAACCAGACATATCGTTTTAAACTGGAGAGATACAAAAATATGCATAAATAAAATAGTAAAATAAGATATGAATAAACAACAAAAATAAAATACGTTACATGTATTTGTTATTGGCTATGGTAGGTTATTGGTTATGTTCACATACTTATTTAATTATTAAAATGTAAACCGATCTTTTTCATATGGGTGTTTAGAGTTGTACCCCCTAGATCTAGTCTCTAGTAATTCTGCTTAAAGTGCACCAGATTGAAGCATTTTACTTTTAAAATGTTCAAATATTTCTTCCCGGTATGCCTGAGAAGGCATATATGCTTGTTTTTCTCAACAAGAACTGTTTTTAAATGGGGGGGGGTTTCCTTTAAAAGTTGGACTGTTGCACTGTTGTAGCTTCAGTGGTTCTCAGGTTACAGTTACATAGCAGTGAATATAAACAGACTGATTACTGTGAATATTACTGTAAACTAACCTGTGTAAAAGTTTCCCGAATAAATGTAGTTTTTTTGGTGGAAGAAGCCTGTATCATTTTTTTACCCTGCCCCTCAAAGAATCGGAATTGAGAACCGTTAAGAACCGGAATCGAAAAATAGAATCGGAATCAGAATCGTGGAAATTCAAACGATACCCAACCCTAGTCATGACCCACCCTCCATGACCATAGGTGTGGGTAGGACCTAAGTTGGACCTGTAGAGCGAGAGCTTTGCCTTCTGACTCAGCTCTCTTTAAGTCACAACAGTGCGGTAAACGACTCCAACCAAGCGAGAAAGCGTGAATGAAATGTTTTAAGTTCTTTATGCCACAATCAAGCATGAGAAGACGTGCCAAAGCCTCATTCAGATGACACAATATTGATGTATTAACTGACCAAAGAGAACTTCAGGCCCCACAGCATCATATATCCAGCAGATCCTCACACTGGCAGCACTATTCATTAAACTCCCAATCTAACTGTCTCAGGGTGGGGGGGGAGTGTGAGACTGCCATTAAGATGATCAAGTGGGTGCTTTCTCTGACAGGTGTCTGGCAGTATTATACACCACCATGAGGCTGAATAACTTGTTTCCTGACATTACAGAACTGCTATCTTAAAAAACACTCATCTACCTATGCATAGGGCCTATACAGACTTTAATGTAAGAATCAAAATGTGTATTTTCTAAGATAATAAATAAATATGATGTCACTTTTTGGTCTGAAAAGAGGTGCTGCACAGGCAGTATGAGAACAATAAAGACCTTTTTAACTTTGATGCATGGAGACATGTACAAGAAAAAAACAAAATAGAAATATGAACCTGAAAATGAGCATTATATATCCTATTTAAATAATAATTAAGCTTGCTCAAATGAAAAATACATCTTCACTGAATCTATTTCTTTGATTTTAAGTTACCTCCTCTTTGCTTCTCCATTCATTTTCATTGAATGAAGTGTAATAGCAGTAGACAGCAACATATATAATAAGATGGTAATGTAAATGTTAAACATTGTGTATGTTTAAATGATGGCTGGCTTGCACTCAATGGTGACTGCAGTATTTTACCACACATACTCCCTGCAACACTTGCATCACTTATACATAATACATATGTTGCTCTCCCTGACTCAATCCCTGCATCTCTCTGTCCCTCTCTTTCTCATAAATCACTAATGCTGGTATCAGCAGGCAACAGTTACCTACTGCATACAATAACATCTTCTCCCACACACACACACCTTTAATATGCTTATCTGCTCTTCTTTCTGCCCTCTGTAAAGGGCACCACAAAGGGATGGTATCCGATGTGTTTCAGAATCCTCTCACCCATAGCTTTTATAAGCGCATATATCTTTACGATCAAGACACAGAAACCCTGAGATGACGTGTCATGTCGGCACATGCTGCAGCGCTACTTCCCACCTGAGAGGCAGCAGTCCCTGGTCTAATTCTTATTTTCTGTTCAGTTTATCCGGTGTGTGCTACGACCATCGAGTGATGCGGCCTGAGTTTATTGGCCTTCAGGGCTCACAGGAGATCTTAGCTGAACTGGATGGCTACTGACAGAAAAAACAGTGTCCTTGAGCGATGCAATATATTCCCAACTGTTGCAGGGCGTGTTCCAGGTGAACTGTTTACTAGGGTGGTCCTTAGTGCCATGTACATTTTCAAATTCATTTATTTTAAGCTCCAACCAACGCAATGTTATGATAGTCAAGAAAACTCTCCTGGTGAATTTTATTCTAATTCCAACAACATTGAGCCCTCCCTCATCAACCTTGAAGTTTAGCTTGAAGGGTGGTCCTTAAAATTGAAAGTCGGAAAGTCTTAGCTCCAACCCCCAGAATTCATTCTATTATGGCGCATTTCCACCATGGCGCAGTTTAAGCGTGCCGTGCCGTGTCGTCCGGGCCCGTTTTTGGTTGCGTTTCCACTAGGCCTAGTTCAACTTTTTCACCTTTTTTCTGGCCCGACTAAATCGTGGTTCTATCGGGGCCAACAAACAGGGCTGAGTCGGGCTGAGTTTGCTAAACTAGAGAGAGAATCCC
>NC_136904.1:36242405-36391059 GCF_949606895.1 Notothenia rossii | reverse complement strand
GGGGGGTTCTGGACTGGATCTCTTCTGAACTCTTCTGTCAGAATTGGAACGAGGAAAGTTAGTCAGGTTTTGTGGAGAGTTTTTACCAATTTCTTCTTTCTCTCTCTCTCTCTCTCTCAGGATGGGAACTTCACCAGAGTTGATGATGTCCTGCCTGCAGAACCACCAAATAAAACTGTCGGACAGTCCTCCTTTGCCGACTTTGGTAAGACTTCTAGAGGTCTTTCATTTGCCATCATATTGACCAACCTTGTGCATTTGTGTTAGATTGTGACAGCGAGATCCCTCCAATAGCTGGCTTTGACATATACTATGGAGATGTTGACTGAAACTTCTGAACGCAGCAGGTTCTACTGGGCCTGATTATATTCAAAAGTGGTGTGTGTGGGTTTGTGAGTGTGGGGGGGGGGGGGGGGTTGTCAGATCAATTCCTATCCTAAGTCCTTTAAGCTGCCTCTGCATTTGAAGCTGTGTTGCTTCAAAGGCCTCCGAATAGGACCGTCTGGTATTTTTGGCTTTGGCATTTTCACTACAGCTCTCTCATCACATAACTTTATTCACACACACACCAACATGCAATCACACCCACCCCCCAAAAATGCTTACCAGACAGCTAATCTTACACAGGCACACACTGTTTCAAACACACACTCTATTCCACATTGAGGCATCTTTTTGTGAACATCTTATCCCCTTAAACAATCTTGGCCAGAAGCGTTCATTGTTCAGCCCGGCTTTACATTTATCCTCAGTAAATCTCCGCTGGCTCGCTAATCTCCAGGCTGCAGACACAAAGTGGCCCCCGGTTGCTCCGTCAGAGCTACCTCCTCAGCCATGGTGGCTTCTTATGCTTGTTTAAGAAGATAGCAACCATTGGGGATTAATGGTCCAATGGTGTACAACAGTTAAGTAAGATGAGGAATTTCTGGGTGGTAAAAATGATGAGCAATATCTCTCCTTTACTCAGCTTCTGTTGTTGAGATAACCCTGAACAATGCTCTGTACCTGCAGCTGCTATAGCCCTGTGTACATTTGAATAACATTTGTGAACATACTATTAAGTTGGATGCTCTGGATAAATGAACACTCTTCAAGAGTCTAATTAATTTCTCAGTAGTTAGACAACAATGTATCTATGTATCTAAAGTTGGCTAACTATAGCTGCTATAGCCCACCATTAGCTTATAGCAATGATGGAATGTAACTACAGTACTTTTCCACAATAACTATATTTAAGCACACATTTACTTGAGTATTTCCATTTTAAGATTAAGACTTTATACTTATAATATCAGCGCTTCTCAGTTGGGAATATTGTACTTTTTACTTTGCTGGTACAGATTTGTTTTTGATCTCCTTTCCCCAGACCTGTTGATTTTGACATACTTAAGGATAGTGTTCCTTTATTTGAATCTCTTACTTTTCAAAGATAAGTACATTAAAATCCCTCCTGGATAAGCATCTAAATGCATCATCACAAAGCTGAAAATAGCTTATCAAAAATAGAGATATGTGGTTCTTATAGAACAGCAACGAAGCGACAAACATATGATGATCTTAAAGAATATGATGCATTGCAATAGATAAAACTGCACATATGGATTCAAGGGAGTTCAAATAATCACAACCATAAACATCAACAACAGTCAAATGCAACATACACAATAATCCAGCAGTAATATTATCCAAATACATCATGTAGTAAAGGTCTGACATGGAACATGTAACTGTAAAAAGAATACGTCACCGTTTGGTATTAGTACAACTTCTTCCATAAATGTCAAAAAAGACATTGTCACAACAGAAAGTGTGAAGAAAAGGCGTCATTAATTTGAATCAACATTTTTTTTTACCAGGACATACCAGACAATAAAAACTAAATCAATTTGCAATACAGAACTAAAGACCTGTATCTGTATAACATTGTAAATACCTTTATCAGATCTTTAAAGTATCCTATGTTGAAAAACTAAATTAGATCTAATATCCCAACAAGCTGTGGTTCTTGGTTCATAGCATATTTGTTTTGTTTCTGGTGTTTCTGTTATTTTTCTCTCCAAACATTGACCTTTTGTTTGTTTTCATTTTGCAAGTGTGACCTTATCACTCAGTTTGAGCTATATGCTGTCGTTGCCTGTGTAATGTTTGATTCATTTTTAATTAACTTTTGGGCTCGTGTGGCACTGCACACACACACACACACACACACACACACACACACACACACACACACACACACACACACACACACACACACACACACACACACACACACACACACACACACACACACACACACACACACACACACACACACACACACACACACACACAATGACACACTGATAAACACATCCTTAAGATTAATCTGTTAATCTCATTGCAGCTACTGTAGAGGTGTCCATCAAATATTTAGTGAACAAACTTCCCCTTCCCAAATCGGCAATAATATATGAGCCAGAGGGGAAATGACCTGCTACATGTGTGTGGGTGCATCCTGTGGGAATATGTCTCCCAGCATGTTTGTGTGATTTGCTGGCGAGTCTGTGTTGTGTATGTAATACATCTATTGGTGCGGTGACCCTTTTTTTGTTTAAATCTCAAGCTTATCTCAACAAAAACATTTTCATTTCTTAAATCGCTCGCTCTTTTTCTTTTTTTCCCCTTCCTCCTTCGGCTCGGAAATGTCACTTCAAGACGTTGCCCTCGTTAGCTGGGGATTGAAGCCTTTGAGGGTCACGCTTCTAATAATCTGCCAAATTCCGGGAGAGAGATGCCTCGCAGGATATAACGTCTCTTGTTTTCCTGCCGTGTTTTTGTCTGCCTCACTCTGCCCTTCCTCGGCTGTCGCTGTCTATCTTTCTTCCTCTTGATCTACTGTATGTCTGCTATCTACGGCTGACGCGCTGCTCACACTCGTTTTTCTTCTCCGCCCTCTATTCTTCGAACAAACAGCTTTTGGTGTCGCTCTTGTTATATTGTTGGAGAAGGGCTCTGAAGTGACCCTCTATCCTCCTGTCATTCCTTTAAGTTGCTTTATTTTCCCCAAGGATATTCATATAAGCTTCATTGTTCACTTTACTTCAGAGATGGAGAGATTTTTTACAATATAGAACAATAATATCCATCACTATCTAAAGATATTATAAAAGGAAGGACTGGCCATTGGGAATACCGGGAGTTTTCCTGGCTCACATTTGTAAGTCTTACGGCCACTCCTTGGGAGTGGATTGTGTGGCCCTCACTGGGCTGGGCTGGGCCGTTTTGATAGGTTACCTTTGTTCTATCTATCAGATAGTTTCACTTTCACACATCAGGCCCGTAGTAGCTGTCACTGCGCAGTGAACAATCAGGAGTGAGTGACTGAGAGACCTAGCTGGCAGTTGCTCACACATGGATAAACAAGCTCCAAAGCGTAAAGGCGTTTGTGGAGAAGAACGTGTTGCCCACATTCTGTTACTGAGTTTAGGCTAGTTAGCTAGCAGGTTTATTGTTTTGGTTGCAGTCACTTTTGCCTCCACTTGCTGTTCAAATTAATGTTGAAAGAAAAAGTAAATCTGTTTACAGTTCTGTTTCATATGGGTGTTGAGAGATGTATCCATAGATTTAGTCCATCATTTTGCTCTCAAAGTGCACCAGATTGACGCATTTAACTTCAACATTGAAAAATAAATCTTGGGAGCATGCCCTGGACCCCCCTAGAGGAGGTGAGGTCCACCACCTGCCCACACCCCCTGTTAAATTGTCTCACCCACATTGAGGATGCTTCCTACGCCCATGTTTTATTCCATGCGTCAAGTCAGGCAAATTGGGTCCAAATGTTATTGCATCAATGATCTGTTAACATTAAAATCACTAAATATATGCTGTAACTATTTTGCTCTAGGCAACTCAAGGGCTCAGGTAATGTGATTACAATATGAATAAAAGACCAAAGTAACATAAAATGCATTGGGTTTTTTGTTAAGTAACATACTTTCGTCGCCGACCGGCCGATAGATGCCGCGGGTTAAGTGGGCCTGTCTGTCAATTAATCCCATGGCCACTTTTTCCCCCCAGTCCGCCCCTGGCTGTTACCACTCTGACATAGTCACACAAAAAAGACCATTGTATTAAATTAGATTTTCCAGGTGGTGCTGACTTTGTTTTTGTCCCCTTTTTTCCTCTTGTTTGTTTTCTCTATCTACTTACCTACATACATGTACCTCCGACTGCATCATCAGCCTATCTCTGTCCACCAGCCTAACCATGTCAATATGATTATCATGCAGTGTTTTTCTCTCTGCGATGGGAACATCTTACGAGCCCATCTGACCAGATCCTTTCCAGGCTAATTAAAGAGTACATTTTACATTTACCAAAAACCTTGAAATAGTGACCTCAGGGAGGCAGATTGAGAAAGACAGTCGACGAAAAAATGTGAGGGAATGGCAGACTTCAAAGGTGACACGAAGTAAAATATAAAAAAAGGGAATAGACAAAGAAAGATTTGCAGAGGTCGGTGATGTGGAGAGGGAGGATGAGAAGATGGCAGGGAGGATAATGAAAGAAAAAAAGGAAAAAGGAGAGGATGAGATGGAGCAGAGAGCAGCACTGCATCTGTGTGTGTGATCTGAAGTGGGAATTATTTCCATCGTCAAACCTCTCTCCATCTTTCTACCTTTCCTTATTCGTCCCACAGTCTGTCTGTGCACACCTTTCTCTACATGTGTCTTTACAGCAGGCTTGGAATTTCGTCATTTTAGGGGCAAGGCCATTTGGCCTTTGGTGTTACACATTTTTTCAGGGCGCAAAGGCCACATGCCAGGGCACAAAGGCCATTGAGGGAAACATTTGGATTCGGAGCTTACAAATAAATAACTTCACTTTTTGATAAGAAAAACACACGAGTGACATGGAAAACAAATCACTTTTTTAATATCAATAATGTTAAACATGATATCATCATATAGGCCTATGCCTCCTTAGTATTAGTATTACCTTTCGCGGTGTCTCGCTGTCTCAGGCTGAGTTCAGGCTGAGAAATCCACGGAGCAGCTACTGAGAAAAGATAAGGCTGAGTGAGTGAGTGTGTGTGAGGAGCTCCACAGATTGGTCCATTTGGACCTGGGCATGGTCACGTCACCATACTCAGAAAACTGGAAAAAGAGAAATCTCCAACGAGGCGTTCTGGGGCAGCATAGACAGGTATTTTCTGTGTTACAGGGTGTACTTCAAGACACTTCAAGACACTGGTACTTGCGTACCATGCTGCGAATGGATCTGGCCCTTCCTACATCCAGGACATGGTTAAACCGTACACCCCAGCACGTGCACTCCGCTCTGCATCAGCCAAACAGCTCGCTGCACCCGCACTGCGAGGGGGACCCAAGTTCCCGTCAGCAAAAACACGTGGGTTTGCTATCCTGGCTCCAAAATGGTGGAATGAGCTCCCCATTGTAATCAGGACAGCAGATAGCTTACACATCTTCCGACGCAAACTGAAATCTCATCTCTTTAGACTCCACTTCGAGCGATAGAATTACTAACAAAGCACTTATATACTAATAAAGGGCTGGCTTTCTAAATGCCAGTTGAGTAGCACTTGAAATGTTTGGCTCTATGAAACCTGATGTACTTATATGATTCTGTTTTCTTAAAGGTTGTATCTTCCTGGTCGAATGCACTTATTGTAAGTCGCTTTGGATAAAAGCGTCAGCTAAATGCAATGTAATGTAATGTAATGTACTTTGAGGGTTTGTGATGCAGAAAAACCTACATAACACACAAGGGGACGGGTAATAACCGGAAAAGCATGACATGGGACCTTTAAGTAGTGGCTTTGTGTTCTAGCCCTCTTAAAAATCACTATAAATCTGACCTATTACATGTCCTATTGAGCTGTCAGTTAACTGAGGTAATGAATAAAAATGGAGGTCAATATCGAGCAAAGCTCTACAGTAATTACCGGATAATTACAACACCGTAGTATGTAGGAAGCAGTTTTTAGAAGTAACTGGATTCCACCTTGTTGAAAGCAACATTTGATGCACGAGGCTACGTGGTCTTTTAGATATCTTTTTATTTTATTTTATTTGTTTTATTATTTTCTCCTTATAGCTTTGTGAAGCACCTTGAGATGACGTTGTCTTTAAAGTGTGCTATATAAATCAAATGTATTATTATTATGGGCTATCATGTATCATTTTACAACCAGTATAATTAATAGTAGTTTAAGATGGACAATACACACTTTCTCTATCATATACTAGTAGTATATATTAAAACCTTTGCCACCTTGATTTCCTTTAAGTCTGTTGAAAAGGACATGCTTCTATATTCTAAAGGACATGATCCTTTCTCAGAATCAGATGTTTATTACTTTTACCACTATTTCCAATCGTTTGACTCTTTCTGTATTCTTGCGACAGTACCATCAGAGAAACAGCAATGACCTTCTCACGAGACACACATTCCCGACACGATAAGTGCTGTAAAACCAAAAAACATCATTGATTTGAATCCATGATCCTTGTCTGCTTTCTGTTCAATGTGGTGCATTTCCACAGACAGCACACACTGGCTGAACTTGAGCCCTGTGTTTATATGTGCACATATTGAAGTGTGTGTTCGTGGAAGCATACAGGAATGTGCCCATGTTTGTACGCAACTGTTCTGTTTCCCGCAGTAGACTCTTAATAGATGCACAGCGTATGTCAGACAAAACAGGCCCATCTGCCTTATCACTGAAGTAATTGCATTTTTCAAAGTGACAGGGGCAAATGCATAATTCATCATTAGGTAAAGCACAACGAAGCCCAACAGGCAACACGTCAGCCAGCTTCACTGCAGGTAGGACGGAGGCGGGCTCTGCAAGATAGGGAGAATTTTCAGCGAGACATGAATGGGTTGGGAGGTGATATTTAAAATCAGAAAGGCTGTCATCGTGCCGTGTGTGTGTGTGTGTGTGTGTGTGTGTGTGTGTGTGTGTGTGTGTGTGTGTGTGTGTGTGTGTGTGTGTGTGTGTGTGTGTGTGTGTGTGTGTGTGTGTGTGTGTGTGTGTGTGTGTGTGTGTGTGTGTGTGTGTGTGTGTGTGTGTGTGTGTGTGTGTGTGTGTGTGTGTGTGTGTGTGTGTGTGTGTGTGTGTGTGTGTGTGTGTGTGTGTGTGTGTGTGTGTGTGTGTGTGTGTGTGTGTGTGTGTGTGTGTGTGTGTGAGCAGGTAAGTCAGCATGTTAACAGGACAGCCTATTTCTCTCTGAGCTCCCCTCAGGCGTTCTTCCTCCACTCACCTTATTATATTGTTTTTCATCCAACCTCTGCTCCTCTCCCTCTTTCCTGCCCGTCTCATTCTCTTTCCAACCCTTTTTTTTTATACCTTCATTTCACTTTGTAATTTATTTTTTTGCTTTCACTGACTTGTCTTGTTATGTTTTCAACCACTCCACTCTGCTTCCCGTCTTGTTTTGCTTTTTCTGTCTCACTTTGTTTGTCACTTCTTCTCCCCGAGTGTACCTGTACCATAAGTCCTGTTCAGTAATCAAAGTAGTATCACATAAAAACATGCATCTAGGTTTATGTTAATGCACTCCGGGCCGTAAAAATGCTTCAATGCGAAAAATTTAATCTCCCAATCAAGCCCTATGTTGTGATATTCCTTGCATATTTTTTATTGAGTCTCCCGGGTTTCCTGGTTTATATATTAATTTGCACATTTTAATATGCATTTGAATGCAAATCAGAAAGTTCATTTGGCACAAAAGTGTCCTTTATTAAAGACCTGTATCTCGGTCTGTCTTCCGATACATACCGGGATCCAATTATGCATCAGTAGTACTCTAAATAATAAGCACCCACCCAGTTATATACAGCTAAATAGCACTGTATCTTTTTCAAATATGTTACACAAGTGTGGGTTGAAAGGGTGATTACAAAAATGTACCATTACAATATACATGAGTTTTCATACTGAGTGTTGCACCTGAAGCTGGGGGCGTCAGAGGGATAGAGACATGAGGTGGAGGTGCATGTCAGTTTTCCTAAAAATAGAGAAGATTGTTATTGTAGTTTGTCTCAGTTAATAATTGACTAAATGCAGCAATTCCTGTCCAAATGAATTAATTCCTTCTTGGAGTCATAACTCTGTCAAATCTGAAAACCAACACATTTAGCTGACACTTTTATTCAAAGCAACTTACAATAAGTGCAAAATAAACCATACAGATACTATAACTCAGAACAACAAGAAACATGCAGGTATATTCTCTTCAAGTAAGACCAACCATTGACAGTGCTGTTGCATATGTTTCAAATGGGCTAAACCCTTTTAAAGTACTACCATATTCTTTTGTAATATATTTAATGACCAAGTTACAAGTGAAACAGGTGGGTTTTCTGTTTATGGATGATGTGTAGACTTTATGTTGTCCCGATATAAAGCTTCTTCCACCATTTTGGAGCCAATAGCAAACAGGTGTGTTTTTATTCAAGGGTTCCACTTGTAGTGAGGAAGTAGCGAGCCATTTGGCTGATGCATAGCCAAGTCCTACATTTGGAAGGACCTGATCCATTCACGGCTTGACAGGCCAGTACCAGTGAGACAGATATAATACACATATTCAATGTATTGTTTCTAATACATGTCCTTAAATGTTCTTAGAAATCATATAAAAAACATCCATCATATTTTTAAAGAACCTAACTGAGAATCACCTTTTTAAGTTGTAAGCGGGAGGGGTACAGCCGTCTTAATTAATTTAGACATCATTTATCTACACTACATTTCATTTAAACCTAAAATGAGTATGATGGATAACTATGTAAGACTTGTTAATGCAATGTGACGATTCAAATTTGATTGATGATACATGCTAATTCAGAAATGGATGTTAAACTAATGCAGATGCAGTCCTTGTTAATGCCTCGGGCTCATATAGGCATGAATACTCCAATAATATGTCTGGTGAAAGATTTCCCAAGTTTAAAATCAAGTTTTCTGTGTATATAAACTCCTCAAAAAAAGTTTGGGAAACGTTATTTTGGTCGATTATTCCTCCCCTTTAATAATAACAATTGGTATTGTATGTTTTATCGTTGGAAAGCCTGATTAGTCACCTTTACAACGAGGTACAACTTGTAAGGAACGTGCATTCGTGGAATGAGCAACACAGCTAACCGTGTGGGTAGCGGCCCAACATTTTGCCAAAATCCCCTGCAATATTCTTCTGTTGGTATTCACTCTCGTTTTGAGCTTCAAGCGCTGGCAGGTGTATGGCTGGCAGGTGTATGCCAGTCACAGGTGTGTGACTGACACCTGATTACAGGCAAGATTTGCATGGCTGGTCTTCGTGCTTATAAGGCTGCCAGGAAGCCTGCAATGACTGCCGTTCACCGTCAGGCCCGTTTGCGCTGATGTCGACAGCACCGACAGTGGAACCTAAGAATGTGGGGGAACGTCATCTCACATCTCTCTCACAGGCAAAATAGAAATTGTCATCATTGAAGGCAATCTTAATGCAGTGAGATATCAAATTGAGATTCTGGAGCCAGTGGCGATCCCATATCTCCAGAATCTGGGACCTAACTCGATCCTCCAGGATGAAAACGCTCGCCCCCACTCGTTGTAAAGGTGACTAATCAGGCTTTGCAACGATATAAAATACAATACCAATTGGAATTATTAAAGGGGAGGAATAATCAACTGAAATAACATTTCCAAACCTTTTTTGAGGAGTTTATATATAAATATATATTAGTGCTGGGCAACAATTACGTTTTTTAATCGAATGGTTTTCTGCTAAATCGCATTGGTATGACCACAATATCATAATGAAGTCAAAGGTAGTGTGGTAGTAGAGTAGTTTGTTATAGAAAAACAAGTTACCCTCAGAGTCCAGTGATAAGAAAATTCAATTTTGCAGTGGTTAAAATAACTGGCTCTATCAAATCTGCCATCTGGAAGAGATTTAAAGTGTCCATGTAAGAGTATTTTTTCCATGTTTGTGTCCCCGCCAGTTCTCTTCTGTTTGAGTTCATGTGAGCGCTGCCGCAGTCTTGGGCCCGCCCCAAATGCTCTCATTGGTTGAGACGCCAATACTGACCAACATCCCGCCCCTCCTGTGACCCATGGTTTGTCAGTATATGTATTCAGAGCCCGTGAGCAACGGACTTTCAAAGTAATTACATTCATTTAAAAACTGTTAAAATAATTGTTGGCGTTAATTAATTAATGTGTTAATGCGATAATAACGTGTCTACTGTATTACGCCTTTAGTGCACAGATTTTCAGAAAACACACATCACATCAGAGGGTTTGTAATGAGACACAAGCTCCTAGCAGCATCCCCCCCCCACCCATGTGTGTTTGTGCGTGTGCATATTGTGATTTGCATTGTTATTGGTGCTGTGTTGTACCCTATGAATGCCAATGTGTCCTAATGCATATCAGCTCACTATCTCTGTTTATTGCCTCGTGGTCTATCTCTCTCATCCTGTTGTCTTTACTCATTTTCCCCTCTGTTGTCTCTCCATTCCTCGGCCTGGCCTCCCCTCTCCTCCTCCTCCTCCTCTTCGTTTCAACCCATACCCGCCGTTTCCTCCCTCTGCGCGTCTCTCAGCCAATCTCCCTCACACCACACTCTGTCAGCGGGACTGAG
The DNA here is from genome assembly GCF_949606895.1 of Notothenia rossii. NCBI lineage: Eukaryota > Metazoa > Chordata > Actinopteri > Perciformes > Nototheniidae > Notothenia > Notothenia rossii. The sequence goes on along the minus strand of NC_136904.1, from coordinate 36,380,428 downwards.
AGATGAAAAGAGAGAGAGAGTGAGGGAATGATGGTGAATAAAGAGGTGGACAGAGAAACAGAGGCATTACGCCTGAGAAGGGAATGATAAGGGAGATTGTGACTGACAGAGAAGTGAGATAGAAAAGGAGGGAGAGAAAGATGAATAGCCAGATAAAACAAAGTATTCGTGGAGGGAAGGACAGCTGGGATAGAGTAAAAGGATCTTACTGTGTGTGTGTGTGTGTGTGTGTGTGTGTGTGTGTGTGTGTGTGTGTGTGTGTGTGTGTGTGTGTGTGTGTGTGTGTGTGTGTGTGTGTGTGTGTGTGTGTGTGTGTGTGTGTGTGTGTGTGTGTGTGTGTGTGTGTGTGTGTGTGTGTGTGTGTGTGTGTGTGTGTGTGTGTGTGTGTGTGTGTCAGTGTTTCTCAAAGTGGGGGGCGCAGAGTCATGACAGGGCGTGCGCCAGAGACCAGGAAGAAAAACATTTATGACAACAACAACAAAAAAACTGAATTGTTATGACGTCGGCATGACCTGCGAAAGTTACTCTTAGAAACCTTAGAAACCTATGAGGGCGCTGTAGGACACAGGTGTGTAATGTACATTTTGAGGATGGAAGGTCAATAAGCGGCGTCAGGGGAGCGCTAGGGGGTGCTGCAGGTCCCCCTAGGATAGCCATAGCACCCCCTAAGCACCCCCAATAAATGTATGTCTTTTTCCTTTCTATGTTTGAAATTCATAATTTGAAAATTGAATGATTCGAAAATAATATGTTACAATACAAGTACGTCTGGGTCTCTGTGTTTTCATTCAAACCCCGTTTTGAAGAAATGTGCAGTGCAAAACAGGCTAATTGCAGCCACTAACGCTGTGATAAGACACACTTTCTGCCAAATGTAAGCATTTTATTTCGTTTGATTTCTTTGCACAGATTGCAAAGTATTATAACTTATTGTTCAAGCAAAGGGATTGCACAATTGTAGTATGTATTTTTTTTTTTGACCACACAGACTAATGGAGCATTGTTTTATTATCACTGTTCTAGCAAAGTGATTTTTTTTTTTTTTTTTTAAAGGAATGCTCACGTTCATATTGATGTATTTTAATAAATGTTAACTTGGCCCATTACGTGACTATTTGTGTTGGGGGGGCCCAACTTTTTTTTTTTCTCCTCTGCAGGACTGAGTTTGCACTCATTCTGTGTCCCTCCATATTTGCCTGTTTGTTTCTTACTCTCCTTACCTACACATTCATCTCCACTATACAGCATGCTCAAATGCTGCACTTACACTGTTTTGTTTCCAACCATGACAACACATTGAGCAATAGATACTTGCAGAACTCCTTACGCCTCTGCATGGATGTGTGCAAACTGATGCTGCTTTTGGAATTTAGAGTGCAGTGCCTGTCAGAATACACTTTGGAAGAAAGTTGAGGTTTAGAGTAACAGACACACATAGAGAACTGTAAAATGCAGTTTTCATTTAAAGGGCGATGCAGCTTTCTGTCCGGGGCACCATGCACCTTTACTGTAAAGATATAGATACATTTGCAACATGTTTAACACAAATAAACACATTCATCTTTATTCTATAACCAGACACGTAATGGCCCTGACTTTAAATCCCTGCTCCAAAAACACTTGATGCTTCATTTCCCGTCATGCAAGCTGATTATTTATTGTTGTTCAACATGCTTTGTAAATGCCTATATCTTTCAAACTCCAAACTTCCAATGTTCTGTTTAAAATCTGTATATTTAAAATGTTTGACTACATAGGATTAACACAAATACATACATAAACATCCCACCCATATACAAACTAACTGAGGACCTTACTGTAAAGGAGCGGGTATTAGTCCAAGTAAAACAGGTCAAATAAGGTCTTCATAAATGTGTTGGATGCAGTTATTAATTTTAAATATATATATATATATTGATATACAGTGTAGCAGATGGGAATTTGACTTCCACATCTTATTAATGTACACTAAAGGTACATTTATCTTTTCTTAAGACACACACACAGAAGAAATGATACCACATTTTAAGCTAGGAGTCAATTGAGTCTGAATATGCCAACTTCATTTGATTTGCTTTCATTCATTTGATACCATCCCAAGCTTTTTCAGACATTAATTTCGGCTCTTAATAAAATATATAATCAAATTACATATTTGTTCAGACTTTGGATATAATGCAAAAGAAAAAAGTAGTGTAAGTTGCAGCCCAAATTCAGAATAAATGCAAACTCTTAATCTGGTTCATTTTTTTGTAGTGTGTAATAATACATTCCTGATTATGTGTCCCACTATTAATCATGTATCTCTTTTCTCTTTTCTTTCAATTTCTAGATTACTTATTACCTTTAGAAGTGTAACGCCTTACCCATCTCACTTCTTCTCTCTTGCTCAGTGGCCCCTGACAGTCACATTCAGTTTCTCCTCCTCCTGTGCTTTTTACTGTCGTTCATCATTAGTGTCATGCACTTCCTCCTTCCACATGGTACAACATCTGTTTGGGAATGTTGAACTTGCCTTGTTAAAAAGCGTTCCAATAAACCCTGCGATGAGAAGCCTGGAAGCAGTTTCACCTCTTTAGTCTGGTGTCAATTCACATGCATAATAACATGTTGGAATGATCCTTTAATCCTTTGTTTTTAAAGACCTTTCTAACAGACCTGCCATTGCAAGAAAAGCACAGTTGCAAGTAATAACACAAACCATGGAATCACTCAATGTAGGTGTCCCAGTAACCAATCACAATGACCCTGCATGCATCACAACAGAGTGTTGTATCCTAATTGTTATGCAGTGCTAATTAGCGTTATTAGGTGCACCTGTGATCTTTGACACGTCTAAATAGCTGCTGTGAAAAATCTCTGTAGCTCATTAAAAGGTTGCAATGTTATGTTACTAAATAGGAATTCCAGACAGTAAACTAAATATATCGAATTATTAGTAAGGCAGTAAACAGACCTAGTGCTGAGTGTGGACTGGTACTTGGGAAAGAGGCTAGTTCCTCTATTGAGCCAATTTGAGTGTCCTTTTGAGGGTTACTTTAAAAATGTATTCTGCTAGTTACATGGAACACATTGTAATCAGTAACCTTAGTATCACAAATAAAAATAAAACATATTTTCAAAGAAAGATTTAAAGTAGCCTAACTGAAAACCAAAATGACAATGCAGGCACTACATCTAGCTATAATAAATGTGTTTTTATTTTAAAATGTATTGTAACTCCTGCTTGTTATCCCCATTTATTTTTAATGAGGTATTAATCTGATTCAGCATTTATTTTCACTCCAAGGGAATATTGTTACCTTTCTTTAGTGTTTTGATTACGTAATTCAGTAACTACATATAAAAGCATGACGTGATCAGGAAACTCAACTATTTGTTATTTCCCAAGCCTTTCAGTGAGATGATATGGACAATCTCTAAGAGGAGGACCAACCAAGCCAATTATTTCCTGCGACACCGCTGTCCAATTATGCCCTCCACAGATGAATCTTGCTCCTCTTCATTGTACTTATTCAAGAGCAAGTATGACTTTACATATGTAGGGTTCCCAGCCCGAGCTGGCAGTTAAGGTCCATCAAAACTGTATGCCCTGCCCCATCAGCTCTGATGAAATCTGTCATTTAGATGAGCTTGATAGCCTAAGGCCCTGTGTCCGCATAGGGTCTCTTTCTGGCATAAAGGCTCTGGAAGGGTGCTGGGCAGAGCCTCATCCATTTCATTAAAAGACGCTCCCAGCTCCCAGCAAGCAACATCTAGTGTTGGCCCGCTCCATCTGCTCAAGCAAATGGGCTTTTCGGTCTTTGTTATCGTGAGTTTTTGTCTGACATTAAGAACAGTATAAATGTCAAAAGGCCAAAAAACAAGCTGCTTCTTCATTTTTCAAATTGACATCACCAACGCTTTTGTGAAAAGTATGTATACATATATAATATGATATATTTTTAACTACAAATATTCGGAGGATCCCCACAAAAGAAAAAAAATGATAGTTGCGACACTCTTTCTCAAGGTGGCACCATGCCACAACATGTGCTCTTACCTCATTGGAAATGTTTGAAGAAAAACGCTTTGACAAAAAAGATGACGCTAAGTTCACACAGGTCCCTAATGGAAAGCCAGCAGGCTCTGCCTGCTTTAATGTCTCAGGGTTCACAGCGTCGAAGCCCTGAACACATAGGAAACCATCAAGTAGATCTCAATGGTTTCCTTATAGATGTAAATGAGGCGCAAAGTAATTTATGATCCAGTCGACATCACTTAATCTAGGAGAGCTTTGTGAAGTGTGTGTATTGTATGTGTCTTTGCATGATGTGCCAGGAATCTGAACCTGGTGCACTGAAGTGCCTGTGCTTTGAAGAGCTGCTGTGTTGATTTGGGAGGCTCTGTCCCTGCTTGTAACTTAGATGAAGACTGCATGGCATCATGCAGATTATAATTAAAAGCCATGAACATCAGCAGAGAAACGATTCTTCAAGTCATCTGACATTATTAAAAGGCATCAAAGAGGCAAGTGTTGCTTGGATGTTTGTTTGCTCGTAGGAAACAAGCAGGTGTTCCTGTGACCCAGCACAAAACCGGAAAAAAAACTGGAACAATTTCTTTGTTGCCAAAAAACTGTGCTGTGTTCAAAGACGACTCCTGAACAAAACCGTGGCATTCTGATGGAGTGAAAATATTAAAATAGCACATTTTTAGAAAACAAAGGACCTCACTTCCCCGGTTCAATTCAACATTGTTGCAACTCAATCTTATTCTCTCTGTGTGTTTCTGGCAGATGGCGATGGCTACCAGGATCACCTCCTCCCTGTGTGTTCGGATCTCGCCTGTCAGCGCAGTGCCATCTACATGGCCAAGTCTGGCTCAAAAGAGGTACTTAACACACACAACCACACTTGCAGTTGTGCTAAAAGTCATTCCAATGGATACGCTTGGTTTTCAGCTCACTCTTCTATGAACTGCTCTTTACTATTCCACTCTACCATTCCTTATAACCCCACTGTGTACTACTCTGCTCTCTGTTCTTACCTTTGGCTCAACTCTGTCAGCCTCTGGGACACTGCTTTGTTCTCTGTTACTGTCTTCTGATTAGTACAACACTTCTCTGTCCCACTGTCCTCTTTTCTAATAGTTCTTATAACATGCTCAGAGGAATCCAAATATCAGTTCTTGTAGGAGAGAGGTCGCTCGTATTATACCCCTCCATCCTCAGTTACCTCTTCTTTTCTGCTGCAGTTTACCCCTGCCTTTGCTACTCAATTTTACTTTTTTTTTGTGGGTGAACAAAGGTTGTAGACAGTGCCAACTACCTGTTGCTTTTCTATGAAACATATCTGCAAGTTGTGCCAATACTAGAAGGTGAAATTAAAGGGGCCCTATTGTTTTTTGGGGCATTTTCCCTTTCCTGTAGTGTGCTATGTAGGTTTGTGTGCATGCAAATGTTACCAAAGTTCCCTCTAGGATACATTTCTCTCACACACAATCCTCCCCTGCCTGGAAAGCCTCCATTGGACTTAATTTTGAGAAATAATGACATCACTATGTAAGTAACACAACACACCCTATCACGGTAAGTGATAGGGTGTTTACCAGTCAGAGGTGGTTCAATCCTGTGTTCCTGAAGTCATCATACCAAAGTGTTCTCGGCCAAGATATCCCAAATTGATCCAGTAATATCTATGCAATTGAATGTTAGTTTTTAGCTTGTAGTCCTCGATGATGAAAAGAGCAAACCGTGGGATTTGTACAGGGTTTGCCAGTTTGATCAGCTGAGAATCACAGATATATTCTGAGGTGCTACTGTCTGTAGACGGAAACAGAAGGGAAACGGACCTGGAACCAAAAGGGAGTTGAGCCGAGTTAAGTCAGTGGAAAGTCTTAGAGGTTTGCAATTACTCTCATGACCAGGACCAAAGATGTCCCTTAGAGGAGATTGTGTAGTTCAAAACATATAGCTACTGTAATGCCATTTTGTTCTGGCCTTTATCTTCTTTATGTTATTAATGCCTTATTAGTTTTCTTCTCTGACGCCAGCCTCTCCAGTGGCTCCATTGTGATGCCAGATCCCCCTTTTCTGTTTACAATAGCTGTCAATTTCAGGGAGGCATTAAACACGTGGCTCAGAAAGACATCAGTGTGTCACTTGGTTTGCAAAGCCTTGCAAGATGGAAGTTACACATTTGCACACACAAACACATTCAATCCCATCCCAAATATACGACACACAGAAGTGTGTGCATGGAACATGCTCACCAACAGTTCTTACACTCTATTAACACACATCATCTCCACCACCACCTACGTAGCATTTTGCGTGATTCCTTTCACTCACATCCAACCAGTTGGCAGGAGCTTTTCCTTCCTCTGCCACTAGAGAACGAGCTTCCTCTTTTTATTCAATCCAAAATAGAAATATGACAGGCTTATCTGCATGTCCGCCCCCACACACACATGTGCGCACAAAAGACACGCACACACAGCTGCGCACTCCCTGTGGATATGCTTTCTATTGTTTGCCTGTCAGCAGCAAAACAAAAATAAGATTGAAGGAAAAAGTGAAAGGAGGAGTGTTGAAGGAAGGGAGTGGGGGGGGCAGAGAGAGGAGGACTTATCTGCACTGATGGATGAAGTGAACACATGTTGTGTTTCTTGTCACTTTGTGTTTGAGAGACAGTCATCACTGTCGAATACGAGAGGCGGGGAGGGATGGGTTAGGAGGAAACCAGGCTCTATCCAAGCGTCTCATGCTTTCATGGAGTGGGGATAATAATACCCCACCAAAATGTTAACCTTCTTCAACAGAAGCCTACGGAGGGCCAGAAGGAACATGTATGGGGAAACAAATCAGAATCAGAATCAGAATCAGAATACCTTTATTAGTCCCACAGAGGGGAAATGTGCAGCGTTACAGCAGGAAAGAGCCACAGACAGCTTAGTGTTGCATATCTGAAATGCGTTAAAAAAGTACTAAGTTACAATATAATAAACAAACCACACAACAATATGCTAAAAAAGTACTAAGTTATAATATAATAAACAATATGCTAAAAAAAAAAAAAAGAAAAAAAAAAAGTTACATAATTTTCAAAAATACAGATCAAAAACAAATCAAATCTACAAATCAAATCCTGTAGCAGTTCTTAGGATTTAGCAGCCCGGTATATATTACAGTTATAAAAGATGGCATATGTATATAAAGTATGTATTGCAGATAAAGCACATATTGCACATAGTTTGACGGTATTTAACAGCAGCAAGTTACACAATCTACAAAATACAAGATACATACCTTGTAACAGTAACAAGGGGTTTAGCAGCCAGGTATAAATTACACAGTTATTAATGGCATATATATATTGATTGATTTAGCGGCCAGGTATAAATTAAACAGTTATTAATGACATATACTGTATATATTGCACATATTGCACAAAGTTAGTTTGTATTTAGCAGCAAGAGGTGTTATAGTCTGTGTTGTGGTGTGTGTGTGTAGGAGGTTCTACTAGGGGCAGTGCTGGTTGTAAAGTCTGACCGCTGCAGGAAGGAAGGACCTACGATATCTCTCCGTGTGACAGGTGGGGTGCAGTAGCCTGTCGCTGAAGGTGTTGCACAGTGAGGACAGGGTGTCCTGGAGGGGGTGGGACATATTGTCCAGCAGGGAGGACAGCTTGGCTGCCATTCTCCTGTCTCCCACCACCTCCACAGTGTCCAGAGGACTCCCCAGGACAGAGCTGGCCTTCCTTACCAGTCTGTTCAGTCTCTTCCCGTCAGCAACCGAGATGCTGCTGCCCCAGCAGGCCACACCATAGAAAATGGCTGATGCCACAACAGAGTCAAAGAAGGTCTGAAGGAGTGCCCCCTGTACCCCGAAAGACCTCAGTCTCCTCAGCAAAAAGAGTCTGCTCTGTCCCTTCTTGTACAGAGCAGCATAATTATCAGTCCAGTCCAGTTTATTGTTCAGATGAACACCCAGGTATTTGTAAGATTTCACAATCTCAATGTCTGCTCCCTGGATGTTCACTGATGTCGGGGGGGAGGGTTGGCGCTCTCTGAAATCCACCACCAGCTCCTTGGTCTTCGCTGCGTTCAGCTGAAGGTGGTTCCTCTGGCACCAGAAGGTGAAGTCCTGCGTCAGCCTCATCACCAACGAGGACGACAGGGAGTACACTCCCTGTCGTCCTCGTTGGTGATGAGGCCAACGATGGCGGAGTCGTCAGAGAACTTCTGCAGGTGACAGGTTGCGGTGTTGTGGGTGAAGTACGCAGTGTAGAGGGTGAAGAGAAACGGTGCCAGCTGGGGGGCCCCTGTACTGCTGATGATGGTGTCTGATTGACACTCCCTGGTCCTCACGTACTGTGGACGGTTGGTGAGGTAGTCCAGGATCCAGGAGGTGAGGTGGTGATCCACCCCCGAGAGCTGCAGCTTGTCCCCCAGGAGCGGGGGCTGGATGGTGTTGAAGGCACTGGAGAAGTCAAAGAACATGATCCTCACAGTGCCCCCAGCCTCCTCCAGGTGGGAGAGGGACCTCTGCAGCAGGTAGATGACGGCGTCATCCACCCCGATGGCAGGCTGGTAGCCGAACTGCAGCGGGTCCATTGATGGTCTCACAAGGGGCCGGAGGTGTCCAAGGACCAGCCTCTCCAGGGTCTTCATCAGCTGTGATGTCAGCGCCACCGGCCGGTAGCTGTTGAATTCCTTGGGGTGAGGGGTCTTTGGCAAAGGTACCACACAGGACGTCTTCCACAGTTGTGGTACCCTCCCTTGCTTCAGGCTCAGGTTGAACAGAAGCTCCACAATCCCACACAGCTGATCCACACAGGATTTGAGGAGCCTCGAGCTGATGCCATCTGGACCCGCCGCCTTCTTCGCTTTACACTTCTGCAGCTCCCTCCTCACCTGGTAGGTTGAGAAGGACAAGGTGTCGTCAGCGGGTGGAGAAGAACCGGGGGTTGATGTGAGAAGTGTCAGTGAGCCGGGAGCTGAGTAGAGGTGGGAGAGGTAACAGGGCCATTTCCAGGCAGTGGGGACAATGGGGGGTGCAGCAGGGGGGAATGGGTCGGGGGGGGGGGGGAGGCGCATGACTGATCAGGAGCATAAATAAGGGGGAGGGTATATTTGGAAAATAAAATGTTTTCATTATGGTCAATATCAAAATTATTCTACCCCCAGTGCTAGGTCTTGTGTTGGTTCTGTTTTTTAAAAGGTTATTTTCTGAAGCTAGCAACCAATCTCCTAATAATGAAATAGTGTTCTGGCGACAAGAAGTGAGGTGGAGTGACGGCATGGTGCACTAGCTAATTCTTGTCTGAATTGTGGTCTGATGATCGATGTATTCATGAATATTACCCTACATTTCTAACATTGTGTATAACTCAGGTCTTTGTTGAACAAGCAGTGCGCTTGGGACTTGAATGTGAGGAGAGGATTGGACATTGCTGCCGGTCATCTTGCAAAACTAAATAACATATGGAGTAGCAAGAACCTTTTCATTCCACAAAAAACAGAGGCAGTCACTGACTCGGTCATTGCAATTTACGGATGGGAAACCTGGACATACAACACATATACCGAAAGGGGTGGCATGGAAAACATGTAAAACAGGAGAGACAGACACTGGCAGGGGTTCTTGAAACACTGACGAAAGCTGCTAGAAAGGTACTGTGGTTAATAAGAACAAACAGGTAGCGTAGCAAATACAATCATGCATGGTGCAGTTGAAGAAGATGATGTTCAGGAAAGCCAACAAAGAATGGCGGAAAGATATGAAGAGGTGGACAATCAAAGCGGTAGTGGAGTGCAAGAGGCTGGAGGAAGATCGGACTATTTGGAGACGGGTGGCGATTGTGTCATCAGACGGCTGTGGGGCTACGGGAGTTACCTAACCTGACCCGACATTGCTTTTTTCCAAAATGGTAGCTGTGACGGGGACTGAATTCTAGAAAGTTTTGCGATATCTCATGTGTTATGTCCCTTCCAGGGCTCTGTAGTAGCATACACATTCAGATGATATTTCTATCTACATCGCAGTATTGATGTTATGTGTTTATCATTATTTGTCGTATAAACACTCTTACACTACATGTAGGTGTGTGTGTGTGTGGGTGTGTGGTTTCATTACTGTGTAGCAGCTAGTAGCAGAAGTGTCCCTTAGGGGAATCTGCCCACTGACAATAACAGAGAAGGTGGAGGCAAAAGAAGGGGGAAGAAGGGATAACATGGAGAGAAATGGAATGAGCCTGATGTATAAAAAGAGGGGAATTGGAAAATTGGACCAAAGGCAGGAAGAAAAAGGAGGCAAACGAGTATTGGAAAAGGAAGAAAAGTAGTGTGAAAACGCTCATTCTGTCGCTTCATCGCAAGTCTCCAATGTACATCTCACCAGGGGGATTGGGTGTGGGAGAAGCAGAAAAGATGAATGGAGAAACAATAGGACTAGTGATATGTATACAGGCAAAGACATGTTGAGATGGCTTCGGGTGTGAATGGAGTCCCGCTGAGTAGCAACTGGTGTGTATCTATAGTTCATCTCCAAACAGCAAATCATTTTTGTTCTTCCTGCGGTCTCAGCCCCAGCTCTGCCTCTACCTCTGCAGCAGCTCCAGGCCTTTAGTTCATCATTTTGAAAGAAACCGCATGGGGGCTTCCAACAATCTCTGCGCTTCATTCACTGTTGTTACACACACACGCGCACTGATCACATTTATTCTACTTTGCAGCTACTCCAACATTCTGTTAAACAATTGGATATTACTGCAGAGCATAATGTAATGGTGTGTCTGTGGGTGTTATGTCAATGACTTTGAAACGGAGGGGAGCAAACAAAAATGGATTTAGCTGTCTTCTTTATTTGAAAGGAAAGCTCTCCTGAACATCGGAAAATATATGTGTACAATATTGTTGAAAAGAATCTCAATATCCTAAGTCTTGATGAAATGGCTTCACAAATACATAGTTACTAAACTAACCACTGTTCAAAAAATGTCAGATTTACACAGACCACCATGAACATTCTTTCACTGAATATTTCTTAGACTTTTAATCATTTAATTAAAGCATCCTGAAATTCCCCCATTGGGCTTACAAAGGTTTAAACAATCTTATCTTATCTTGATTGACATAATCAAGAGTACATTTTAGTGCTTGAATTACATTACAGCATGCACAAAAGTACAACATTTCTCCAAAAATAGAATTAAGTCATGAACAGGTAGTAGACAGAGTACATTTGCATACTGTGTTGATTACTTAATTTTATTCCCAGGCATTCTTTAATGTATTTCAATGTCTTTCTCCCATACACACAGTTGTTTTGGTTAAAATAAACTAAACGGTTATCTTTCCATCCATCTATCATATTTTATAATATATATATTTCAGGTTCTCTTGCCTATACCTAGAAAATACAGTTAATTCAATATCTACAATAAAGAATACCTCCTACAACATTATTAAGAATAAACTATACTTCTTATTGTTGTGTATATACTTCTGTGCACATTCCTTTGTGTAAAGTTAACAAACCCCTCAGACACACAAGCACAAACGCAGGACACAAAAACCACCCCCATGAAAATGGAACCAGCTACCTACTGCTGCCCAGACGCTGTTAGGGCAGTCAGTGTGAGCCAGACATCCTCCTCCCAGTCAGTGTAGTCCGCTGGCCATTCAGTGGTCAAAGAGGTGACACTGACAGCAGGTAGCACTGTCCCCACCCTGCCCAGCTGACACAGAGACATATGGTCTCGCTGCATCTCTGGCTCCTTCTCTGTCCCCTTCACTGACTCCATTTTACTGGGGGAAAAACTATGACCTCAGTTACACCTGCTAATAAAAAGCCATCTGTCGCTGCGATCGAATATTAAAAATCAGGTCCCATTTATTTTCCTAGACAATTTTCCGTAACCTCAGTGAAATATGTCATGGGGTAAAGGGAAAATGGGAAGAAAAATGCAATCGTGCCGCATGAGAGTCCGACCCCACTGTCACTGAGCAACGTAATGTGCCAGTGAATGTTGTTGATATGTGTGAAAACTACAATTATATGTAGATGGACTCGTAAAAGTGCATATAGATACTTCACCCATTTATTATGGGGTTGTTTCATGCATGGATGTTGGAAACAGTGAAAAATATAGCTTCATCAACAATTGAAATTCCATGTTATGCAATATATGATTTACTTCTTAGGCCTTTTAAATGTACTACAGTGCATACTTAAAATATCCAACGAAAAAAAACAACGTTTAAACAAACACCATGAAATGTTGACTTTATGGATAATTTGACACTAGTAAGAATATTGTTCATAGTTCACATTTTGGTTTACCCAAGTTTTAGAAAATGCAAAACATATAAGCATTTTACCACGGTATGGCACAAGACGAAAAAGGCTAAATAAGCACCGTTACTTACATGATCCGCTAATGTCCATCACAGGCGAATGGTGTGACACTTAAAAGGTTGTGGCCATAAGGAAACACTAAACAGCATTATTTCCTTTCATTACTTAGAGAATGGTCTTGTATGTCATATGTTAAACGAGATATTAATGTAAGGATTGAAGCTTAGTCCAATCATCTAGAACAGGGGTGGGGAATCTTTTTCCTCTCAAGGGCCATTTCAATTTTTACAACATCCTCCGAGGGCCGTACAAATGATTGAACTCAACCTCTGCTTAAAAAAACCAACTGATTTGGCCTTTCTTTCGTGCTGTGCAAAGAAAAAGCAACCTCTTAATTCAGATATTTTACCATGACTCGCGCATGCATTGCACGTGCACGGTTGTGGCATGACTACCACAACAGAAAGATATGGACACAAGATGTGTGCAAATGTATTTAGTTTCCTATCCATGTGAACATAATTTAAATAGGGGGGGACACCTAACCTCCGGGAGTCCGGGGGCATGCTCCACATTTTTAAATGTTGAAGTTAAAAGCATCAATCTGGTGCACTTTGAGAGCAAAATGAAGAGATCTATAGATACATCTCTCAACATCCATATGAAACAGAACTGTAAGCAGATTTAATTTTTCTTTATGGATATTTTACAAATCACTACCCTTTCAAACTGTATTCTTGTTTATTAATAACAACTTGTTTTACTGTCATATAGTATTTTATACCAGTTTACTTGATTCTCTTATTTTTTTATAACTATAATGATCATATAAAGATGTGCCTTTCCCTCACTGGTTGTAGAAAAGGCTTCTTATATTCGTTAGCATAGCTAGCTAACCAGATGCCAATAACAATAAAGTTATTGACTGTATGATCAGTATGAAAAGATGAACAGATCGCCACTGGGCTTTCAACTAAAGACACAGCCACGCAAAAATTGCGGCATGTGTACGGCTCCTTATGTGTACTGCCATTGTCAGCACTACACCCCTGTCAGACGAGACGTATACCACGTGATGACACGTTAGGCTCATTTTGTGTTCAAGGACCCTGACCGTGGCCAGGAAAAACAGGCACTCGCTTGTTTAATTTTGTTGCGGTCTAGATTTCTTTAAAAAAAAAAAAACCCACCCCTGATCTAGAACATTTCAACAGCGCTTATCATTGCTGCCACATTGGTACTTCCAGGTCATTTTGCTTCGTTAGAAAATTAAGTGGGCTAAAAAGACTTTTCGATCACAACATACAGTATACCTGGGTACTTTGGATGAATACATGTCAGTGCAAGGTGCAATTGAACTCCATAGTAAAGGAGTTGCAGAATAATACTCAAAATAGATACAGTATAAAGGTTAAAAATATCATCATGTTTTTGTGGTACCACCACAGGAAGTTTGAACAATCATCACTCTGTTATCAACCCTTACACAATATGTGCTTATGTCGGCAGTGGAAGTCTCCCACCATCCCTAACTACACTGCATACTTAGTTAGAGAAGAGTACATTCAAATCAGAGTACAAACATAAAACCACAGGATGTATATACAATTGGGTGTAGTTGCTTAAATTGTGCTCAGTGAAGCCACTCTTAATTTTTGGAAATGGGTAATCATACACTTACTTTCTACATTGCACACTAATGAGATTTGGCAAGTGAATCTTAATGACTGGATTAAATCCATGGACAGCCACCTCAATGTGGACACGCACTTGAAGACCTGTATGGGAAAACAAAGAGATGATGACAGAATTGAGGAAGACACGCTTGTCAACACAGTTGATGTGAGCAACACACAGAATGTTCGATTTTGGAAACTGGACACTAAATATTGAGCTTTTGCAGGGTTTTTTAAACTAAGGTTCTCCTACTGGATAACGAAAGCATGGATTCAAAAGGATTAAAGCAACGAAGAAAAGTACAATAGGGCTTTAGTATAAAGGATTCTTACAGAAAATCTGCTGCTTGTAATTAACTGTTAACATATTTAAGTTAGGTGATTGATAAATATTTATAAGGATAGACTATTTTAGACATTGCATCCCCTAAAATGCCCTTACTCAACGCCACAATCAAAATTGCTCATGTGTATAGCAATACATGCATAACTTTTACTTTGCCTGTTCAGTCCCATTACATTACATGTCATTTGTTAGACGCTTTTATCCAAAGTGACTTACATAAATTCAGTACTGTGAGCAATCCCCACAGGAGCAATTTGGGGTGAAGTGTCTTGCCCAGGGACACAACAACCTGCTGACTGCAGTGGGACTCAAACTTGTTATCCCCTGATTCCAAGTCCAGCACACTATCCACTGAGCCACAGCCTCCCTCCCATGATGTATTTTAGTGCATGTTCTAATGTGATAAGTATTAGTCATTATATTGCTGGCCTCATAAAAGCCTCTGCTTCATTACACACCTGTTTTTGTTTGTTTCTTTAAACATTTTATTGCCTAAGGCAGCCTTGTTGTCTTTCAATCTTACAAGCACCTCTCCACATCACCCCGTAACCCCTCCCCTCCCCACTGCCTCCCACCTCCACCACAGGCCGCCCACATTTTAATTTCTTGGCCTAATGAAGCGGGAGCCCTCACCGCCAAGTTGAATCAATGGGAGTCTGCAAGCATGCCGCCACTTTTTCACTTTATTCATCAGCAAAGCCAGGAGAGTGTTTTTATGTCAGTTTGTGCCCCTCCGTGTATTTATGTGCGTTTCTATACTCACACTTCAATTTTGTGTGTGTATGCATCCAAGTGTGTGCACAATAAGCTGTCTGTACACGGCCGTGTTTTCCATCGCTGTTTGATAAAGAGCTATTTGTATGCGGGATCCATCCCCTCACTACCATTAAAGGTATCAGATTACCTCCCTAGCACAAATCCCATCATCGACTTCATTTCCATTAACTAGGTCATTTTGATGTCTGCCGCAAGACACAAAGACAACCACACACACACACACACACACACACACACACACACACACACACACACACACACACACACACACACACACACACACACACACACACACACACACACACACACACACACACACAATTCAGTGTTAATATGTTGACATTTGAACCGACAATTGTCAGTATCGAGTTATGAAGACGAAGGAGCGCTCTGTTTGACTGGGAGGACGTTAGGCCGCAGATTAATGTATAAAGATATACACTTGACATTATTCAAATACTCTGTTATATTTAGTGATTAAATGTCAAAAACTTCCACTGCCACAGGGTAGGAGTAACCATATTTAAAGAGTGCCTCCGTCAGGTCGGCTATTCATCGTAACATCTCAAATCAAAGAAATAATTTCATCTGGTGAATATCTTCACAGAGGCCCTTGTGATTTCCTCCAAATTCCCAACACAATACTGCGGAGCAATAAAACAATCACAGTGGAAAGGCTGTCTTATCTTGCTGAGGAAGAAATTACGTACGTTATCGTTCTGTTAAGAAAGACCAATCTTATAACTTCCCCTACTGTATGCGTTGGGCTTTTTAATATCGTCTGCTAATTTACCACAATTACTATGAATCTTCCATCATCTGCTCTTGTTCTGCCATATGCTCTCGCAATATGATAATCACATATCCATGTTATAAGGATTGAAAAGCACAATCAAGTTTATTGCCAGGAAACCATATAATGTATAAATAACAGCGGGAGAGCCATGATAATGAAATGCTTGTGTTTGTTTCGAGTCGAACAAGTTGAATGTATTAATAATAAGGCAGGTTCAATCTTGGACTGATGATTTCTGCTTGTTTTGGAATCTATTCATCATATATTTGATGCATTGCATGCATACAAGTATATGCATACTAATTATAGTCTCCTCATTGTAGTGCCTCTGACACTTTCTTTATTTAACTTAATGTCATCAACCTTCAAACCCCTCAAACTCTGCTCTTGTACCATGCTGCCTTCAGGTAATGAATGCCTACTTATAGAATAAAATGGCTTTAATCAGCGGCAATCATGCCATCCCAGAGCCTCCAGACATCTCTTTTACCTGATGACACGCAGACATTCTGAGTGTTTGTGTGCTTGTATTTCTGTGGTGTTGACTAGATGCTGTTAGTATTCTCCGTGCCGTTCCTCTCTCCTTCTTTTAATCAGCAAAATAAAAGAAGCGAAGGACAGTTCACTGATTGCCTCAGGGCCTCTACCAGCACAGCGGTCTGCTGATAAGACTGGCGACCAGCAACTCTGTCCTAAGGGGGACGGCGAAAGGGACCCCAACATAAAGATAACTCACCAGTGAATTGATTTGCCTTGGACTAAATGCTAAGAAGAGGTTTGGCGATGTAGCTGCCATTTGAAAACATGTGTGCATACTCTGAGAATAACTACTGACAAGCAATGGAATGTTTGGTAAAACCCATTGTTAGATGAACGTCTTTCCCAATTTCAAACCAACTCATCCTGAATGGCAAGTGCATTAGTTATAACCATTAATAGATATGGACTTTGGATTCAAGCAACATGTCTTTTGGTTAGAGTTATCTTATAAGCATTCATTTTAGATCACGATTTAGATTCACGTACACATTCATCCAAACTCGATCCACGTCTTTGATTTATCTCCTCTCTCATGTCAACCAAGTCAATAAATGTCTTGACATTTCAATGTTGGCCCCCGGTGGGTTTTTTTAACATGAGGAATAATGGTCCCACCTCTGTAAATGGGTCGGGTGTGTTGGACAGTATACCATTATACAGTGGGGCAAAAAAGTATTTAGTCAGCCACCAATTGTGCAAGTTCTCCCACTTAAAAAGATGAGAGAGGCCTGTAATTTTCATCCTAGTTATACCTCAACTATGAGAGACAAAAGGAGAATAAAAAATCCAGAAAATCACATTGTCTGATTTTTAAAGAATTTATTTGCAAATTATGGTGGAAAATAAGTATTTGGTCAATAACAAAAGTTCATCTCAATACTTTGTTATATACCCTTTGTTGGCAATAACAGAGGTCAAACGTGTTCTGTAAGTCTTCACAAGGTTTTCACACACTGTTGCTGGTATTTTGGCCCATTCCTCGATGCAGATCTCCTCTAGAGCAGTGATGTTTTGGGGCTGTCGCTGGGCAACACGGACTTTCAACTCCCTCCAGAGATTTTCTATGGGGTTGAGATCTGGAGACTGGCTAGGCCACTCCAGGACCTTGAAATGCTTCTTACGAAGCCACTCCTTCGTTGCCCGGGCGGTGTGTTTGGGATCATTGTCATGCTGAAAGACCCAGCCACGTTTCATCTTCAATGCCCTTGCTGATGGCATTCATTCTTTCCTTTACACGGATCAGTCGTCCTGGTCCCTTTGCAGAAAAACAGCCCCAAAGCATGATGTTTCCACCCCCATGTTTCACAGTAGGTATGGTGTTCTTTGGATGCAACTCAGCATTCTTTCTCCTCCAAACACGTCTAGTTGAGTTTTTACCAAAAAGTTCTATTTTGGTTTCATCTGACCATATGACATTCTCCCAATCCTCTTCTGGATCATCTAAATGCTCTCTAGCAAACTTCAGACGGGCCTGGACATGTACTGGCTTAAGCAGGGGGACACGTCTGGCACTGCAGGATTTGAGTCCCTGGCGGCGTAGTGTGTTACTGATGGTAGCCTTTGTTACTTTGGTCCCAGCTCTCTGCAGGTCATTGACTAGGTCCCCCCGTGTGGTTCTGGGATTTTTGCTCATCGTTCTTGTGATCATTTTGACCCCACGGGGTGAGATCTCTCGTGGAGCCCCAGATCGAGGGAGATTATCAGTGGTCTTGTATGTCTTCCATTTTCTAATAATTGCTCCCACAGTAGATTTCTTCACACCAAGCTGCTTACCTATTGCAGATTCAGTCTTCCCAGCCTGGTGCAGGTCTACAATTTTGTTTCTGGTGTCCTTTGACAGCTCTTTGGTCTTGGCCATAGTGGAGTTTGGAGTGTGACTGTTTGAGGTTGTGGACAGGTGTCTTTTATACTGATAACGAGTTCAAACAGGTGCCATTAATACAGTTAACAAGTGGAGGACAGAGGAGGCTCTTAAAAAAGAAGTTACAGTTCTGTGAGAGCCAGAAATCTTGTTTGTTTGTAGGTGACCAAATACTTATTTTCCACCATAATTTGCAAATAAATTCTATAAAAATCAGACAATGTGATTTTCTGGATTTTTTGAGTTTGTCTCTCATAGTTGAGGTATACCTAGGATGAAAATGACAGGCCTCTCTCATCTTTTTAAGTGGGAGAACTTGCACAATTGGTGGCTGACTAAATACTTTTTTTCCCCACTGTATTCGTCAATGTCAAGCATTGTGTTTACCAGCAGCAGCAGCCTCCCTGATTTAGCTTTCTCTCTCTCTTGAGTTCTCACTGCCAGCCACCACAGTGGTCCTTTCCAGCACTCCCATCCTCTGAGCAGCGATAATCATAACCCAGCTTCACGCCCATATGGCAAGCAGGCAGCCTCTTAAAACACATTGCAACATCACTCAACGGTCATTTAATGAGGGCTTGACTAAGCAGCGGGGCATAGAAGCTCTGAGCTAACTCTTATCCACTGAAAAATATTCAACCTGGGTTTATCACTCCCCTGCTTTTAAAGCACCATCTGTATTTAGAGGAGCGTAATTACTGTCACCCTCGACTCACTTCGGCACACTACAGCGAGACACCAAGTGGGTTGCAATATAAGAACCAAAACTACACTCTTTCTTATCAGTGCCTTAAAAAGGGGTTGTAGACTAAAAAGCATAGAAAGGTTTGTGTGCCTACCATGGATTTATATGTTCAATTTCTGGAATCAGCTAACGTGTCAAATAAAAACATTTATGATACCTATGATCATTTCAGTAAAATATCGTTTAGGGTTGAAGACCACATATTAAAATTGTCCCTCTGGTTGCACAGGTAGACCCCTTTTCTTTTAACCAATTACATGATTTATCTCATGCTTCCAGCCAATGCAAACTACTTAGACTTCAATACCGTAGAACATGCCTACGGAGCAATTTGGGGTTTAGTGTCTTGCTCAAGGACACTTCGACATGTTGTTGAAATGGCGCAATTTCTATATTTGAAGTCAAAACAACTTCTTTACATTTGGTGTTGGTGTCAAACAGTGATTAGGCAAATACAATGAAACAAATAATTGCAAGTTTTTTTTTTTACCCGACTATGAATGCAGACGGAAAAGGCAGGAGTGATGTTTTTTAGCATTTATTATTTTTTACTGTAATACTTTGCAGTTTAAACTTAAATGAAGCTTAATGAAACATGTTGTGGCTTTGTTTGCTTACCAGTAGGCTTATATACTTTTTTTGTTCAATAGTTAATCAGATACCATCATTGCTTTATCATCATTGTGATTGTTTTATTTTGAAAGGTATTTTCTTTATAAGGTTAAAGATATTAGATTCAATGGCATCACTTGGCTACATCATGCACCATGCCTGCCACCCTTACAAACAGACCTCTACATCAGTACCTGTGTTCTCGTTCATGCACAGCTGGCTCAGAGGAAACTCACATCAGTCACATCATAGCTTGTGCGATACATTTAAAACTAATCAGTGATAGGCCGTGGTTGTCTTTTTCAGACATGCTGGTCGTATTAAGAGCAATTAGAGGCCATTCTGGTGAGAGCGAGTGTCTCTCTGGTGACTCCCCCCTGCACCTGCTCTCTCTGTTTAACATTCATGAATAGTTTAAACCCCCCAGCATCTGGCCCAACTCCTTCCTAGGATCCACACACACACACACACACACACACACACACACACACACACACACACACACACACACACACACACACACACACACACACACACACACACACACACACACACACACACACACACACACACACACACACACACACAGGGTTCTAAAGTGCCATTTTGCTTTGTTATGTGAGTGTTAAAATGAATTATTTGTTATATCTGGAAACCAAAGCCACAGAAGGTATTACATGAGTTAGTTAGTTAGTTAAATGCAATGCAAATCAACTTTTAATGAGCAGTTTTAAAATCAATGTTATTATGATATTACCTTAGAAAGTATACACCGATACTGGATTTACGTAGACAATTGTGATATATTTGGAGGTCTACTGTATAACAAATGATATATAAGCCAATAGCATTATTTTTTAACATTAACAACAATCTTGATATGGATTCCTTAGATCTGCTTTTTTTTTTTAAAGATTGTGACCAAAATTAGTGAGGAATGTTACAGTTGAATATTTTAAATTGGCAGCTCCCTGGTTGACAAACTATGTTTTGGCTTCACCCTCTTTAAACTACCTAAAACCTAGATTTGCTCTTGTGCATTGCCATTCCTTATCGGCCATATTTACCAATACCGATCGGATATTTGGTTATATCGGAAGACATATTGGCCTGGCTGATTCATCAAAAGGGTTAACAGACCCTAATCTTTCAATCATGTTTCCACTATTGCTTTAATCTGACAATAGCAATGTATTGAGTGTAGCAATATTTCACATACATATCCAATACAAAAATATTCCTATGATGATGGATTGTGTATAGGTCTGTTTGTAGGAAGGCAAGATGTGTGTATGTACTGTAGTTTATTTAAAATGTTGAGCTGTCCTAATGTGAAAGGGGCCCTATCATGCTTTTTGGGTTTTTCCCTATCCTGTATGTGCTATATAGGTTTTTGTGCATGTAAATGGGACAGTTCCAACACATCTCTAATGGCGCGTTTCCACTGCAGCGCGGAGCTCGCTTTAAGCGTGCCGAGCCGTGCGGGGCCCGTTTTTGGTTGCGCTTCCACTTGGCCTAGTTTTGGCTAGGCTTGCACGATTTCGGGAAAAAAATCTAATTGCGATTTTTCTGACAAATATTGCGATTGCGATTCGATTTGCGATATTTGTTTTTAAGCGACCCAACGGAAGTTTATTGTAAAATGCGGCCATATTTCCGGGTAGGAAGGTCGCATCAACATGCTCCCGTCTCTAGCACCCCTGCAGCCCGAGCTACGAGTGAAATAACTAAACGTACATGAAACTTCCGTTGGGTTGCTTTAAAGTCAAGCTTCAGTTTAAGATTTACCCTGTAATAGAAGTAAAACATGTGATTGAGCATTACTAACCTGACTCAGATGGTTTGTTACACCAAACCATCTTGGAAAGCTCCATTGGAAGCCATTTGGAAAAGTATTTCAAAAATACTTGGCAGGTGATTGGATCAATCTGTCATATTTGTATTTATTTATAGAAGGACCATGCATACAAAAACATTAATCTCAGCAAAGAGAAGAGATGCAATATCCCAGATTATAGCTAATAGCTAATTTCCATATGTGGTCCTCAGGCAGGTTCATAACAATCAATAAACAAATAATAACACTGCATGATCTCTATCAGTCATACAATTTTAAAACCTGATTTAAGTACAGCTCAATAAATTAATATATAGTACACTTGAAATACACTTACATGATCTCGGTCACTCAAATAATTATAAAGACTGATTTAAATACAGGTTACGAACATAATACTTATTACACTTCAAATACACTTAAAGGTGGGGTAGGTAAGTTTGAGAAACCGGCTCGAGATACACTTTTTGTGATATTCCATGGGATTCTCTTAGCATCCCGATAGCAATGAATATCTTAAGTGCTTTGACAAAAAAATCCATTAAAAAATGTCATCTGTGGAAGCCGCAGTACTGTAAAAAGCACGACCAATCATTTTAGCCGGCCCGGCTAAAATAACTGGATGGCCTACCTGCCTGTCAGCCTTCCATCTGTGCACAAACTTATCTCCTGCCCTCATTGGTCATGTGCGCGTTCGTGTGTGTTGGAGGAGGTGCTCTGTGAGGAAGTGGCAGATTTTTTCCGGTTGTGTATTTTCAAATTCTAGCGCACTCGAGCTGGTTTCTCAAACTTACCTACCCCACCTTTAAATAAAATATCTAAGATATAGTATGACAATACAGTTCAAATAAAAAAACTCAGATTACAGTGTAATTAATGTTGGCATGACTGGTTGCTTGATATAATTTGTTTTATGCCATAAGAAAACGAGTTAATATCAGTACAGGTTTTAAGTTCAACTGGAAGAGTATTCCAGTGCTTGATGGCCGTAAACGGAAATGCTGATCGTCCAAAGGCAGTGCGCCTCAGAGGGATGGTTAGATCTGCATTTAATGCAGATCTGGAGTTTCTGCAAGAATTGTGAATGATTCTGAATACCAATTGAACTCGGGAAAGTAGAACAAGACTATCAAAACTGAAAAGTTTGTATATGGACAGTATATTGCAATGATGGTGTTTTAATGACTTTCTATCCATAACTTTTAAGGCTTGTTTATAAAGAACCGCAGGTGGTCTCATAGCAGTCTTACAGTAGTTGCTTGGGACCAGCAGGTTATACAGTAGTGAAAATGTGATAGTATCATGGCATGCAAAAAGGTTTTCGATGCTTCTGTGGTTAATGAGTTCCTAACATGTTTACATTTGAAAATGTTATATTTCAGCTTTCTAGTCATGCTTCTAATATGGCTTTCAAAAGTCAAATTGGCTTCCAAGATCACTCCCAATCTGTGTATCACCTTCTATCATGGGCCACTTCTGATTGGTTAACAATGGCTGGTACATGTGGAACACAGCACTTCTGATTGGTGTGGATGACTGTCACAGTTAGCCCGGGGCTAATTTTTCACCTTTTTTTCTGGCCCGACTAAATCGTGGTTCTATCGAGGCCAACAAACAGGGCTGAGTCGGGCTGAGTTTGCTAAACTAGAGAGAGAATCGCTGTCAAGGGGGCTACAACTACAACGAGATGAACATATTTGACCGTGATTTAATTGTAATACACGTTTCAAAAATGATGCTGAAGTAACAACATACTGATACCGGTTAGTAAAAACCATGAATTAATGCTTTGAAAAGTCTGCAGACAGACGGCAGGCGAAAAACCTTTTAAAATGCATGATCTTCTTATTATAAACACATGCATTTCCAAACATTTGGTCTACCTACGCTGTAAAAGGTATCTTCGATTTACACACGGCATCTATTGCACGTCTGTCCGTCCTGGGAGAGGGATCCCTCCTCTGTTGCTCACCCTGAGGTTTTCTCCCATTTTCCCCTTTAAACTGTGGGTTTTTCTCCGGAGGTTTTTCATTGTACGATGTGAGGGTCTAAGAACAGAGGGTGTCGTTTTCTCATACTGATATTCTGCACAAACTGTGCTGTTGTATTTGCTGTAAAGTGACTTTACTGTAGGGTAATGTTATTATATGTACAGCACTTTGGCTCGACCAAAAAATCGTTTAAAAATGTGCTATATAAATAAAACGTGATTTGATTTGTTGTCTAAATGGAGATCGGCTAAGCTAACGCAATATAGGCTATATTCTCCGACCGTCCACACTCACAACGGCCTATACAGACATAAATAAACCAGCGACTGTATTCGCCATGACACAGACAGTCAGTGGTTTGTACTTGTTTAACTTTTGTCTAGTTTCTGAACAGATATGAGTAGCTTGAGTGCAGGCTGATGTTGTTTTTTCTGGGGTGCTCACGGGTGCTCATTGAAGATGATGTCACGGCCCCGCCTACACTGCGTTACTATAGTTACTGCCCCAGCTCCTAAACTGTAATGGAAGCGCATCATTAAAGTGAGCCGGGCCTAATAAGGCCTAACCAAACCGAGCGAGGCCGAGCGAGGCTTGCGGTGGAAATGCGCCATAAGCGGTTGACCAATTATAACAGAGCCGGCCAGCTAACCAATCAGAGCAGACTGGGCTCTGGTTCCAGACAGAGGGTGAAAAGAGGTGCTACATCACAGGCAGTATGAGAAAAATAAATAGCTTTTTGAACATTAAAGCATGGAGACAGTAGAGGCAGAGAATACAAATATGAACCTGAAACTGATCATAATATGTCCTCTTTAAGTTTTTGTGTTTTTATGGAAACTGTCGTTTTGGAAATGGCAGTTTGTGATTCCATTGCACAGTATTGTGTTATACTGACTAGTGTTCAGCCACATTTATTTAAATATAGGTTAAATAGCCTCTGTATATTGCAATACAGCTTAACTGCACCACAAACTACATGCAGCAAATACAGCAGTTCAATAAACAACTCAATGAAACCCATTCTTTAAAAAAAAGACATTTATTCTAGTCTCTAGAGACCAGGGGTCGGCAACCCCTGGCACGCGTGCCAGCATTGGCACGCGGCATCGTAACCAGTGGCACACTAGGAATAAGTGTGCAATAATATTTAAATTGTATTTTCGGATCCTGAACAAGACCGCCGCCAGAGCGCGTCTACCTGCAGAAGGAAGCCATGCACGCAACGCAGCCCCGCTCTCTTTAACTCCAGGTGACTTTCTGCCGCTTTCCTCTGTGGTGCAGTGCTGATCGTTTCACCACGGAGGAAAGCACTTCACTAATTGCAGTACCCATAAGGAGCTGTACAAATGCCGCAGTTTTTGCGTGGCTGTGTCTTTAGTTGAAAGCCCAGTGGCGATCTGCTCATCGAAATAATATGCTACAAAGGGGCGGACTGGCCATCTGTGTGTTGAACTTTCCTGTCGGCTCCCAGACCGTAGTCGAGGAGGGCAGCAGCAACAAGCTTCAGGTTCAATAACCCACTTTAGCTTAAATGACTGGAGAGAGGCGAGCTCTTCTTGGGAGGCCGTTGCATTTATTTAGCTGTTCTTCTGTTTCACAAAATACATCACAGACCTCTGTTTTTCTGCTTTCCCGTTTCACTTCCAGAAACACGCTCGCTCACTGTCGTTCTACCATCCACAAACACATGCACAAGCCACACCCCTCTCTCTCTATCTCTCTCTCTTAAAGGGACAGCGATCTCATCTCACTCTGCATGACCCTAATATCATAACATGTGTGTTCTGGAGAATCACAGAACGGACGATTGTCCTTATTATAATGCCGTTTAAACCAATTATTTAAATGTGGTAAATGTTTAAGTTTCGTTGACAGGTCCACACACTGCTTCCCCGCAGCGAGGCTCCGGCTGATAGTTCACGAGCGTCAAGCTCCTCAACCCCCCCCCTCGTTGATAATTCTCGATCTTCGGCACGCTGATAACAAAAACAATTTTAAATGGCACTTCATATCAAAAAGGTTGCCGACCCCTGCTATAGACTAAAGGCAGCATTTATTGCAAAGCAGTTATTAGAATTTATTAGTTTAAACTACCAACTAAGTGCATGTTCCACTTGTGGCAAGACTTGGACTGTGATAAAACTTTATTAGTCCAATAAAGACTGTAATTACTTGATTCATATTCTGTACCAGTGAGAAACAATTAATGTACCAACCTGAACACCCTGTACTGAACAGATGATACATACTAATCATAGACTCCAGCCCGTGATGGTGTTTGAGTAAGGATTAGGGGAAAATGCATTCAGTCACCAGCATTAAGTGGAAGAGAGACATATGTAATGACATAAACAGAGAGTCAAGGCTAAAACCATGCTACTGTGTCAATGCAGCTGCTAAGTGAAATCTCATTTATATAAAGTGGCAGAGGCAATTATGATCTCAGAGAGGCATTTAGAGTGTTTCCTTTCAAATCCATCAGTCAGTTGCAACATTACAGCAGGGCCCTATTACCTTGACATTTGAAATGTGTAGATGAGGGAAAGATGCCTTGTTGTTGTTGCATTTGGGTTAAAATAGTGGGAGGGCTTATTCAGTACCTGCGTCTGATGCTGAAGAGTAGGGCTTTAAAGGCAGGACTGCAGGCTATGAGCACTCACAAAAACAATAATAACAAATCCAGCTCTGGTATATTAAAAGACCAAGTGAAGTGGCAATTTGGTACAAATACAATTCAAACTGGTTTCTTTCATCATCTATTGGTCGTTTTAGATTAGTTCAGTTTTTTCTGATTTGTCTTAGGGCAATATCCCCACACCATCGAGAGGAGTTGCTACATTTTATTACCAACATATGTGGTTTTCTTTTACCTCTAAAGTAAATGTTTTTCTTTAAGTAAATGTGAAAGTTTTTCTGGAGTCAGTTTGCACTTATGTTTCTGTAGATTCAAATCAAAGATAGGAGATTGCTATCACTTGTGCAATTTAGGCAAAAACCTCAATCATATTATTATTTCACTTTAGTGCTTCACATAAAGTCATCAATTGACCATCAAGGAGTGATTTTGAAGTGCTCTATCTTTTCTGAAAGGCTTGCACGGTTTGTGGTTGGCAATTTCAGTCCTCCTCACTACTGCCCTCATCCACTGAGGCAATCATTAGTTATTCATTTGAAATTGTTGTTATTTAGTCTATCATAGTTTAAGCACCACTTTTGAACCCAACCCTGAATGCAAGAATGGTACAATTGTTTTTTTCCATACAACAGAAATGGCATGATAAACTTAGATAAGAAATAGTAGGTTTGCATGCCTTTTTGAGAAAATCCCTTCCATGCTAACGTTTCTTCACTCCCTTCATCCAAAACCTTAGTTCCTAAGAGATCCAAGAATTTGAAATTCAGTTTGTGGTGTGAACGCAAACAAACGAATTTGCCTATTTAAAAATCTATTTCGGAAACACATTTACATTTCACCTGCATAATGCCCCTTAGACAACCTATTTATGCAAATCATGTTGTAGCCTGTCAGTCTGCTGGTGGACACGTGGCAGGTATCAGGCTAACACATAAACTGGGATTTCCTTGGCTCGTCAGTGTTTTATATTTTAATGCAGCATCTACAGTCACTACTTTGACTTTTAACATTACAAGTGTTAACCTTATTAGCGTCACAATGTAGCTGGGATAAAGTGTTTCCCACAGACAAATGTGCATCGACTGACAGGGTCCCATTGATTACCCTGTCTGACCTCTCTGTGGAGGGCCTGAAGCCACAGATATTTTTCTTTTATCCCCCTTTTCTTTTAAGTAAAAGTTAAGAAAAACTGAACTTTGGATAATTTTGACGTGTAATAATTGAAACAGCGACTTTTTCAGGGATGATAAAAATAGATTTTTCGCTTGGTGCTCATTCTTTGTTTTCACTGGAAAGTGGACGGGGACTTTATTTTGCGTGGCAGTGAGGTTGTGTTGCTCATATCTTTGAAGGCAAAGTACCAGACCAGTACTTAATTGTACTTTTTTTCCCTTCTTGATTAAGGCAAAATAAACCGAACCACAGCTGCTTAAGCACTCTAAAATACTTTTTGAAATAGACTTCTCAGCTACTGTTTTTATTTGTATCTTTTAACCTTCCTCCTGTGTTCCTCCCTTTCACCATCATTGCATCAAGGACTGTATTGGCTTATTCTGATTCATGTCTTGTTCATTTCCTGATGTGTTGCAGTGGGTACCAGTGCTGTCGGACTTCAAGTCTAAGGACACGGTGTGGAGCTTTGTGCCACAGAAAGCAGGCCAACCCATGGCCCTGCACTTCGGGGACTACAACCTGGACGGCTTCCCCGATGCCCTGGTGGTTCTCCGCAACACCACTGGCAGGTAGGAGAAATATCTTTTGGTGTGGTATATGGTAGATCATGCTTTGCCTCTGCATCTCTATTTGTTTGAGTAAATGGGGGAGCATTGACTTGGGTTATGAAAGTCCACATAAATACACTATATAAATGCAGTCCATTTATTATTCACACACAGTTGCCTTTCTTCTCGCTCTAGGACCTTATTTGGCATAATGTCTCGTAAATGATGCAATATTTTTGAAATGATTCCTTGCTTGGCAGGCAATCCTTTGGAATCCTTTCAAGTAGGTCCCTGAATTCCACTCCTACTAATCGTTCCATTGCTTTGCCTCACTTCGTTGATTCAGAAGCATGCAGTTTGAGTGTCCACATCCATGAATTGAATATATTGTTTACAGTTGCACAAAAATGGCGATTGCATTATGACTTGGAAATATGTCACGAGAATCATTCAATTCAATAAAATCCTCTCAATTTGGATGAAAACTCGCATTATTCGCTGCCCACATTCCAATAGGTCATGTAATATTATACTTTTGATGCAATTATACTACTTTAGAATTCCAGTGGAACTTGAATTGAAATTGATTGGAACCGAACAGCTCCAGATGCATACTTAAATGGCTTGTGTAAATCTGTTTAGCTACAAATCTATGTTTTTGAAGACACCACAGAGAGAACGGATTTACTCATTAAATGACTGTGAAATTACTACTTGCACTGACATTTTCTCGTGCTGGTAAAATAAAAAAAACATTGCTCCCATATTGATATTAATAATCAAATAAATTAGAACAGGGATAATGAAATATAATGATTTGCAACTCATTTGGGGAATATAAATGTATTTGAATGCTGATACACATAGGCAACACATTATTGTATTAATATTTGAATTGGTTCGCAGTATACACCTGTTTAAGAATAAAATCCTCCTCATACCACAGAATATTTTCAAAGAACAGCATTTTACAAAAGGAGATTTGAAGTCGCTTGGCGTCTTGCAGTGCTCTACATCTTGGAAAAATAATGTTTGATATAAATTGTCTCATTAATAAATCGTATCAGCTGAAGCATAACTTAAGGTGATTGCTGACACTTTACCACTTGTGGAACAATGCTAACAGTCCTTGGATACTGAAAACAGTATGGAGGGTTAATATGTTCTGCACGGAGCAAAGCGTATCTATAGCATTTTAATATAATAGAAAAACATGATTACCATCCAGTTTACCAAAGCGAGAACTAGGAGCAAAAAGACAGCTAAGGTGAGTGTGTTCTTCAGCTCGGTGAATGATAAGCCATTCCTTTTAAATAGAAAATCACTGCAGCACGTGCTAGGAGGTAAGCACCATGGACACTACGATGTGAATGTGTGTTGAAGGACCTATGTGGATTATCTGGCCTCAGCGATGAAGATAAGATAGCTGAAGGGGTCATGGTTATGATTGTCTATGCATACTGATTGTTTCATGTTTGTGTGTGTGGTGGACGCAGTAAGATGTTGGTTAGGAACTACAAAAGATTCACACACACGAACATGTGAACCCTACTTTCTTGTCCAAGCTCTATATAATCACCAGTAAGTCCTGTCGGGCTTAACTCTTTGCTGTCACCCTCATCTAGAAATGACTTCTGTCTCACCAGCTCTAATCACACCAGCTATAGTTCCTCTCTTTTTCCCTCCCTTTCTCAATTTTTCTTTAAGCCTGACCATTGTAATCCCACACTTGGCTATAGACGTCATCACGGTGTTTCCCAATACAATTTGACCCAAGCAGTAACACTTTGAACCACAGATTACAGAAGAGGGTCATTCAAAGGTTATCTACTGGAAAATGACTTAGAATTGACACAGTTGAAATGATTGGTCAGTTGCTCGTTTTGTCTTACTCATTAAAAAATCCCTATTTTAAAGCTTTATGTATGTATAAAGGCAAAGCCAAAACCAACATACACGTGTCTCATAAACCATTTCTGAACACACAACTCTGTTCTGTTATTGGGCCGGAGGTTTGCTTGTAGTAGCAAAGCTTCTGTATTACTGAATGGCATTGGAGCAGAGTTATAAATAGAAAAACTGAAAAATAAATGTGCTTCCTTCCGTTTGGTGGCTGTTAACAGAACCTTAAGCGCTAATCCCATAGAGTGGTGCAGTGACATTACATTACATTGCATTTAGCTGACGCTTTTATCCAAAGCGACTACAGTGAATTTCTGCGTATCTTTCTTACAGTGCAGACGCTTTTCTGCTTGCTCTTGCCTCTGCTTACTTTTAATGCTGATTTTCCTATTCTTATTCTCTGAAAACTTCGAGCAACGGCTCCTGGACATTAATTTATCACAGGGACAGTTAATCTTCGTAAATAGACGGAGGGTTTCAGCCATATTTCAACATTTTTACGACGACCTCAGTCTTACAGTAGCGTGGCCTAGTGACAGCTAAAGCCTGGTAGGCTACTGCATGCTATTTAGCTTAAGCTAGTTGGTAGCAAAATGCCTCCGTTCCCTACAGATGACTTCCACAAACTTCTACAGAAGATGGCTCTGTTGGAAATGAAAATGTAGCGGTTGGAAGTTTACGTGGAAGTGCATGGACTATGTTGTGGGAATGACACCACTTTACCAGTGTTGCAAAATAATGGAAAAGTGTATGCTAACTCACAGCTAGTTAGCAGCTACAAGGATTCCAAGGAACAGGAGGGCTTTGTACCGGGTAATAAATCTACAAGTGGTAGTCCTCCCTGGAACTCTCTGGGTTCAAAGCCGAAGAGTAAATCATTTCCATGGGATTTGGGTGGACGAATAACAGGCAGAGCCCAGCGCTCTGAAATCTGTGATGCGACCGGCTGGCCTGCATTGTTATCACCCAGGAAGAGCGCCTCTTCAACCCCTATTCATACTAGCAAACAGCCATGGACAGCTGCTAAAGGGAGAACTACAACCAATCCTCCTAAAACACAGAGTGTGCCAATCAGGAAGAGATACGCTCCGCTGACCAAGAACCGGAGATCTCTTTCTGATGACCTGGATAACCTGCCCTCTTCACACAGCAGGGTAAGGACCAATAGCTACTCCAAAAGTAAAAGGCTAGAGGGAAAGCTAACGACTGGGCCTGAAACTCTGATTGTGGGTGACTCTGCTGGAAGAGATGTAAAAAGTCTGTGTAGTAAGAACAACACCAAAGTACTTTGTTTTCCCAAGGATATGGTCTCTGACTTGGCTGAGAGGATCCTGCATATTGGGGCTGAACATCGGACTGTGAAGAATGTGGTACTGCACATTGGAACAAATGATGTTGTGAAACAACAGTCAGAAATGCTGAAAAAATACTTGAAATGTATGTTGGAAACTTTCAGGTCTCTAAATGCAGAGGTGTTCATCAGTGGCCCTCTACCGCCAGTCAGAAGAGGAGTGGAGAGATTCAGGAGACTGTTTGCACTGAACACCTGGCTTTCAACTGCCTGTACTGACCATTCTGTCCATTTAATTGACAATTTTAACTTTTTCTGGGATCGCAGACATCTTTATAAGGCAAATGGAGTTTGCCTGAACAAGTCAGGAGAGAAATTGTTTATCTCTAACATATTCAACTGCCTGCGTCATCAATCTGTTCCCTCTGCCAAGGACAAGCGGCAAGAGGAATCAAAACAGGAGAAAGACACAACACATCGCAAAGAAAACCCTGAAGGAGTATCACTGCACCCGCCTGAGGAATGTTCTGATTATGGGAGACCTATGAGACAAATGGAGGAGTCTCCACTGCCCGTCACCCCCCCTGTCAACGCCTTTGAGGATACTCTTCATTCATCCCACAGCTCTCTCTATTCTCCGCTCACCCTTTCGCCCTCGCCCTCCCCCCTGGAGTTCAATGACCGCATGAAGGCGATACGCAGGGTTGGCACCATGTCCTTTACCCCCGCCCCTCAACGATGCCCACCAAAATCACCGAAGCAGAGACCCGCACCATCTCCCCCGGCTTCATCACCATGCCTACCACAATCATCCAAACCAAAACAATACAAGGAAGATGGAAGCAGATTTCCAAACCCCCCTTCCTACAGTGTAGACCTCACACCTGCCCTCCTATGATGAGAGGAGCAGGGTGGTGGGTCCTCCCTCCCCTTCAAAGCCTGATAGGGATGTGTGTGTACAAAACGCTGCAAACTGATATTTGCTGGGTTCAGGCTCAAGGGCGTATGGCACTCTCAACTTTTTCCAGGACATGCCGGGGCCCTGCCTGCCTGTAGCTTTGCCGATATCTGTGTTGAATAGATTAAGAGCAGTGAATCATCTTAGATACAGGAAGTGCTCAAACGTTTCTGTGAGTTTATCAAATTTAGCAGTGATTCCATGTCAGCCACAGCTTGTTACAAAAAACCTGACTGATAGTGTGTTTAACAAACTTAAACTAGCTTTATTAAATGTCAGGTCTTTGGCAGGAAAAACATTTTTAATCAATGATTTTATCACTGAGCACAATCTTGATTTTATGTTTTTAACGGAAACTTGGATTGAACAAAATAACAGTGCAGCTGTTCTTATTGAATCAACACCTCCCGACTTTAGTTTTATGAGTCAGGAAAGAATGCATAAGAAAGGAGGTGGAGTTGCTATTCTGTTCAATGATTCCATTCAATGCAGGAAGACATCTTATGGGAACTTTGCTTCTTTTGAATATGTGGCCCTTCAGCTGAAATGCTCCTCTCGAGCTCTGTTCCTAAATATCTATTGACCACCCAAATACTGTGCAAGCTTTTTTGATGACTTTACTGAACTGCTGTCTATAGTGTGTATTGACTTTGACCGTCTAGTCATTGTTAGTGATTTTAACATCCATGTTGACAACCCCCAGGACAGAGGGGCTAAAGAACTGTTTTGTGTTCTTGATAGCTATGGACTGACTCAGCATGTGACGGAGCCCACGCACAATAAGGGGCACACTCTGGACTTAATTATCTCAAAGGGTCTGAATATCTCTAAGGTTGTGGTGACTGATGTTGCACTCTCTGACCATTCCTGTGTTTTCTTTGAGAGCTCTATTTCTGTTCACAAAAATGTTCAAAAAGAGGTAACCACAAAGCGATACTTAACTGAAAATACTAGGGAAATGTTTACTCAGAATTTTTCTTCCACACTCGCCCGCAGCTTACTTCCGGGCAAATACGTCATCCCTGCACCACTCTATTCCCATACTTTGGCAATCCACAGATATTGGGAAAATATAATTTTGATGATATATTTAGAGCTACTGTATGTGCTAGGTCTATGTTCATATGTGAGTGCTCTGATTAATGCAATTCCTTTTAGTTTGAAAAATGATTTTTGGTGAGGTTTTCAGCCATTCTGAGGCTACCACCAATATAGTGGTCTAGTCCCTCAAATTAAGACAGAGCAAGTTCTACATGTCGATTTAATTTAATAAGCACATGAGTTGTAGTTATATATAACATTAACATGATATAATAACATTTGGTTTGTATTTATACCAAAACGTTTTGGTTTGTATTTATACCAAACGTGGCTAAATATCAGTAATTTATTTGAGAAACAAAGGAATTCTATGTTATATTGTAATGATCAATTGTTTTATAACCAAGTTTACTGTTGAATTGGAGATTGGAGATCAAATGAGCTTCCTTGGATTGAATTCTCAAATACTGGACTGTTTAGGTTCACTTGGTCACTGCAGGGGCGCCGTAAGTGGGTGATAAGTTAGGGCGATTCTAAGGGCCCGTGACTGACAGGGGCCCCAAACATTTTTAGAACATTAAGAAAAAATGTTTAAGTAACCTTTCATCAATCATCAACAATTAACATTAATATAAAGTCAAATTGATGATGTAATCACTAAACTTACAATTCATTTCACATGTTTTCTTCCCTTAATTATCCAAAGCCTTACCCCCCTCTATTTACATGTAATGGTTTGGTCCTGCCTCTAAACGCTGTGCGGCACCGCACTCTCTGGCAAAGAGTGAGAGCATGTGAGGAGGGATGCTAGTACTTACGTGTGTACGATGTCTTAAAGACTAACAAAGTCAGGCTTTCAAGAAAGAAAATAAAGGAGATAAAGACAAGAGAGAGGGACTAAAGGGCGACAGTAAGTCACCCAGTTTTTCAAAAGAAAAGGTGGGTGTGGTCCATGAGTGGTGGAAATTAGTCTGTTAGCTAAGCGTAGTCCATTGTAAATAATAATTGTAATGTTTTGCTGACATTAAGTACTGTTAATATCTTCACTGAAAATGCTGAGGTTTCTCATTTCACTCCGCTTTTAGCTGACATTTAATAAATGCAGGTAAATTTTTAGCAGCTATTCATACTAAATCAGTTGTCCCTCCCCCTGGTGCCAGGACCAACAGATCCATCTTTAGGCTCAGCAGCCCTGTCCCCCCATAATGCTTTGCAGTCTTGCCATGCTAAGCCAGTTGGCTAGAAAGCTGGACTTCAAGGACTTGATCAGTGACTTTCCCCCTAAGAAGGCTAGGCGCTGGGCTCTTGGTGAGTAAGGCTGAGCCAGGGCTCGTAATAACTGTTGAAGGGCAAGGCTATGGTAACAGTATTGTATCACTACACTAGGGATGTGCATCTCCATCACTAAGGCCGATGTGATGCGCATCTCCATACGTTACCATGATACGATAGATTAACGATACATTTGAAACACCAGGCGATGCATACGATACGATTTGATTCAATATTATGTGATACGATGCGATTCAACACGATGCAAAATAATGATACTTCAATATGGTACGACAGAGGATTTTAGTTTTATTCCTGATAAGCAGCAAATCGTAAATTAACAAAAAAGTGCTTTACATATTTGGTTCTCTCTACTAGTACTGCACATCCCTTTATGCTGTTTCTTTTTTTACCTTTTTTACCTTAAAAAACTCTCCAGAGTACAGTACAATTGTATAACACCTCAAAGTTAAACAATTTAAGGATGCATTGCCCATGATTAACAATGTGCAAATAACAGCTCCCATAGTGCAATGCCCATACAGCTGCCAGCCTGATGTGCTTAACGTAAACGTAAACGTATTATTGGCAGTCACAGGCTGTTGTAAACTAAACACTGCTCTCTCTGACAGAACACCTCACTGAGTGATTTAACTCATATGTCTAACTTTCAGGTTTCTCTTTTCAGCCGCAGACCCCACGTCGCCTCTTTATGTGCGTCGCTAAGTTCCTCGTACTACTTGTGTACTTTAAAGTGGCACGGCATCATTTACAGTTTGCGAGCGATTTTTCAAGTTGACCGTCTTTCTTGAAAAATCCAAAGTGTTGCCAAACGTTTGATTTGTAGGTATTTTTCGCTGTGCTGTGTTTCTTTTTCTCCTCGACTTCCGTGTGTGTTGATAACTGAGACTCTCGGCCTCCGTAGAGCGAAGCAAAGATCAAAGATCTTCTCTGCTGAGCGTTGACAAGATGAGGGTTTTTTTACCGATGCAAAGACGCTACAATCGATGCGTCGCGAGTTCAACCCAAACTGTAGCCGATGTGCACTCTTTCAACCGGTGCACTCGCATCTTGAACGTTTATGCCGGTGCACCAATGCAAATCGGTGAATCTTAACATCCCTACACTACACAGAAGATGCATGATGAGAAAAAGACTGAGAACAGGTAATAGGCTCTGATTTAGCACCACCATCAGGCCTTTTCACTTCCATTTCCGTCTTTGCATTGTGCTTGGTTGGCGTGGCCTGGGCCTGGTGGTGGGGCCCAATGTGATATATTTTCATGGGGCCCAAAATCCCTGGCGGCGCCCCTGGGTCACTGTATAGTCCTCCCATAAATCAATTTACTATATGCATTGCTTCTTTTCAGTAAAGTCAACAAGGGTTCCAAGTCATCTTTGAGCGATGGGATGTGCTTGTGTTTATTTTTCTTCTGACATTTTATCAAATGCATCCTGTCTACTTGCCAAATTTGGATTCAGCAACCCTCTGCAGCTCAAACCCGATGCCCTCTGCTTACAAAATATGTGTACAGCCCACATCTGATCTATTTTAACTCCCCCTCCCTTCTTTTCTTTCTCTCTTCTCTCTCATCTCCATCTCTACTCCTTCTTCCTTTTAAGTGGTTATTTATAGCTGCTTTTTCAGATAAAAGTCCTTCCCGTCTGTGTCATTCCTCCTCCGAGCAAAATCATTGCCGAATTAAATGTTTAAAATAGGACGACTGAAGGAGTAGTGGGTGTGACATGGGATTAATCGAGTGGAATCAATGGAACAATGAGCAGAAGGAATAAAAAAAGATGTGGTCGGCTATGAATGCATGAGGTTGTTTTGTGTTGTATTGCTCAGGTTTGATAGACCTGGCTTTGACAAAACCAGTATTTTGCTTCTAATACTTTAGAAGAATATATCTGTGTTCTTTATGCATTTGTGTTGACTGACAGACTTATTTGACTATATACTGTATTAGATAACTACTACTGGGCCTTGTATATAAGCATTACATCTGTATTGTGATGCTTTAATTGAAAATGTGACAATATACTTTGGTCAACCATCCAATCCAATTACCGACCACTAGGGTATGGGGGTGGATGCAACAAGCCAAACAGAGTCCAAACTACTTTTTTCACAGCCATGACCTCCATCTTTTCTTGGGTACTGCCAAACGGCAAATGCCAAATGGGATACAAAGACCTTATAAACATGTTTTTGCCCAATGAGTCCCTCGAAGAGCCGCCAACAACTCTGTCAGGAGTCATCATAATCTGATGCTTATTCTTTCCCTAATAAGGCTGGTAGAAACGTACCTGGTTTTTCGAAACAGGCTGCAGCATTGATGGATGTTCACGTGGTTCCATTTATACCATAATTGAGGCTCCATGTACGTCCTTCTGGCGTTAGGGTACATTTACCGATCCACACTCCCAATATGTTCTTTGCCAGGAGTTCAAAGCCATTTGGCTGTCTTTTATTTCTCCAAAGAGGAATATAGTCATGTTGGTAACG
Organism: Notothenia rossii; assembly: GCF_949606895.1. Taxonomy (NCBI): domain Eukaryota; kingdom Metazoa; phylum Chordata; class Actinopteri; order Perciformes; family Nototheniidae; genus Notothenia; species Notothenia rossii. Next base: position 36,343,578 of record NC_136904.1, on the reverse strand, counting down.
ACCGTAACAGGGAATCTACCCACACAACCTCTCTCCAAAATCATTCGGTTTCAGTGTTTCCCACAGAATGTGATTCTATTTGTGGAGACACCCTCAAATAAGAAAATACATGCGAGTTCATGGCTACTGTAGACAATGTTCTTGTTGCTCTGTGTTGCGTTGTTAATGAGTGACACACCGGAGTTGAGGATCTGTGGGGTTTATTCTCCCAAAAATATAATTTACAATTTAGGCATTTAGCAGACGCCTTATTCCAGAGCGACTTACAATGACCAATTACAGGGACATTCTGCCTGGAGTAACTGAGGGCTACGTGCCTTACTCAAGGGCACACTAGTAGTGGTGTTACAGGCGGGATTTGAACTCACAACCTTCCGATCATCAGCCCACCTCACTTTTTTTTATGAGATCCATTTGTGACGGACGATATTTAATTGTGGCGGCCTGCCACAAGTAAATCAATGTATGGGAAACACTGAGTTTGTTAAATTCTTCTACTTCTTGTTCTTTCTTTACCTTCAACACCTATCTCACCATGTTCACTCTGTCTTCTTCAGTGAATCTTATTTTCTAATGAGTGAAACCCAACGATCCTAAAGGAAAATGATCAAGGGTTGCCTGGCGTCTTGCAGTGCTCTACATCTTGGGAAAATACATTTTGATTTGATCAAAGATTATTAGTCTTGATTCTAGTATTTGTACTAAACTTGCTATTTCTAATGGTTTCATTTAAATGTATTTAAGTGGCACTAACTGATACAAACTACTCAGCGTATCTGTCTTCTGAATAACTTCTGCCATTGCTGTCAGGAGCCTTTATCCCATAAGTTATTGTTCAATGTGTAATTGTACCGTAGGCTGACTCATTGTTGGATTAGTCCGCAATAGGATGTAGCAATACATAATTAATTATCTTTTAAAATCTAAATGTATTGAATATGTCTATCTTAAATATATTAAGACACATAACTTAACTTACATTAGGGGGATAGATTATGCTTTTTAAGAACTGTTTAGGAACACACTCAATCGGAACAGTAAAACAGATTAAGGGTTTATGTGCGACGGGTGTATTTGTCCATGTGTGTTTATGTTTTTCATTTCGGTAGTGTGTAATTTCCATCAGAGGCTCCTCAAACTCCACTCCTCAGGGTGCACGTTATATCCAGGTCACAGGATCCAAGGTGCCTCCAGATTCTTTCTATCTCTGTCTCACACACACACTTCTACTCTCACAAAACAGTTATATCACAACAAAGAACACCAAGCTCCTGCTCTCTGCTGAAAGAAGAGGCAATAGGTGTTCCAGTGTTTGCTGTGGAGATGAAAGGCGACAAAAAGAAACAGACAGAGATACAGAGGTGGAAAAAGAGTAGTACTGTGAAACTAAAGAAGGGGACTTTTTTCTATTTCTTCCCTTTTGTAATCTTATATCAGTGGGAGAAACTTTTCTGCAGGAAGCCTGAAGAGAAAGTGCCGTTCTTTCTGGTGCAGATGACACAGCATGGTGCTGCACAACATAAACGGCTTATGATCGGGATTCTGAACTCTCTGCAGGCAACTCACGGAAGTAAAACCGTTTCATATGGCATGTACTAACTTGGAGTTTTGCATACAAGCACATAGCAGTGTAGTACATCTTAAAAGTTGTCTTTCAGGAAAGCTTGAAAAATATCCTCAATTCTCCATTCTGGAAGGCTGTATTTATGCAACAATGTTAATTACAACAATTATTTAGAGATGTTCCGCGACTAAGTATATCAGGTACAATGTGCTGGAGTGCTAACCAACAGAGGCGCAATTCTTACATAGTGATGTCATAGGAGTGCAATCGAGGCGTGTCTGGTGGGGTGGGGAGTGTGTGGGAGAGAAACTCCCTCTGGAGGGAACTTTATGATTTTAGCCTTTGTAGACCATTTACATGCACAAAAACCCAAACCTTATTATACACACTACAGGAAAGGGAAAACCCTAAAAAGCATAATAGGGCCTCTTTCAGTCACAAAGCTGGGATAATGTGTGCAAGCACTGACCCTACATATTTTAAGTAGAGTTTGTAAACTTAAATTATATAGTTTGTACCCACCAATTGCATTAGGCAGAGAGAAAAAGCATGTTTATCTTTTTGGTCTTGGTTTCCCTCTGCATATAATGTATACCTTTTTACCAGTAGCAGCCACAAATGCAGGTTCTATGTGACACTTCTTTTTGGATCAATATATCTCCAAAATCGGTGTAAAAAAAAATGTACAACCGGATTTCACAGCACAGTTTCTCCCATCTTCACTAGTACCCATCCTTTTTCTACCTTTTTCAGCTATTACTTACTTTTGTTCATGTTATCATCATCAGCATGCAAATTAATAGTAAGAAGATTTAACAAAGAGACGATGCTTTAGCAGACATGGTTGCAAACTTAGAGAATGTATCCCCTGCTGCCACAGTGTCTTGTAGATACACCAATAGATATCAGTACTTTCTAGGAATAACACTCACTTTAGTTCACAAAGCAAAGCAAAATGGCACTTTAGAACTGTGTGTGTGTGTGTGTGTGTGTGTGTGTGTGTGTGTGTGTGTGTGTGTGTGTGTGTGTGTGTGTGTGTGTGTGTGTGTGTGTGTGTGTGTGTGTGTGTGTGTGTGTGTGTGTGTGTGTGTGTGTGTGTGTGTGTGTGTGTGTGTGTGTGTGTGTGTGTGTGTGTGAAAATGCATTATCCTCAGCAGTAATCATGTTTCCCCACATCCCATGTCACATTCATGCACTGATTAAAAGGCAAATTGATCAGCTTTAATGTGTGATCTGCCTTGAGTGACTTTCCATGTAATTAAATGTGTGCATGGTTTAATGTCCACATCAGCATGTGTTCCTCAAGCAATCGAACACAACAGCCAGATCAGCTCCTACAGATGCAAAGCTATCATCATGCTCTGTGGCTTTTGACCCCTGCAGATGACCAGGGTCAGGATGCTGATTACAACTGGCCAGAGATACATCAATGCCTGCTCAGGAACGTACTGTACACACACTTCTACCCTGCCTGCATGCACATATTGAGTTTCTTTATGATGGGAAACTGCAATATATTTGCATTAAACTTGTATTGACACAGATACATTGGTGTAAAAAAAAAAAGCATTCGTGTAAAAAAAAAGATCATTATTTTTACCACATTGTCGCTAATAATACAACAAAAAATGTGTTCACCTAATATTAGAATTAGGGAGAGTGCTTTTCACCAGTGGTGGAAAAACTACTCGGACCTTTATTTGAGTAAAAGTAGCATTACGGTGTAAAAATACTGTGTAAGAAGTAAAAGTCCTGTATGTATTGTACAATCATACTCAAAAATACTGAGAACTATACTTGAGTACAGGTACCTCAAATGTGTATATAAGTACAGTGATTGAGTGAATATACTAAAGTACTTTCCACCACTGCATTGTACTTCCTATAAAAGCTGTGTCTGTTGCTTTTGCCTCAGGGTATAGCAGCATGAGGCGACTGGCTTTCAAGCAATATTTCAGTCCTCTGTCACTCCCACCTTATGAAACCATCAACTGACAATTTGAAAGTGTACGGGTCAACGAGCAGCAGCAGGGCAATAACAAAACACCTGACCCTCTCCAGAAACATCATGGTTACCGCACTGAATTTGTTGCTGAATAATTGAAGAATCTTGAGATTATTATATGCGGTTCCCTTAGATCTATAAATCAAGCAGATGGAAACCTCATCCTTGCAGTTGTAATAGATTCTTGTCACATCCAAGTTTCAATGTAGAAAGAATGTTAAAACAAATGTATGCCAGTTTCTTACTTGTTTCCCCAGGACTGCCTTGTTGTCTCATGAGGGCTGAATAATTAAAAGTTATCAATATTTTATAACTTATTGCAGTGGAAGGTTTTTTTTTCAATCTACTTCCTTTCTAATATTGGCATAATAAATTATCTTGTTACCAAGTTGGGGAATATTTTGCCCATGCGGACCATGGAGAAAGTAGGGTATTTGTAGTATTTTTGGAATGTCCTTCATTGCACTTTCATTTTCTTTACAATAGATATTCATGTGCTACTGAATCAGAGTTCTTCTTATACAGTATGTTACTGCTACAGCACAGTTCCTGAGCCTGGAAATGTAATGCATTAAAGATCCCATGTCATGCTTTTCTGGTTATTAACCGTCCCCTTGTGTGTTATGTAGCTTTTTCTTAATGTAAACGGTCTGCAGAGTCACAAACCCTCAAAGTACACCCTGTAGCGAGTAAAATTCTAACACAGAAAAGACCTGTCTATGCTGCCCCAGAACGCCTCGTTGGAGATTTATCTTTTTCCATTGTTTACTTCCTGGGTTCTGTGACGTGCCCATACCCAAATGGACCAATCCGTGGAGCTCCTCACACACACACACACTCTCTCTCAGCGGCGAAACTGTGACACGCTGGGGCTAGTGGAGCCTCGCAGCGGCGAAACTGATGTGCGCCGCGTTTGGGGGTGCGGGGGGGGGGGTGGTTACTAGTGGAGCCTCGCAGATGGGGGTGCTGCACTATTCTTCACTGAAAGTCCTTTTTTTCTTGTGAATGTTTTCCACCTCACCACCAACACGGCTCCTCTCAACATGTTTTGTTTGCTAGTGTAAATATTCAAAGGGCATTTGTGTTTGTGCTGTGGACATGTTAACTCTCCCCTCCGAGCTGCAGTAGAATGGTTCAACTCTATAATGAGGTGTGTGGAGTGTTTTTGTTTGCTGTTTCTATTAAAGTGAAGAGTGTTGCGTGGGCAACAGTTAGCATCGCCACCGCCTCCCCTCGGCTCTTTTAGCTCTGACCAGCTGATGCCAGAGGAAAAATACAGATCAGACCCAGAGGCTTTTAGAGCTAGATGCTACACACACACACACACACACACACACACACACACACACACATACACATACACATACACATACACATACACAGACACACACACGGTCACATTAGACAGATCTAAAAAAAGCGTGTATCTGATGTACCCAAAACTATTCCCGAGTTAGAATATTTCAAGAAATGCAAGAAGATTAGTATTGGTTTATCGATGCATAACATAAATGTAGTTTGAGAAAATACATTTATAAATATAGGCACAGTATTTCATAAAATGTGAAATATATTCAACACAAGTAACACAATGGACCCAGATTGCATAATGCCTCAGCTAAAGCTCTATGTTTAAGATTTCCTTTGATGAATTCTAATTATGTTTAAATACATTAAATCGTGAGATAATATTGTATTCTCTGTAGGATTCACTACATGGAGACACAGCGACAGTCTTGTAACCAAGATTTTTAGAAATCTTTGAGCTAAAATACGAACCATCTGCCTGTCCTCTCGCTCAAGGAGAGTAATCATCTCGTGAGCGTTCTCTTGGTCTCTCACTCTCTGCCTCATGTTGTACATCAAAGCTGTACTGTATGCCTGTATATGCCACAAAACGCTCTCTCCATGGGAACACACCACTGCCGTCATTCAGCTTAAAGATAATAGGCCCTTGTTGGCTCACCAATTTACTTTCAATTAATGAAATCTTCCTTGTTAAGGAAGCTCTCTGAGGGATTGAGAGCACTCTATGTATGGTATATGAATGCCAGAGGGAGATGGAAATGTGCATTTGTGTGTGAAATACCGTAGTGTCTGTGGAGAAAGCATTAAAACATCACCTCTTCGGAACGAGACGTCTGTCATCTGCCTGTATTGATTCTGATTGGAGTAATCGCTCTTTGTACTGTATTGGTGACCAATTTTACAACCTCAGGCTACAGTTTGAAGATTTATTTACTCCAAAATCCTTTAAAAAGTCAGCAAATCTCCAGAAATGTATGTAGTATGTATAATAGTTCTTTGTTGCTTTCTTTCCAACAAAGTCGATTGCTTTCTTCCTTTCTGTGCACAATCATTACAACCATTTTAACGAGTTAGTCATCATCTTTTGAAGAGAAATTGCTGTATGATGAGTGAGTGTCTTGACAGACGTAGCCTATAGTTAATGATGCAATTCCACTGACAATTATCTCTTGTGTTGTTCTGTTTTAAGGACGAAATGTAAGATTATCCTTGTTTAAAGCTACATTGTGTTGCTTCTCTATTGCTGAAATTAAGTAGATCTTTTGTAAATTGAAATGGAATACGTGGACTGCTCTGACGAGGCAAACCAGGAGAATCTTGCGTCTCACCAATGCGATCCTCGGCCTGGGTTAGTCTTCCCTGAGTAGGAGTTGAGATTAGTTTTTTATTTCAGAGGTGGCAGCCAATATGTAGAAAACAGTCTTGTCAACCCACGATTATTATTTTTTTCTAGAGCAATTACATTTGACATGGACGAGCTTTAACTGCACTACTGTAGGTTTTCCACCATATTATCCTTGAACAAGGAGGATTAACTATGAAAACACCCACTCAATTATGTGGGAGTTGTGAAGTTAATTAATTAATGAATATTAGGTCTAAATATTGTTATATTCAATCCCGGCCTCTGTTAATTACAAAAAAAATATGTCTAAAAACATTGTAGATAAAAAATAAAGCATAACTGCAAATGCATTTCACATTGCAACTCAAATGTACTCATAAGCTTTTTTCGGTGCAGACTGCAGAGCTATAAAGACAATGGACATTTTGAGGTTGGATGACATGCACTGTGTTTGTGAGCTTGCTCTTTGTCTGTAATAGTGAAACAAATGTGATCATCTCTGTAGCATTAGTAATTGTAGTAGTTTGTGCAAAGCCTTCCAGATGAGTGGCACTGATGAAACACTGCATGCAGCTACTGCGACTAATCAATAGGTAAACAAACATCAAGATGCTTGATTCCCATATCAGCACAAAACCTTCTTCCAGCAGTACCTTTACTCTTAAAAGAAAGCAGGATAGTGGGAATAAGCCCTGAAGAACTTCCTGTTTCCCATTGTTATTACATGTAGTTAGTAATGCATGATGTGGATGGATACCAGGCTTGTGATGACGGTAAGAAAATACTTGTTTCCTTGTAGCAAATAGCGTTGCATTGATGTGGTTAGACTACCAGGCTATTTCTGCAGCAGCCCAAAAACTCTCTTTAGTCAGGTAGGCTTCACATTCACAGGAACACACACACACACACACACACACACACACACATTCATCCACTGCCATCAGGGAGACGAGAGTGCGTCCTGCTGCCTGTGAGTGTTTGATGTTGAAATGGTCCACCCTGGCTTCATAAGAGCCCCCAATTGCAGGAGAAATTGTCTAAATGTCACACTCCATCACCCACTGGGCTGCTGTGTGTGTGTGTGTGTGTGTGTGTGTGTGTGTGTGTGTGTGTGTGTGTGTGTGTGTGTGTGTGTGTGTGTGTGTGTGTGTGTGTGTGTGTGTGTGTGTGTGTGTGTGTGTGTGTGTGTGTGTGTGTGTGTGTGTGTGTGTGTGTGTGTGTGTGTGTGTGTGTGTGTGTGTGTGTGTGTGTGTGTGTGTGTGTGTGTGTGTGTGTGTGCACGCGCGCACGCGAAAGTGCACATGTCACATGTACCCATGCATTTAGCAGTATGTGGTGACGGCCAGCTATTTCTGGAATACAAAATGAGGTCTCAGATGGAAATAGCTGGACTTAAGTGATTTCTGTCCTGTTGATTACACTCCACTAAAAGACAGCAAACCACAACGTCCTCACTACTTATTACTGGAGATTGCAGATACCAGTGACGAGACCTGTTATTGTCTGTCAAGATGCACCTTCAGATGTCACAAGTGTCTTTGGAGAGAGGTGTGAATCAACAACTAGACGCCTTAGGGAGATGTGGCACATCCACACTCACACAAAACATAGCACAAACACGCATCTGTGTGTAGAGCTCTTCAGGCTGTGGGTCACCGAGTGTCTGACAGTAACAGAATAATGTAGTTAACCTCTGCTTGGGGTTGTTGCACAGAAAAATCACAACAGACCTCTCTGTCCTCATCTCTTCTGCCTTCTTCTTCCATGACATAAACGTGTATTGCATTGAGAAAGGTTTGGAAAGGTTCTACTGGGTTAGGGTTAGACTGTCTAACTGTCTCACACTTACCCGTCTGGTTCTGTCACTCTTCTGTGCTCTCTATCTGGCCTCGCTTACTGAAATAAACACAGCTGGGTTAGTAGGACAAGGGACAACTGTCAGATCAGGTTTGTCATGCCGTTGAGTGGACTATTGATTTCAGACAATGAGCAGCTGAACATTTTGGGCAAAATATATATGCTTGTTAAGATTCAAACCAATATTGTGGTTGTGATTTATATTGTTCTTTTTATTTATGGGTGAGTTATCCTCCTGGTTCCTACGCAGCAACTAAAAGCAAGGATTGTGATTTTAATGCTTTTTGGGTTTTCCCTTTCCTGTTGTATGTCATATAGGTTTGTGTGCATGTAAATGGTCTGCAAAGGCTAAAATCCCAAAGTTCCCCCAAGAGGGAGTTTCTCTTCGACACACACGATTGATCCATATGACTTTACCACTGGGCTTGCCTTTGTCTTTCAAGCCTTGATGAGCACTTTAAAAACTTGTATTGACTCCTATTTCAATAAATTAACTCTAATTGAAAATTATTCATTGCTTATTCCAAGACACTTGTACTTTAATTATATGAGTGTATGCACTGCTTTGTGAGTAGTGGTTTGCATCAATTAGCATTACTGAGAGGAAAATAAAGAACATCATATATTCCTTATTAGTGTCTTTATAATGGACTTTAAATATGGTAGTGGGAATGTCATAGCAGTAAATTTGACTATATTGTAACGGCTTTGTACTAGGTTCAGAAAAATATGTTGAAATGATAGTTTAAGTCAGCAAAACGACTCATCCAGTGCCCACTCATGTTAAGCAGAACAATAACTAATGTTGTTGGTTATGTAAAGCTCACTGCACTTCACCTTTTGATTTCTGGATAAGTTCAATCACATTAGGTTGTAGTGTTGCTCTCAGTGTATATGTGTGTCTCAATCTATCGGTATGCAACCCGACCAAGCAGCTGCCAAGAGCTTAGCAGGCTGTTGCTAGGCAATGCCATTTAAAATCCATCCTTCTCTGTACAGTATGTTGGAAGCAGGGTAGCTGTGTTTGTGTCTCGGTTTTTGTTATTAATACCGGGGTGGAAACTAGAGTAGTGCAAGGCATTTTCTTGTTAGCCCTGCACAATATTTTATTTCCAAAGTACTGCTTTGTTGGTGGGAGGCTTGTTTGGCCTCAGACGACTTCCTAAACAAGGAAAATAAAGCTGCTTTCTAGGGAGCTCTCCAGTAATAGAGTAATGAAATAGGGTGTTTGCCATTTGATGATTAGTTTGAAAAATAATTATTGTGGTTCATTCTAGTGTGAAATGCTGCAATGCTATTACAGCTAAATCTGCGGAGGAGTATGAACGTGTGCTTTATTCAACAGAAAGGACATATTTTTCTTTGAAGTTATAATTTTCGGCATGGACCTATAAATACATCTCTGCAATGCTATCCTATGTCATGGATTGACATAACACTGTAGTATTCAATCTATTTCAAGGTTACATAATGTTTTCATTAATTGCTCAAAGCACCCAAGTCTTGGAAATAATCATAATAAGTATATTAGGTACTGGGGCTGCAACTGGTGATTATTTTCGTTCTCGATTAATCGGTCAATAATATGTAAGGCCGAATATATTGAAAAATATCCAATCCAATCAATTTTATTTCTATAGCACATTTAAAAACAACAGAGTTGAACAAAGTGCTGTACATCAACAACTGTATAAAAACATAGCATAAATACATAAAAACAGACAGGACATGAAACAAATGTAAAACACGAGACAATGAAACCAGGTCAGAAGCCACCGACTGAAAAACTCTCCTACATGACGTAAAAACAATACAAAACACTAGTAAGATAAAAACCCAAATTCAAAAGCACAAGTGTCATACCTGGCCTGTAAAAGCCAGGGAACAGAAGTCCAAGATTGTGTCTTTTTTTATCCGACCAAAAACCAAATATATAAAGTTTAACATGATATGGGCAGAGAAAAGCAACAAATCCTCATGGCTTAAAATTGCTTTTTCTGTCATTTTTTTTTTTCATGAAACACTATTTAAAAGAATATTCCGGTGATTTATCTGTTGAACGAATAATCGCTTAGATGACTTATCATTCCAGCTTTACTAAACAAAGAGTACAGCTAATGATGATGGGAATGTTACGTTAGTTAACAGATAGTTGGTTATAAACTAAACAAAACTGACAGTGGCGCTTGATGATCGTTTTAGGGGTTACAATTAGTGCAATTCATCCTCTTGTGACCATGAATGTCAGTTTACAATTCCAAGAAAATCCATTACATTTTCTTCTATGTATTTCAGTTTCAACCAAAGTTCTGAAATAATTTCTCAGTCCTTTTATGTTTCAAAGCCTTTCTGCTGTCAGTGTAAATACAGTTGACACCAGTGACAAAATGTTCATTCTTCATTGAATCGTTAAAAGCGGGGTCATTCGGGGAAAAAGATGGATTACCCATCATAATCCGACAGAACTGAAAACATGTATTCTTCTTTTTTGATTCCTATGATTGAATGTAGTGTTTACATGCTTTCTGTCACTGTATCATTGCCCAGTCAGTCATTCTTCAACATAATTCAAGTAAAAACAATAACAAAGCCAGTGTTCATTCCACATGGGTTGGGGTCACCAACCTTTTTTAGGATGAGAGCTACTTTCAAAAAATAAAACAAGTCGGGGGCTACTTTTACTCCTCTTTTTTTTGTTTTTTGCAGTGTATATATTTAGAACATTTTAACATTATTATATGCTTACCTTTAACCTTTGTGTGCTGTTTGGGTCTGTGGGACCCGTTTTCAGTGTTTACTAAAATAACATGTATGCAATTTAATTATTTTAACCTGCTTTATTTGGGGGTGGACCTCACATCCTCCAGGGGAATTTTCTTTTAAATGTTGAAGTGAAATGCATCAATCTGGAGCACTTTGAGCACAAAATGAATTGATGGATACAGCTCTCAACACTCATATGAAAGGGAGCTGTATACTTTTCAATAATCCAAACATCTTTAGGATATGATCACAACCAATAACAAATCATTTAAACTTGTTTATTCTTATCTTATGTTACCTAGTTAGCATTCTATCTTTTCATTTATGCATACTTGACTAATCACTGCCCTTTAAACTGTTTTTTTTTTAAAAGGAAATTACGCCATGTGTATGTGTGCATCAAGTGCAATAAATATATATGCAAGTTGCAACACACACACAGTAAAACTCTGCCCCTCATGTGTTGTATAGGCTGGCATGATAGGCTGTTCAATGGGGCTGATGTGTAGATTCTGCCAGAAGGAAAATCAGCGGGGAGGTGCCACATTGCTTTTCTTCCCGACTGCAACGCTGGTCCCACAAATCAAGCAAGAACGTGATTGGTCGATATTCATTGTGGGGGTGGGGGGAGGGGTGTTAGATATATATAGAGTTGTAGTAAGTAGATAGGTTTCGCTATGATTGAGGTTTCGTTTATGTATAGGCTAGGTTCTTTTAATTACATTTCCTTTTTTGTTTTGTGTATTTTATACCTTTTGGATTTGCTTGGCAAGCTATTTTTAGAACATGCTCGGCGGGCGACTCACGTTGCCCCTGCGGGCGACTAAGTGCCCGCGGGCACCGTGTTGGCTACCCCTGCATTACAGTAATGACATTGAACATTAGCATTGATCTGTCTCACACTTTCACCCACGGCGAAGTAACATTTTATTGTTTCCAAGCCGGGTTTATTGGCAAGCTAATTACTTTTACCCAACCTTAATATGAATTGCAATACATGTTGATTTGCAGCTGTTAGAAATTCATCGTTCTTTTTCAGCACTTAAGTATATTGATTAAAGGGAATTGGGTGCCAGACTTGAATTTTCTTGCTTAACACATTACGATGTTCTTCTCTAATGAAAATCCTCTTGAACAACATTTGGAAACAAGCTCATTTGAAGGTTGTTGTTGTCTTGTGAAGATGAAAGACAAATAAGGACAGACAGAAAAAAAGCTCATTTTGTGTGACAGCAGGCGGCTGGTGTAAAGTACTTTGACTTTGATTGTGTGTTGCCGTGTGTCAATGCCTCTGGTCAGCACCTCAGTGGCTAGCACTACGAGAAACCAGAAACATACAACGCTGTTTTGCTGTCACCTCTTCTATGTGGACCTACCCACTCCTTCTTTCACCTTCTGTCAGCATCCCATTCTGTCCACATCTCTCTCGCTGTCAGCCTTTCAATAGTTTGGTGACCTGTTAAATCTGAGTCATTCCAGCAATGCCCTACCATAGTGTTTTTGTGTGTATAGGCAGAGTATGTTCAAGTCTTTAAAACAACTACATCAACAATAATTACTAAACAACTTTAAAATTCATAGTTGAACTGTTAATGTAAGTGATTTTGAATCAATTGATTTTAACTTGGGAGGCATTTGACAGATTTTTTTTTAAAGAAAGAAAACTGTAAAATCAGAGTTCAAGACATCCCGAGAACGGGCCAAATTCCAAAACCAATCGATCCTATAGCCTTGGAACCCATTGTATTTCAACGTGGCTACGTTAAGCGTCTGGGCCTTTGGGTCCTTTTCAGTGGGCTGGAGTTGGAGTTAAAGGACAACTTATACAACCTGATGGTTTTACAAGTAGCAAGTTTACAACATAATAAAAAGTGAATTAAAGTCAAAATCAACGTCAGACCGTAGAAAACTGGGTAAGAGACTGCATTTATGACACACTGATTGCTAGTGTTTCATCAAAGCAAGCTCAAACATGATTGGTCAATACTACTTGGACTACAAATGGACACAAGAACGCTTCTGATTAGATTAGTTTAATCCCAACAAGGCACTTTATATCCATGTTTTTTTTTTGTAACCAGACAATTATGATTAATCAGGTAAACCCCACGGCCTCGCGGGTGGGGGCAAAACGCAACATCTTGCAAGAAACAGTGTCTGAGGGCGTCTTAATATTTAACAAACTAAGAAAGTGTCATACCCACTTAGCGGGAAGAAACTCAGCTATCAGACAATACTAACCATTTTTAGCTAAACGAAACAAAAGGGTAATAACAAAGGCTCTGAATTAGCCCTGAGCGAAAAAATGCTAACGCACTTAGCATAGAACTCAAGGTAAAATACCCTTATTACTTATTGAATCTGCACAAACAAGATATCGATTAGCAAGCTGAGATTCCACAGATTCCAGACGTATAAGTATTATCACTGACCGATCAGATCAGAACTCACGGCGAAACGACACCAAACCATAACAACAAAATTAGCTTTACGGGACCAAATCGGAAAATATGTCTACCTTAGCTGTTGTTCTGATCAAAAGTTGTGTTCAATGACATTAAAACGATAAAAACGCTGCTGAAGGTTAATCCATAGGTTAATCCAATGTGTGTGTGTCACTTTGAAATGATTACTGATACTCATCATTTCATTTTTATGTCAATACCGGAGTTTACATATATAGCTATCATGCTACTAGTGTATGACAGCTTCCGGTTCCGGGGCATTCTGGCTACGCATCACTCATTCACCATGTTTAGATGGATTTTAGGAACCTCCCCTCGATTCTATTGGCTCTAAAGGTTAAAAAGAGGTGGCAATGATCAAAATCGACCAAGGGGGGCAAGAGATATGGAAAATGCACTTAAATGAACCCAGAAGTTTTTTTTTCTAAAAAGGTCAAATGTCACCTGTTTTTTCATCAATCTTGATACAGGGTACTTATTGTATGTTAAAGTTGGATTCCTAAAGCTTTTAGTCTACTATCCCATCATTCAAGGGTGGTTTTCACTATAAGTAATAATGTTTTTTTTTTGGACGTACACTATAATTTACATTTTTTTACTATGTTCAATCTGAATTTACTTTAAAATAAAAACATCTATATTCATTCTGACTCTTCTACATCCAACTCACATATGTAACCTTCCTTAGAGAAAAAAGATGATTCATTTACCCCTTTTAGAAGTGAAGATATATTAAAATTGTTGTGGGAATGTCATTTTCGAGCCTGAGGCCTGAAAAACAGGCTCGGGGCTTAACTGGTGGGAGATAACATTTTCCTGAAAAAATGTTAGAGACCGTAACAGTAATTTTTACCTGGCACTTCCATACGATACATACGATACGATAATACGATACGATAATACTTTATTGGTCAGATCAAGTCTGAAATCTGACTTGCGTCACAGCAGCTCCATGTCCAACATCAACAGACAAGTATCCAGACACAATACACGAAACACAAACAACAAACATTTAACATAACAGCACAATCAGTGAGAGAAAACATGCTCAAAGAGCCTTTAGCGTGCATTTGATCTGGGATTTAGCTCTGTGTTTACTGTGAGGATTGACTGATGCACGAAGGAGTGCTTCAGTCTGACTTTATTGAAACGTGGGACCCTGTATCTCCGATTAGATGGTAGCAGTTCATATTCACTGTTCAGAACATGGTTTGGATCAGAGATGATGTTGTTGGACAGCCTCACTAGGTTGTTATGATAGGCTGAGTCATAAGCCTCATCCCAATACCCCTCCTCGACTCCTCTCTTCCCCTCCTCCGGGACTTGACCCAGAAATCGATCAAGACACGCCATTTTGAAGGACGTCCCAATAGCTGAAATGCACACGGAGGAGTCGAGGAGGGGTGAGGGACGAGGGGTGCAGGAGGAGAAGAAAGGGAGGATACACGCGAGCAGACTACGCGGAAGTGTTTTCACTACTCGCGTATAATAGCCCCGCCCCCACCTTCACAGCTGGTCGATTTCAACAGAGGAAAACCAAGAACTGGAAGATGAGTGGAAAAGCGTCACATAAATGCAGTGATGTAGAGGGGATTTTTTTACTGGGTTGACGGGGGGGGGGTGGTGGGGGGGTGGTGGGGGTCGGGGGAGACAATATGGACGCGCTCGTGAACTATCAAGGGGGGGGGGGGAAGTAAACTGTTTGTGGACCTCTGTGTTGCCTGTCAGCGCAACTTACATGATGCCATTTAGATGTTATAATAATAAAGGGCGGTGCCGGTGTTACAGTATAAGTTGAGTCATGACAACTGGCGACATTCTATTATTTTCGTCATAGGAATCCGGGGCGTGTACATTGAGGACCCATTGTTGACTTACCAGGAAAGAAACATCGTTTGTCGTTTACGTTAATTTTTTGCTATATCTGCCTTCCTAAGATCACTTTGCTGGACATTCAGTACTCGTATGTGAGGTTGTGGGTGAGAGGCAGATATCGTGACGCTTACAGGGAGGTATCGAACATTACAAAGTAGGTGACTGTGTGGATGCCTGTTCAAAACATTGCAAACTTCAATAAATCATTTAAATTATATATTTGTGTCCGACTTTCATTTGTTCATCGTTCTTAATGTGATGTATAGTAGCTTTGATAGCTGTCCATAACTTCAGACAGCCTAAAAGTAAAACACAAGTTGTTTATTCACAGCCCGAACGCTCATCGAGATGACTGGATCAGTCATGACAACTTGTGATCAGCTCCGATTAAATTGTGATATCAATTCTGTAGCTAACCTCCAGGGAGCACGTTTATTTTATGAAATACCTGTATCCCTCTCATCACAACAATACTCTACACTGTGCAGGAAAAACAATTACATACATGAAAATAACTTTGATGCATGGGAATTAAACACACAAACTAACAGATAAATCATCAGAAGAAGGCAGAGAGGAAGTAAATAACAACAGGAACACGGAAGGCAGACAGAATTGCTTAGACACGGGTGTCACATGAAATTTAAATGTTCTGGAAAGTTCCTTATACAGCTTTAGCCTTTTTTATCTCATGAAGTCCCAAAGTGACACACACTGAACAGTCTGGGGTCATGGTCCTTGTCATTTGCTTTTGTCTTCCCATAACAACATGTCCAAGATGTCCATGTGTCAGGCTAAAACATGTGACAGAACTAGCTAGATTTGGAAAGGTTTTTTGTTGCTAAAGTTAATATTCAAGCCATTTAAGAATAAAAATGTTTACATGACATGTCATTTGTTAAACATTAAACTGTCTTCGGCTCTTTTCTGCTGTAACAAATGTAAATGTCCCCTATGTGGGACGAATAAAGGTATTCTGATTCTGATTACATTTAACCATTTGTGTTAACAAATGCCATAAATATTGCTGTGACACATGGTGTCACATCGGGACTTTAACCCTAAACATTCACAGTAAACCCGGAGTGACATATATGCACAATTAGAAATATGATTATGGTCTGGTCAGTTAATTTAGCTGATTCAATTATATTTAGTTAACATATGCTTTATTCTTCAATTCATAGTATGTTCAAACAAATGCAAACCAAAACCTCATCCTTGTTAATTAAGTTATAAATAAGAGTTACTTTACCATTAAAGCCCAGATATTTGACACTAGGGAGGTTACTTGTCAGAAATGTGTCTATTTAGTCTAAATGACGTTCCCCTTAATTTCCCCAAAAGTAGAAATGGGTCCGGGTTCTTATGGGTTAAACGTATAGGCTTAAAGGCATAATAGAACTACCGTATTATATGTATTCAACTTGTGCCCCGCTGGACTTACTTTTCTGTGGTTTACCGTTACTGTGACATATCAGTATAGCCACGGAAGATAGTTTGTGTGTTTAATTCCCATGCATCAAGGTTATTTTCATGTATGTAATTGTTTTTCCTGCACAGTGTAGAGTCTTGTTGTGATGAGAGGGATACAGGTATTTCATAAAATAAACGTGCTCCCTGGAGGTTAGCTACAGAATTGATATCACAATTTAATCGGAGCTGATCACAAGTTGTCATGACTGATCCAGTCATCTCGATGAGCGTTCGGGCTGTGAATGAAAAACTTGTGTTTTACTTTTAGGCTGTCTGAAGGTATGGACAGCTATCAAAGCTACTATACATCACATTAAGAACGATGAACAAATGAAAGTCGGACACAAATATATAATGTAAATGATTTATTGAAGTTTGCAATGTTTTGAACAGGCATCCACACAGTCACCTACTTTGTAATGTTCGATACCTCCCTGTAAGCGTCACGATATCGGCCTCTCACCCACAACCTCACATACGAGTACTGAATGTGCAGCAAAGTGATCTTAGGAAGGCAGATATAGCAAAAGATGAACGTAAACGACAAACGATGTTTCTTTCCTGGTAAGTCAACAATGGGTCCTCAATGTACACGCCCCGGATTCCTATGACGAAAATAATAGAATGTCGCCAGTTGTCATGACTCAACTTATACTGTAACACCGGCTGTCAGCGAACCGATCCGGCCACACACACACACACACACACACACACACACACACACACACACACACACACACACACACACACACACACACACACACACACACACACACACACATGCTTCAAATCAAGTTCCATAAATGCTTGAGCTACGTTTTTATGATAATTACTGTGAAATCTGCCCATTATGTTTTCGTCATTATTACAACAAATACACACGTGCAACTGATAACACTGGCAATGATTTTATATTTATTAGATTATTAAAAAAAAATCATGCCTCAAATAAGTGGGGGTACAGCGTACCCCCGCGTCCAACGCCCACTACACCACTGCATAAATGTATAAGTGCTCACAGCTCCGTGGGAATTATTATGTGCAACTCATTTCTAAAAGGCTTTCACATTACTATACTTATATTTTAATTTAAATGTAGGCTACATTTTATACCAAAACGGAACACAAAAGCAGGACCAACCATCATACATTGAATTCATTGACTAACAAGAGAAAGATTCATTCATTTAAATAAATATTTAACCAGAAATGGGCCGGTTCTAAGGGGTTATTCAGTTAAGCCCGATGAGAGGGGATACAGCTGAGCACATGTCATCATTAACAGACGTCGTTTAAGAGTGACGTTTGAGTGAACGAGGGCATCCCAATTAATACCTGAGGACTCCTCTGTCCTCGCGTCACCTCCTCGTGTCTCTCGCTCGCATCTTACGGAGGCGGAGCTAAGATGCAAGGAAGGGAAGCGAGTGAGGGAATGGAGGAGTCGAGGAGGGGTATTGGGATGAGGCTATAGAGTCTCGATTTGACCAACAATCTTTGAGCATATTTTCAACAGGTGGAGCAGTTTTGATTTTAAAGCTGCTGACAAACATTTGTACCAGGTAGTATTGCAGTACTGCAGAATAGACAAGATCACAGATGTAAAGAACAACAGAAGAATTTCTCTGCTCTCCCCAAAAGACCTAAGACGGCGGAGAAAATAAATTCTTTGTTTTGTCCTTTTGCACAGATATTCAATGTGATCCTTCCATGACAGCAGATGGTCAATCATTACACCCAAGTATTTATATGAAACTCCCTGCTGGATTTCATCTGTATGGATGACCATGGGGACTTTATGGGAGTCATATGGTGAGCCAAAAATGATTTCCTCAGTTTTCTTGGTGTTGATCTCAAGAGCATTGTTATCAGTCCAATCCACCACCTGATTTACAGCCTGTTGGTGCAGCTCAGGGTCGTCTGTGTTACTTAGCAGAGATATTATTGCAGTATCATCAGAGTACTTAATGAGGACTTGATTTGGTGTGTTGGTACGACAATCATCAGTGGAGAGAGTAAAGAGCACAGCTGAACTCACACAACCCTGGGGGGCCCCTACATTGGTTGTGATGGCAGATGATAGGGTTTCCATAAACCACAATCTTTTAAAACTGTTCTGTTTATTTATTTTGACCAAAAATAAACGTTATTTATAAGTTATAAAAACAGTGCTTAAGGCCACCCAACCTAAAAAATGACTTTTGGCAAAAGACAGGGTTTGTGAAGTAGAGTAGGAGGATACATGAGAGTTTAGAGAGGGACGCAAGGTCATTTTATCAAGAGAAGAAGAGATGAGTCTGCCACTGTGTTGCTTCCATCATCAAAACTGAAAAAAGCATTACCAAATGCACCCACGTAACACTCAAACACAAAACAGGACTTGAAGGTATATTGGGAGAGTCGTAGGTGTTGGGATTTGAGGGCAAAAATGTGGAACAAAGGCAGATGGGTAGATAGATAAAGGTGGAGGAGGATAGTAGATGAGCAGATAAGAGGAAATGACAAAGTAAAGAAACATCAAAAAAGTGGTGGCCAGGTATGTGCAGCCTCTCAGTGTGAGGGAGATGGAAAGATGGGGTAACGGTAAAGGTGGACTCTGTCTCTCGGAGGGTCTGAGGTGGGGGTAGAGGAGGGTCGTCCATTTGATCAGTGGTCAGCCTCCAGCCGGCAGACCACCACTCTGGAGGCCAATTAGAAGGGAGGCGGGTGGAGCCAAGAACAGAGAGAAACTCCCTACAGGCGCACACACACACACACACACACACACACACACACACACACACACACACCACACACCACACACCACACACCACACACCACACACACACACACACACACACACACACACACACACCACACACCACACACCACACACCACACACCACACACACACACACACACACACACACATCAGTGCTTACACAAAGTTCAGACAATAATTGAAGCCCCCAGACACACACAATGATTCAAACATTGGTGCAGACAGTGGCTGAAATTGCTCATTATTGTTACTTTTTAAGTGTTATTTTAGCCGAATGCATGTTTTATTTCATTAATTATCCATCGTAAGCGCATTTTCTCTCCCACACACTCCCCCCCCCCCCCCCCCCACCCCCGCCTGAAACGCCTCATTTTAACTTTTTTGACCACCATAACCTGACTCAAAATTAAGTGTAAATAATGTCCAGATTAGCACATATAGTAGTTGTGTTTTAAAACTGCAGGGTCGTTTGTTTTTGGAGTTTGTTTGTTTAATTTATTTCCTAGTTCGTACTTTGTTCTGCTCAATCTGAGTCACTTGATGATTCCAACACAAGACTTATATTAACGTTAATGACACTGCCGCCTGGTTCACTCTACAATCTGAAAATTCATTCTGACGTTTTTTTTTGTGCCAAATAAACTCATTACACATAATACAAGTATACATAAATGATATAGAAGCACAAGATGTCAAAACTAAATGCTGACACCTGTTAAAATAGGCACACCTTAACTATTAATCGTAAATCATTGAGAAATGTATGTGCCACAATCAGCCTGAAAACATCCCCACTATCACCCCCCTGCAGTGCTAGAGGGAGGTTCCGTTGAAGTACAGACATCTCAGAAAGGACACACACATCGGTAAATAACTACCACATGTCTCCTAAAGTTCGGACCGAAACTTTGAAACAGCTAACTTTCTACAAACACACACACACACACACATATACACACACACACACACACACACACACACACACACACACACACACACACACACACACTACACACACACACACACACACACTCCGTCCGCTGAAAAAGTGCGACAATTTCCTGCTGCGGGAGGCCTGATTCACTGCCGGTGAGCCAAGCAGTGCTCACCATTAGGAGTGTGTCATGACCACTAGGTGCTGCAGTGGTAGGTCCTTAGTGACAACTGGTCATATTGTGTGGGTGCTGTTAACTCTCAGCCTAATGAGAAGGGAGAAAGGGTGTAGTGCATATGCTGTAATGATAGATTACACGGGATGACCTTTAAACAAACCTCCCGCTCGTATATGTATAATCACAGACAAAGTCAGTTAATCCTGCACCAGCCCCGCCCCTCCCCTCCTCCCTGCGCACATCATGCTGACATCCTGAGACAGCAGCATGTCTGCATAGAGAATTGTCATCCGAACAGATGCTATTTTTTATCGGTGTGCTACAGGCATTCTGTGTCCGCTTTAGGAATTAAGTAAATGATTGCTCTTTCTTGTACTTTCCAGTGTTTTAAATACAGATGCTTATCATTGGCTGCTGAATCTAGACCTTATGACATGTGTAACTATCACCTACCTGCACAAGAACCACAATATTTCACTTAATCCTTACATAGCAATCAGTTGCTGTTTCAAGCTAAGCGTCAAACACCATTTAAGAAACTTAAGAAAAATGTGCCACATGAATTCCTTCAGTTGTGTGAGGTTGATATTTTGGATCAGAAATATCATGTTAGGCTTTGGTACTGTTTTAAACTGATTTATGAGTGCTGCAGCAATTAATCCTAAAAACCCAGAAACAATGTAAATTGTTTGCAGTTTCACCAAAGTCAATGGCATTTATGTTGTATGCCTCACATAAGGCCTATCATAAGCACAAGCAAAAGAGAGTTTCTTTCTTTGTTCTTCGATATAAATTATGTCAGTAAATACCCCAATGGTGAATTTAGAAAATGGTTATGGTAAATTAATTGTATTTTTATAGCGCTCTATCCATCTTTATGACTTTACATTTACAAGTCATCATTAACCCATTCACACTCCATTTATATAGTGCCACTTGCTCAAGGAAGCTAACATTTAAACACATTCACACTCCATTGGCCATGCCATCTGGAGCAACTCGGGGTAAAGTATACATTGGATACACCGACATGTTCACTGCAGGGGCTGGGATCGAACCCACAACCTTCTGATTTAAAGAGGACTGCACTCCCCCACAGCCACAGTTGCACCTTTGTTGTCTCAAAGAAGGCAAAAAAGGTATAAATTAGACTTTATTAACTCTCGAACACTAATCGGCCTTTGGATAAGTTTGTAGTTTGTTTAAAACCTGACGTTAGCTTTTACTGATTGCAAAATTTCCTAAGACAATTTCATTTCTGAATATGTTCTTGTTGAACAAAACATGTATTATTATTATTAACGTAGTCTGTTAAAATACTAATTTCAGCAATATTCCAAAATCCACTGAAAAATCCTATTGGCTTTGTATTGAGGTAGTGTGATACTTCCTGGTTTGGCTACACAATTCAAGAAAACAAATCCATCTAACATGACTTCAATATAAATTCCCCACAAAAGGGCATTTGTCCTAAGTCAACCCAGTTGAGAGTATCATATTGATGATGGTAATCCATCAGCATGTTCTCCAGGAACATACATAGACGACAGCTGTCCCACCTAGCTTTTACCTCGTAGTCTGCCTCCAACTCCACTCCCAAGACACTCGCAGTGGGATAGAGTGGAGATTCATGTGTAAACCTGAGAGAGGGAGGGCTTTAATAATTACTCTATTTTTAGACAACAGACTTTTTTTCCCTTCTCCACCCCCACGGAGATCTAAGAGCAGGTACAGGGAGCCGTCTCCAAAGAAAGAAAGACACATAGATGGAGAAAGGGAGCATTCAATCTCCCATGAGAGTTAAAGGGAGATGGTGCCAAATGCTAAACACACAAAGCATAGATAGAGCTGTGGAGAAAAAATTAGCATCAAAGTCGTTGTGTTTTGTTTTAGCGTAAATTACCTGCCACTTGTACACCCAAAGAAACAGGCCAAACACAGGGCGTGGTCACAGCAATGCAAAGTTCCTGTATATCCATTATAGCAGAAAATGACTAAACATGATTTGGTGGACAAGAAGTTAATATTGGAATGTTTTGCCACAAATCCATGCACACCATTGTGAATTGTGCTATATGTGTAGCAAGGTAATTATTCCCTAAGTTGGGTAGACATATGTGCAGCAGAGCAAGAGAGCAGTTCCTGTGGATGTTGTTCCGTCACCGGTGCTTGGGGCATTAGCCTAAGGCAGCTCTCAATCTGTTTAACACTGATGCTCTTATTTTGAAAAACAGAAAGATGAGTGACATTCGTGGACCTTTACCAGGTCTCTGTTAAAGCTAGAAACAAATCCCCAGAGATTCAATATACAGTGGGGCAAAAAAGTATTTAGTCAGCCACCAATTGTGCAAGTTCTCCCACTTAAAAAGATGAGAGAGGCCTTTCATTTCCATCCTAGGTATACCTCAACTATGAGAGACAAAATGAGAAGAAAAAAAATCAAAAAAATCACATTGTCTGATTTTTAAAGAATTTATTTGCAAATTATGGTGGAAAATAAGTATTTGGTCACCTACAAACAAACAAGATTTCTGGCTCTCACAGACCTTTAACTTCTTCTTTAAGAGCCTCCTCTGTCCTCCACTTGTTAACTGTATTAATGGCACCTGTTTGAACTCGTTATCAGTATTAAAGACACCTGTCCACAACCTCAAACAGTCACACTCCAAACACCACTATGGCCAAGACCAAAGAGCTGTCAAAGGACACCAGAAACAAAATTGTAGACCTGCACCAGGCTGGGAAGACTGAATCTGCAATAGGTAAGCAGCTTGGTGTGAAGAAATCAACTGTGGGAGCAATTATTAGAAAATGGAAGACATACAAGACCACTGATCTGGGGCTCCACGCAAGATCTCACCCTGTGGGGTCAAAATGATCACAAGAACGGTTGGCAAAAATCCCAGAACCACACGGGGGGACCTAGTCAATGACCTGCAGAGAGCTGGGACCAAAGTAACAAAGGCTACCATCAGTAACACACTACGCCGCCAGGGACTCAAATCCTGCAGTGCCAGACGTGTCCCCCTGCTTAAGCCAGTACATGTCCAGGCCCGTCTGAAGTTAGCTAGAGAGCATTTAGATGATCCAGAAGAGGATTGGGAGAATGTCATATGGTCAGATGAAACCAAAATAGAACTTTTTGGTAAAAACTCAACTAGATGTGTTTGCAGGAGAAAGAATGCTGAGTTGCATCCAAAGAACACCATACCTACTGTGAAACATGGGGGTGGAAACATCATGCTTTGGGGCTGTTTTTCTGCAAAGGGACAAGGACGAGTGATCCGTGTAAAGGAAAGAATGAATGGGGCCATGTATCGTGAGATTTTGAGTGGCAACCTCCTTCCATCAGCAAGGGCATTGAAGATGAAACGTGGCTGGGTCTTTCAGCATGACAATGATCCCAAACACACCGCCCGGGCAACGAAGGAGTGGCTTCGTAAGAAGCATTTCAAGGTCCTGGAGTGGCCTAGCCAGTCTCCAGATCTCAACCCCATAGAAAATCTTTGGAGGGAGTTGAAAGTCAGTGTTGCTCAACGACAGCCCCAAAACATCACTGCTCTAGAGGAGATCTGCATGGAGGAATGGGCCAAAATACCAGCAACAACTGAAGTATGAAAACCTTGTGAAGACTTACAGAAAACGTTTGACCTCTGTCATTGCCAACAAAGGGTATATAACAAAGTATTGAGATGAACTTTTGTTATTGACCAAATACTTATTTTCCACCATAATTTGCAAATAAATTCTTTAAAAATCAGACAATGTGATTTTCTGGATTATTTTTTTCTCATTTTGTCTCTCATAGTTGAGGTATACCTAGGATGAAAATTACAGGCCTCTCATCTTTTTAAGTGGGAGAACAATTGGTGGATGACTAAATACTTTTTTGCCCCACTGTACTCTTAAAGTGTTGTTATTATCATAATTTTTTGTTAAAATGGTTGGTCATCAGCACTGCCTTTTTGCACAAACCCTGATTGACAAAAGTGTAGCAGCTGGTCCGTAGCAGCTGGTCCGTAACTGACGGACGGTCGACTCAATGACTGCACTAAGAAATCATAGATTGTAGACCGCTGGTAATTCGTAGTTGCAGAGGGGTCTAAGTTGAGTCTTTTTTTTTTTTTATTAAAAAAATGCTATTTGTACAAGAGGGTGACCCTTGCATTTAAATATGTCTCTTATCCAGTTTGTAAGATTTAACACTGATCACATTTACACCTGGCATTAGTATTTGCTCACAATGAGATCCAATTTAGATCTGATTTCTCTGCGCAGCCCAAACCACTGAAAGCCACATCCTTTCGTTTTCAATTAAATTAAATTTTCATTGACAATCCAGTCAGGAATCATTTGCATACCGCTTCATAGTTGGTTTGTCAGCACTATGAGTCACCAAGTTCAGCCTGAATGTTAACATAGGACCAATTAAAAGTAGACTTGACTTCATCCACAAGTCTCTTGAACAATCTTTTTGACAAGCTCACTTGCTGCTAGCTTAATAGTGGCTTTCTTGCAACATGTCATGTTATTAATTTAGCTGACACTTTTAACCAGAGCTACTTACATACACTTAAATACCTTAAACATGTGTGGTTAAGTGTCTTACATAAGGACACTTTGGGGTTGGCTGCAGGAGCTAGGGAACAAACCACTGACCCTCTGATTGGTAGACTCCCGTTTACCCCCTGAGCACACAGCCGCCTAGTGCTAGTAGATAGCCTGCTAACTGGCTAATGGCTGCTTCCTCATTGGTTTGGAACAGTTTTGGCAACTTCAGATTTCTGCCAAAGCATTTGTTAGGTGTGGGTTGAAAGTGCAATTATTCACACTTGTTAAATGTGTTCGTATTGTATACCTTACCAACTGTGGAGGTGGTTCGGCTGATAAATAAAAATTCAACTTCAATGTACACTCAAAAAATCATTGTATTGCAAGGTTTAAAGGAGGTGTATAATATTATTGTAAGAAAACCATTTTCTTGGAGCTACATTACAGAAGTACTTCAAAGGTGAAGTGTGTGGGAGTTATGGATAGATTGAGTGTTACCAAGCTGATTTTATGGAGTGATTTTAGTTTGAAACTGCCTTCACTGAAATATAGCAAATGTCATTTGGTTATAGAAGCTAAACTAAATTCAAAGAGATCACCATTTGAAGTTCAGTCAGAGACATTTACATTAAAAAAGGATTGTTTACAAATAAAGCAGTATTATGTTTCACAGGTCAATGTGACAGAACACCAAAACACTGAATGCACCGCACCAAGATGCTCCATTGTCCCCTTCTAACATGCAAATGATAACATGCATTTTCCCTCCCTCTCTCTTTACTTTCCTTCTATCTCAGTGGTCAGCAGGCCTTTTTGTTGGAGAATGTGCCCTGTAACAGCCCCGGTTGCCAAAGTGTTGGAAGGATGTTCGAAGTGCAATGGGACCAATCAGATTTGGGAGCCATCAAAAATGCTGTCATGGCAACATTCTTTGACATCTACGAGGACGTAAGTAGTTTGTCTTGAGTTTTATTTAATGTTGTTTGGAGCTTGTTTTGACCATTCAATCTAAAACACCATCCTTTCTCTAATTCTGTCTCAGATCTAAGTATGTGTTCTCAAAATAAAAGGTGTCTCTACATATATGCTTGAGTAATTACGTATGAAAAGATTTACTTAATTTCCGTTCTCAAAGACCAAATGCATTGTTTTCTTAACCAACTGGAGGCGGCAATGGACTTTCCTCGCCTTGTCTGACAGTAGATATAGACATAAAAGAAAGAAGCATCAAGTAAATATATACAGGGTGTACTCCAGGCTAACCCAATTTTATTTATTTTTTCAAAATGTTACACGTTATGGGCAAAGAAAGCTATCACAATTTGAGAACTGAAGATAAGAAAAAGGAGAAATAAAAGGAGAAGCCTGGCTTTGATGATGTATGTTCCTGTTACATCCTTGTAGGACATTCACGTAGAAGTGAAGTAATATGCAACTGAAAGCAGACCGCCAAAACTAAAATATACTGAATTCCAGGAAATAACTGAATTTCAATTCTTATTTTGATGCAAATATGTGTACATTAGCAGGAATGCAGCACCAAATGGAATTTAATTGTAAAATTGCAATAAAACATATGCCAAAACCAATAATCGTGAAAAATAATTGCGATATCAAAATGGATTAAAAAAATGCCAGAAATCATACAGCTCTGCATACTTGTCAGAGATGCATTTGAATGCATTAGCAATTACAATACCAGAGATATTTGGTGAAATGCGCCCCCTGCTAGTAGCATTAGTGATCGGATCACGCTGGCTTGTTTCTGTTGTATTTACTGCTCTCCAATAGGGATATGATCAGCAAACACACATTTTAAAACCAAGTGTAAACACGGTCAAAAGTGCTGGCATCTACAATAATACTGGTATCAAATAGTTGAATATGCCACAAAAAGTCAACCCCTTTTTAACTATTTCTATAGTACTTAAGAAAATTGATCAATCCCAAAGAGAACACAGGATTATTAGATTTCTCTAATACAGTCATGTGGATTATGTATATAGTTTTTTCAAACACTGACGTCGACAAAATGATTAAAGTTTTTGCTTCGTCTTTCATGCTCAGAACAAATACTCTGGAATTGGACTGAGCACGAGACTATGTTGTGATTACTTAGTGCTTGTTTCTAATCACCAATGTTGTTTAAAGTAGCGGTAGCTGGTGTGCCGGCTTTACTCCTTATCTGACAGCTTTGTATTTACAGTACAAAGCACTTTTGTGTTTCTTTTACACCTCCTATACGTGCTGTTATTTTCACCCTGAATATCATCTTTTTCATTTGTTTGAACCTGGATTTCTATTCATTGGGACAATTGATTGTTCATTTAAAAGAAAAAAAGCACTCTTGCAGCTACATTACATACCTCAAAACACACACTGTGTCACACACAAAATCCTCACACACACTCCCACTCACACCCAGAAGGTTCGCCTGTTTTGCAATCTGCTATATATGCCCGTCTTATCAGAATTAATTATTAGAGCTAATGCAGCCTGTCTGTTGAATTCCGCCTGTTTTTCCTCTTTGAGAGATCATTTCTAATTGGGAGGGAGGGACGAACCGAGGAGGAGAAAAAGGGAAAGAATAAGATAGATAAGATAATGTGGGATCAGTCGCACAGTATGTAAGAGGGATGAAAATGTACATCAGAAGACACACACACACCCTGCTCCCATTGTCCCTTATCTAAATGACTGTCTTCATTTGCAGGGTATATTAGACATGCTGGTTCTGAGCCAGGCAGAGGGCAAAAGTGACTTGATCATCCACGCTTTGAAGAACAATTTCGAGTCTGATGCCTACTTCGTTAAAGTGATGGGTAAGTGACTGATTTGCCAAGTTCTCCCTGTTCCTCTCTCCATGCCTACACCAGTTTATTGGATAGAGAACATGGGATAACATAAAGAATAAGGCTCCATTTTCTTCTTCTTCCAAAATGACATGTTGAGAAATCCAACTGAATCTTTGTAGATATTATGCTTTACTGTCCTTTTTTGTTCTTTTTACCATTTTTACCCTAACCGCCCCACCTGGACCAATTAGTATCATTGAACATGAGCAGCGCTTTTCCCAGAACTGGAAACCAGATTGTCACGACTAGTATCCACCTGCTGAATGTAGAGGGGGTGTAGGAGGTCGGCCAGATAGGTGGGGGCCAGGTTGTGGAGGGCTTTGAATGTGAGCAGGAGGGTGTTGAAGTCTGTCCGGTATTATACAGGTAGCCAATGCTGATGGATGAGGATGGGGGTGATGTGGTAAGAGGATGGGGGTGATGTTGTCAGAGGATGGGGGTGATGTTGTCAGAGGATGGGGGTGATGTGGTCAGAGGATGGGGGTGCTGTGGTTAGAGGATGGGGGTGATGTGGTCAGAGGATGGGGGTGCTGTGGTCAGAGGATGGGGGTGATGTGGTCAGAGGATGGGGGTGCTGTGGTTAGAGGATGGGGGTGATGTGGTCAGAGGATGGGGGTGCTGTGGTCAGAGGATGGGGGTGATGTGGTCAGAGGATTGGGGTGCTGTGGTCAGAGGATGGGGGTGATGTGGTCAGAGGATGGGGGTGATGTGGTCAGAGGATGGGGGTGCTGTGGTCAGAGGATGGGTGTGATGTGGTCAGAGGATGGGGGTGATGTGGTCAGAGGATGGGGGTGATGTGGTCAGAGGATGGGGGTGCTGTGGTCAGAGGATGGGTGTGATGTGGTCAGAGGATGGGGGTGATGTGGTCAGAGGATGGGGGTGCTGTGGTCAGAGGATGGGGGTGATGTGGTCAGAGGATTGGGGTGCTGTGGTCAGAGGATGGGGGTGATGTGGTCAGAGGATGGGTGTGATGTGGTCAGAGGATGGGGGTGATGTGGTCAGAGGATGGGGGTGATGTGGTCAGAGGATGGGGGTGATGTGGTCAGAGGATGGGGGTGCTGTGGTCAGAGGATGGGGGTGATGTGGTCAGAGGATGGGGGTGCTGTGGTCAGAGGATGGGGGTGATGTGGTCAGAGGATGGGTGTGATGTGGTCAGAGGATGGGGGTGATGTGGTCAGAGGATGGGGGTGACGTGGTAAGAGGATGGGGGTGATTGGTCAGAGTATTTGGTGCGGGTGATGATCCGGGCTGCAGAGTTCTGAATGATTTGAAGTTTATTGAGGAGTTTGATGGGAAGGCCTGAGAGCATGGTATTACAATAGTGAATATGGGATGTGAGGAATGCATGAACCAGGACTTCAGTACTGGATTGAGACAGGGCGGAGTCTGGAGAAGAATGCAGTCCAGGTGATGTTTTTTATGTGGGGTGCAAATGAGAGGGAGCTGTCCAGAATGACACTAAGATGTTGTGTTTGAGTTGTGCTCTTGATAAGCCATTAAAACAGTAAAATAAGTGTCTCCTGTGCACCAAAACATACCCATCTGTTATGGAAAAAGAAAGTATTCCAAAGATATTCTAAAATACGTGATTTTAAGACACGTAACAGTATTCGGAATTTGGATTACTTTCAGAGCCATGCATTCAGTATTCAGGCACTAATTACATTTATATAGTAACCCTCCCAACCCTGTATATATTATATACAAGATCAGCGCCCTCATACTATATCTTTCTAGAAAAAACCCTGCAGGAGCATAATAAGTAGTAACATTAGGAGCCAGATTTCAAATCCCCTAGGTTTCGGAGCGCTATCCAAACCAAGTGCGACATGACATGACATGACATGTGTTCCGTAACATAGTGAGGTCACTATGTTACGGAAGTTAACAAAGGAGTTCAATGGAGGCGTTTCAGGCATGGGGGAGTGTGTGGGAGAGAAACTCCCTCTTAACACACAATTGCCTCTAGTGCACGTCATGTAGCCAATCAATCCTTGATTTTTCGAAGTCAGACAGGCTTTCACTGCATGTCACCTTCCTGACATGCCCCGTGTAACTCACAAAAAACACCTTTATTCTGTCTGTGGAACAGCTGACTAAATGTTAACTAATTCAGAGGAAATTGCACACAAACTGTGCAGTATGTTGTATTTCAGTCACACTTTAAACCTGGTATTCACAAATGATGTCTGACTAGAAGCAAATGTGGCTTCAATATCTGCGCACAATTCTCAGGAATAGTTTTTATGTATATTTGGCTAACTGCGTTTTCCTTTCGCTTAATAGATTGGGTTTCTTTTCGTTTTTTATCGTCACATCGTTCAGAAAGAAGGCGCTGTCTTTTTAAAATCAAAAAACGTTGGTACATTGAAGCACCTATGACATTTGAGGAAAGCAAAAATAGTTCCACTCTAGGGTGGGCCTTTGCATGGTTCAATCTGTCACTCTGCTCTGCTCATTAGTGTTCATCCCTTTCTGTTTCAGAACAGTTGGTGAACAGTTGTTGTTTTGTTTTGTTTGGAAGGGGGGGTGCTTCAACTGCTGCTCTGCTTTCACAATTGCAAAAAACACGCATGAATCATCGTCATGCCCTTATAATACAGATACTTACAGTATGTTTGCCAAGTATAACATATACACATATTAAAATGCTCTAATACAGTCTGCCAGATTTGAATTTTTTAAGTATTCATGCTTTTCATTCACTAAGAACACATCTCGCCCTTTTAAATAATACTGACATGACACTGTTGAACAGCAGGGTAAAAAAAAAGCAATTGCAAACTTACACTCCAAAATATTGGTAATAATCGCATTGCCTTAGTGTCATAATAATGTGGATTCAACTGACTCAATTCATAAAACAAAGCAAAATGGCAAGAATCCGACGGTAAAGTCAGATATGGTATTTTGCATAGACTTAAGTAAATGTAAAACTAAGCCTAGGCAGTCAGTATACTGTGTATTCCACATGGATTTTAGGGTTATTTAGGGGCATTGAGCAAGTCCAGGATTGTGTTTGCCACACCGGACATCAATGGATGATGCTTTTCATGATAGAGAGTTAGAAGTGGATTAGTTTGTCACGCTGCTGAAATTGACACAAGAACATTCGCTGTTTGGTCAATTGATAATAACATTTCTTTGTTTTGAAGTTTTTTTGAGAAAGTTGAAGTACTATACAGGACTGTCTCAGAAAATTAGAATATTGTGATAAAGTTCTTTATTTTCTGTAATGCAATTAAAAAAACAAAAATGTCATACATTCTGGATTCATTACAAATCAACTGAAATATTGCAAGCCTTTTATTATTTTAATATTGCTGATTATGGCATACAGCTTAAGAAAACTCAAATATCCTATCTCTAAATATTAGAATATCATGAAAAAGTATACTAGTAGGGTGTTCAACGAATCACTTGAATCGTCTAATTAACTCGAAACACCTGCAAGGGTTTCCTGAGCCTTGAAAAACACTCAGCTTGGTTCAGTAAACTAAATCACAAGTATGGGGAAGACTGCTGATCTGACTGCTGTCCAGAGGACCGTCATTGACACCCTCCATCAGGAGGGTAAGACACAAAAAGAAATTTCTCAAAGAGCAAGCTGTTCACAGAGTGCAGTTTCAAAGCACATCCACAAAAAGTCTGTTGGAAGGGGGAAATGTGGCAGGAAACGCTGCACAACCAAGAGAGATGACCGCAGCCTTAACAGCATTGTGAAGAAGAGTCGCTTCCAGAATTTGGGGGAGCTTCAAAGACAGTGGACTGAAGCTGGAGTCCAGGTATCAAAAGTCACTGTTCACAGACGTGTCCGGGAAATGGGCTACAATAGCCGTATTCCCATGGTCAAGCCACTTCTGAACTCAAGACAACGGAAGAGGCGTCTGACTTGGGCTAAGGAAAAGAAGCACTGGACAGTTGCACAGTGGTCCAAAGTCCTCTTTTCAGACGAAAGCAAGTTTTGTATTTCATTTGGAAGTCAAGGCGCCAGAGTCTGGAGAAAGGCTGGAGAGGAGCAAAATCCAAGTTGCTTGAAATCCAGTGTGAAGTTCCCACAGTCAGCGATGGTTTGGGGAGCCATGTCAGCTGCTGGTGTTGGTCCACTGTGTTTCATCAAGCCCAGAGTAAATGCAGCTGTGTACCAAGAGATTTTAGAGCACTACATGCTTCCGTCTGCTGAAAAGCTCTATGGAGATGAGGAATTCATTTTCCAGCATGATCTGGCACCTGCCCACAGTGCCAAAACCACCAGTAACTGGTGTACTGACCATGGCATTACTGTCCTCGATTGGCCTGCAAATTCCCCTGACCTGAACCCCATAGAGAATATGTGGGGTATTGTGAAGAAGAAGCTGAAAGACACCAGACCCAACAATGCTAATGAGCTAAAGGCCGCTATTGAAGCATCCTGGGCATCCATAACACCTCAGCAATGCCACAGGCTGATTGCCTCCATGCCACGCCGCATTGATGCAGTAATCCGTGCAAAAGGATTCCCAACCAAGTACTGAGTGCATTAATGGACATTTTCAAATGTTTGATTGTGTTTTGCTGTTATAAATCTTTTTTTTTTACTTGGTCTGAGGAACTATTCTAATTTTTTGAGATAGGATTTTTGAGTTTTCTTAAGCTGTATGCCATAATCAGCAATATTAAAATAATAAAAGGCTTGCAATATTTCAGTTGATTTGTAATGAATCCAGAATGTATGAAATTTTTGTTTTTTTAATTGCATTACAGAAAATAAAGAACTTTATCACAATATTCTAATTTTCTGAGACAGTCCTGTATACTGTATAATATAGTAATAGTTAGACCCTCCAGAAAAACGCGGGCAAAAATCCTTGATTATGCGATTAAACATGCAGGGTTTTTATGTGATTTTATGCGGTGAAATATGCGGAAAGTTGTAAAAAAGAATAGATTTTTTTTTAAATATTGGGCTGTCTTATTTATTCTCTCTCACACACAACCTGCCACTAACGTTAAACCCCTTTCCTATTCAATTAAACACATTCAATGTTAATTTTTGTAAAAGCAATTGGGCTATTTTAATCACACTCTTTCTCTCTCACACACTCACACACACACACACACACACACACACACACACACACACACACACACACACACACACACACACACACACACACACACACACACACTTCTCCGCCTCATTCTGTTTTCATTTACTCGTTCATTATCAGACCAGCTTCAATCTTGTAGGCTACTCACTTCGTTTCTTGTAGCCCTCGAAAGGGTTTTGGAGGTTGATGCCTCGGTGAACGTGAGTTGTTTGGCTTTCTTGTCCGCAGCAGCAGAAAGCCTTTTCGAATGTTTGAATGAATCAAAGTGGGTCGTCACCGTTTATTCTCTCTAAGACTTATGCTCCAACACACAGTTGCACGGGGTGCAGAATAGTTTCCCCCCACGTTTGTGAAAGACATCGGGGTACTGCTTTGCCCGGTCGGTAAATGAGATGGATCAGATTTTTTCATCTTGGTGTTTTCTCTCTCGTGTGAGTTCCACATGTTCACTCTACGGTGTTGTTTACCTTTTGTGATGCGCGAGCTGATGACGTCACGTCATCATCATCACTACTTCACGTCAAGACGAGTTAACTTTTTTTTTTTTCTCAACTTTGTGTGGAAAAATGAGGGGATTATGCGGCCTTTTGATAAATATGCGGCCTTTTAAAAATCTGCGCCATTTTGCTGACTATGCGGTAAATTCTGCGATTGCAGAATCTCGTTTTCCTGGAGGGTCTAAATAGTCTGTTGAAATTCCCCATCGAGACCATAAACTCATTAGAAAATGGTTTACTGCGATAATACAAAAATTAAGAAGTAGGTTCATTTTTACTTCTATACAATCAGATTATATTTGCAACCAGTGCTGTTGCCCCCTACTGTCTATTAGAAAGACTGCCCGTTTGGGACACCACTGCACACTTTTTAGACATGGTAGTGACCACTGGTCTGAATAAGGTTAGCTTGGGTACCTTGGAATATTTTTTTTAGACTAGATTCCCTCCCCATCCACCTCCCTCACCCCTCCCAATGGGCAAAACAGCAGCGAGCACTGTAGTACACATTTGGAAGTACTAACAAGTATGTTAAGGAGAAAATGCCAAAAAGACAAATTATTTTGAGGGAAAGAAGCGTCATGTTTTTGTACCCAGCCTGAAGCCTCAGTATTGTTCGTGCGTGACCTTGACTCATCCCCCTTCCTGCTGCTATAACATACATTCCTTCTGTGCCTTCTCTCTCTGAACACCGCTGTTCATTTGTTATCCACGTCTTGTCTCACTGCAGCACATCAAACAAAACACGCACACCCATAGCAAAACGCCCATCTTCACCCCCCTCTGACACCGACACTCGGCTCCCACACTTCCCGTCAGTTATTACACGTTTGGTTGTGAATATTTCATACACGTTCAGTGGAGTATCCTCTACATGGGGCTGACTACTGACTAGCAGGCAAACAACAAGCAAAATGTATCTGTCAAATGTTACACCCTGTCGACATTTCATTCCTCTCCCCTGTGAATAGGGGCTCAAATGCAGATAATTGCCTCGCACCACCCGTGAAACCCCCCTGAGGGCAAATAGTGTTTATTTACTGTTCTTTTCAGACTGCTCTGGCTGATGGCATCTTCTTGAAATAAAGTGTTCAACTTCACATCACTCCTTCTTTAAGGGTACTCATACTAACTCTATCAGATTAATCATTGGGAATACAAACTACATAAAAAAACAGATCAAAAAGTTTATGGAGTGGTCTTCACATGTCCACTCAATTCACAATTTCATAGCACGGGAAGTTATAGAGAAGGGATTAAGTTAACACTTGCCTAGTGGCTGTGCTAGCTACTTAACGGCACACCATATTCTATTCAGAGTGTCAGAGCTTGCTTGCTCCAATGAAAGGATACTGAAGTAGAATCCACCTCAGATGGGCTCCACTCTTCTTGCACAGTGTCGCTCAACATGTTCTGGCTGGTGTTTCAGTACACAGTTACGCCAATGACTGTTCACCGTTTGCCATATATTTGTTCTGCAACATATAATTAACCGAATACTCCAATGCTCATGTTTTTTTAAGTTGTTGAACCTCATGGTCTCACTTTGCTGCAGCTGATTAACTTTCTAGCGTTTGCGTTTTCAACAGTCTCATATAAGCTTTAGCAACCAATCAATAGGAACATGACAACCTGGTGGTCGTAAAAAAAAAATGGCATCCCGGACCCGTTCCACGACCGGAGCCTCGTCAGGTAAAATTGCATTTGTCTTGTGTCGGTCAATATATATATATCAAAACACCCAATTACACTGAACAAAAATATAAATGCAACACTTTTGTTTTTGCTCCCATTTTTCATGAGATGAACTCAAAGATCTAAAACATTTTCTACATACACAAAATAACCATTTCTCTCAAATATTGTTCACAAATCTGAAACAATCTGTGATAGTGAGCGCTTCTCCTTTGCCGAGATAATCCATCCCACCTCACAGGTGTGGCATATCAAGATGCTGATTAGACAGCATGATTATTGCACAGGTGTGCCTTAGGCTGGCCACAATAAAAGCCCACTCTGAAACGTGCAGTTTTGCTTTATTGGGGGGGTCTGGGGGGGTCCGAAAATGCTAGGGTTAAACCCTAACCCTAACACGTCACCCATTGAGCATGTTTGGGATGCTCTGGATCGGCGTATACGACAGCGTGTTCCAGTTCCTGCCAATATCCAGCAACTTCGCACAGCCATTGAAGAGGAGTGGACCAACATTCCACAGGCCACAATCAACAGCCTGATCAACTCTATGCGAAGGAGATGGGTGACATGTTAGGGTTAGGGTTAGGGTTAGTTTCAGAGTGGCCTTTTATTGTGGCCAGCCTAAGGTACACCTGTGCAATAATCATGCTGTCTAATCAGCATCTTGATATGCCACACCTGTGAGGTGGGATGGATTATCTCGGCAAAGCAGAAGTGCTCACTATCACAGATTTGTTCAGTTTTGTGAACTATTTTTTTTTAGAGAAATGGTTATTTTGTGTATATACAACAAACAAACAAAAGTGTTGCATTTATATTTTTGTTCAGTGTAGGTCCTGGCAGACTCTCAACCAGCTCTGTGATGTGTTCTAAGGTCAAGTACATGTTTAACTCTGCACCTCTCAATTACAGACTAGAATGGCACGTATTGCAACTGTTTCTGAATGTGACTGCTCATTAATTGATCATTAATCAATCAATCAATCAATCAATGTTTATTTATATAGCCCAATATCACAAATGTTACATTTGTCTCAGTGGACTTCACAGTTTGTACAGAATATCAGTATGACAATACGACACCCTCTGTCCTTAGACCCTCACATCGTACAAGGAAAAACTTCCAGAGAAAACCCCACAGTTTAAAGGGAAAAATGGGAGAAACCTCAGGGAGAGCAACAGAGGAGGGATCCCTCTCCCAGGACGGACAGACGTGCAATAGATGCCGTGTGTAAATTGAAAAGATAATACATTTGCAACATAGGTAGTCCAAATGTTTTGAAATGCATGTGTGTATAATAAGAAGATGAATCAACGAGGATATCCATCCAGGACTTATGATCCAGGACCGCAGCCACGACTCAAGATCCAGGACTCGCAATCCATGACACAGGACCGCAGGATCATCCATGACTCCGGATCCCGGCGTATATAGACACCAAAAAGAAAGAAATTTGGGGAAGCTGGGTTAATCGGAACATGAGAGTACACAGGTATAGACAGAGAGAAGGAAGAAGTAAGATGTCCCCCGACAAACTAAGCCTATATCAGCAAAACTAGGGGCTGAATCTAATCAGCCCTAACTATAAGCTTTATCAAAAAGGAAAGTCTTAAGCGCACTCTTAAAAACGGATAGGGTGTCTGCCGTCCGAACACAAACTGGAAGCTGATTCCACAAAAGTGGAGCTTGATAAGAAAAGGCTCTGGCTCCCATTGTACTTTTAGAGACTCTAGGAACAACCAACAACCCTGCATTCTTGGAACGCAATGCCCTAGTAGGACAATAGGGTATAATGAGTTCTTTAAGGTAAGATGGCGCCTGCCCATTAAGGGCTTTGTAGGCGAGGAGAAGAATTTTAAATTCTATCCTGTGTTCTATAGGGAGCCAGTGTAAGGCAGCCAGAACAGGAGTAATGTGGTCCCTTTTCCTAACTCTGGTTAGTACACGAGCTGCAGCATTTTGAATCAGCTGAAGCGACTTGACTGACTTCTTGGTACACCCTGATAATAAGGAGTTACAATAATCCAGCCTTGAAGTAACAAATGCATGGACTAGTTTCTCTGCATCGTTTTGAGGCAAGATATGCCTGATTTTTGCAATGTTACGTAGATGGAAGTAGGCGGTCCTTGAAATTGATTTTATGTGGGCGTTAAAGGATAAATCCTGATCAAATATAACACCAAGATTCCTTACAGTCTCACTGGAGGCCAAATTAATGCCATCCATAGTTAATATATCTTTAGATAATTTGTTTCGTAGATTCTTCGGGCCAAGTACAATAACTTCAGTTTTGGTCGTGTTTAACATCAAAAAATTTAAGGTCATCCACGTTTTTAAGTCCTTGAGGCAGTCTTGAATTTTATTTAGATGATTAATTTCATCAGGCTTGATTGATAAATATAGTTGAGTATCATCCGCATAACAATGAAAGTTTACAGAATGATTCCTTATAATATTGCCTAACGGAAGCATATATAGGGTGAACAAAATAGGTCCAAGCACTGAGCCCTGTGGCACTCCATGGCTAACTTTGGTTTGCATGGAAGATTCATCGTTGACACGTACAAACTGAGAGCGTTCAGATAGATAAGACCTAAACCAGCCTAAAGCAGTTCCCTGTATGCCAACTAAGTGCTCTAATCATGCTGCCAGTGTTGGTGTTCACTCTCCATTAGGGGTTGTTTAGCCAGCAACTTTTGGATCAGGTCTAATTGTCCTCAGGCCAATTTGGGCTTAGAAATAAACCACTTATCAAAATTCTGGTGCAGGTTTTGGTACATTTATTATTGATGAAGAGACGTATACGTATTATATACATCAATAAATATTAATTGGATTGTATTTTCTAGGAACTAAGGAGAAGCATTAGGCTTACACAAAGTCTTACACAAAGCAAAATGGTTCCTCTTTTAAGCTATGAGAGACAATGAAGCGCAAAGTGGTTGCAGGGTGGACAGATGGATAGGAGATTACTACCGAGGAGGGAGGAGATGGGAGAAATCATAAGCTCCAAAATTAGAAAGATAGATAAAATGATGGGCGATGGGGACGTGTGTGTGTGTGTGTGTGTGTGTGTGTGTGTGTGTGTGTGTGTGTGTGTGTGTGTGTGTGTGTGTGTGTGTGTGTGTGTGTGTGTGTGTGTGTGGGGTGGGGGTGGGTGGGGGTGGGGGTGGGGGTGTGGAAAGAGTTGAAGAGAGAGTGACAGGCAGAACTGTATGAGTTGATTAGTTTAAAGTCGTAATTGATTTATGGCTCTGCAAGCTGATCCAATAGCCTAACAAAACAGAGTTCCTGTGGCCAGTGGCAATGCTGTTTACCCAAGCAAAGTCCCACTGAGCCTAACCTGGCCGTAAAAAGCATAGGGAATGATGTTGGGCTGGGACGTTAGCCCCGGTGAGCAGAAAAGCTGCTGTATTTTCACCTTAAGGCGCTGCAAACCAGTTTGGATGAGTTATCCCAAGAGCCTCTGCGTGGATGTTAAAATGTATTCTAATTGATATGGCTAACTGGTGGTGGTCACACTGCATTTGTGGTTTTCATCTGAGAGTGAAACAACGTTGGAGCCACTGCCAGCTGTTCAGGGACTGGTAAGCGTACAACAACGCTTTAATATTGTTTCACAAAGTGAGCACCAAGCGGGGGAAGGCTCCGTCTGGGAATTTCAATCTCCACGGCGGTACAGTGCAGTGCTTGTCTTACTGACACCTCGACCAGACATGACAATAGCCTTTAAATTATCTCTTATGAGGGTAAATAGGGAGGGTTTTAAGAATTCTTAGTTAGGCACACACGAGGAAACCATTTCTACAGAAGACATAATTCACTTTCCTTTTTAAGGCAATTTTCAGAATCAGGCCAACTGTTTAATGCAATGCAGGCTTTTATTTTCCATACAGATAAGTAGAAAATCTGTAAATATGCACACAAGCAACTATACTATGATTATCATATATTTTTATTGTCATTAGCAGGTGGTCCTTTTTGGATTTGCAATATAAAGAGCATTGTCAACTCACTGCCAATCAAAGTGTCATTCTGTGTTGGAATGTTTTGTACCCATTTGTGTCTGTCTGCAAGCAGCCCTGCAGTCAGCAGAATTAGCCTGAGGACAATGAGAAGTGAAGAGCATCTCCGAGCGAATGCAGTCAGAGTGTTGTCTTTGCGTGCACAGCAGGGGGTCTGCTCAGCTTTCGTTGACGCGCATTTGTAGCCACTAGCGCTGACACGGCATGTTGTGTTCTCCTGTCATGGTCTGCTCATCGCATTTTGGTGTGTGTGTGTGTGTGTGTGTGTGTGTGTGTGTGTGTGTGTGTGTGTGTGTGTGTGTGTGTGTGTGTGTGTGTGTGTGTGTGTGTGTGTGTGTGTGTGTGTGTGTGTGTGTGTGTGTGTGTGTGTGTGTGTGTGTGTGTGTGTGTGTGTGTGTGTGTGTGTGTGTGTGTGTGTGTGTGTGTGTGTGTGTACAGCTCAGGACTGATGCAAGCACAGTTACCATGACTCCCTGTAGTTGCTTTTTATAGAGCCCCAATGAGGACAAAATTACAGGTGAGGCTTCAACAAGCTAAAGGTCACCCCTCTTTCACCAGACACATGTCCAATAGTGTAGGGCTCTGAAGTAGAGGTTATCAAAGCAATATAGTATGGGAAAAGTCATTTTGGTCCCTACTATTAGAGATAACAATAACTTTGAAAGGAAATACTGAAGTGCAGGTATAACAATAATTTCCCATCAAATAACCTCTCCGCTGGTATGGGATTAGTTTTGTATCATAAAGATAAAGCAACACTTTCTCAGAATAAAGCAAAACTATGAGTTTAAAAGAAAAAAAACTGAGTCAAGCAAAATAAAATAAATTTCAAAAATGAAACCATAAGTTGCAAACAAATCATTTGTGAAATCATGTAAACCATAAGTCTTTTTTCTTTGTTTTAACATCAGACTGTTGCTCTCGCTGCAGCTCTTCTCGTTTGCGCTCCCTCATTTTTTGTTTTCGATTTTGACACAAACGTCCCAGGTGGGCGGGACTTTCAGGGATGCGTCCCCATTGGCTACTCAGTTTTTTGAGTGACAGCCCACTACACCACAGAACATACAGTCCAACTCATGCAGCAAACTCCGGAGTCCACTCGGCCACGTTAGTGTTGGTGTCTCCTGGGGAGTTTTCATGAACATATCGGACTTATCTTATGGATTGCTGTGCATTATACTTGTGTTGTGTAGTTTATGCGCTATTCCAATTTTAAATATTTTACACACTGCTGCTGTTAAATAATTTCCCAATTTGGGATTGATAAAGTGTCTATCTATTTATTTTAAAGATTAAAAAAACACATCTAGTATGTATTTTCAAGCTAAAGGTGATGCACAATATAAACTCTATACTATTATTTTTTTAAAGACATTTTACATTTCAAAACCATATATTGCTATGTTTAGGACAAACAATTAAAGACTACTTTAATTTAACAAATTCTACAATATAAAAGTGGCGGATTTGTTTTATTAAACAGACCAGACCTACTGTAGGCTGTATGCCAACACAATTAGGAACATGCTCACATCTTACTATGTTGGTCTGAAGAGCTGAAGCATTCATACACAATGGATAAAAACTGTGTTGTCTCAGTCTATATCCTGTGAGAAAATGATATACATTTAGCATTACAAACTCTACATACTATTCCTAGCCTGAGGAAGATCTGAATAATCAACAGATTTGAATGGAATCTCTAACATTTTCATTTAGAATAAAGACAAAAGAGTGATTATACAAATTACATTTATTGACATTTTAACCAGAAGATGAAGTCTCAAAGAATGTTTTAAATAAAAGGACATAAAACATAAAGGTGGATAATAATCAAATATATTACATGTAAAGACATTTGGTCAAATGAAATGACACTGAGCCAGTGATAACAAAAACGCGTGAATGAAGCTGGTGCAGGTCTTTCTTCATGCCCCCCCCTCCATGCTGTCCCCTCAGAGGACGTGGGAAAACGGGATAAGACCTCAGGATGCCACGCTGTCTCAATACTGTTGATATGAGAGGAAAATAAATGTTTTAGCAAATGAAAAATATGAAGTTAACAAATAAAACACAGCTCAGGGGCAGTCATGGACGGTAGGTTTTCCTACTAAGTTAACTCAGCCACCATTGATTTTCACATCAAATTAGCATGTTAATAAAATAAGCTATCATGGCTTATACTTGCATATCTAAACAGAATCATGAAAACCTGTTGGTAGAGTCAGGCACACGAGTCCGTTTGAGTGTGTGTGCCGGTGTCAGTACCATATGTGCTCGGGCTACCAGATCTGCTCGGGGTCCGTTACGCTTACCAATGACGTCACGCATTGGCTGTACGGCAACCCAAGAGGTAATAATAATAATTCTAAATTAAACAGGAAGTTAACCTAAATTACATTTAATAATAATAATAATAATAGATTTAATTTGTTGGCGCTTTTACAGGTGCTCAAAGACGCTTTACAGATAATAGTGAAGAGAAAAGAAAAGAGAAGAAAGGAACAACAAATAAATATATAGTTAAAGTTAAAGTCAAATAATACAAAAACAATCACACATTAAAAGCCAGATTGAAGAGGTGAGTTTTTTGAAAGTGGTGAGGTCGGTGCAGTCTCTGATGGGTTGTGGGAGTGAGTTCCAGAGAGAGGGGGCAGCGACGGAGAAGGCTCTGTCCCCCCAGGTCCGATGATTGGTGCGGGTGGGGATGGATAGGAGGTTGGCTTCTGATGAGCGGAGGCAGCGGGAAGGGGTGTGGTGGTGCAGCAGGTCTGTGAGGTAGGGGGGGCCTGATTGTTGAGGGCTTTGTGAGTAATGAGGAGGACTTTGAAGTGGATTCTTTGACGGACGGGGAGCCAGTGGAGGTTCTGGCATGGGAGCCTGCCTGCAGACCTCCACTTTCAGGACAGTTCCGGTGCAGGCTGCACTCTCAGGACACCTCCACTGTCAGTACAGGAAGCGACGATTCTGACGAACACGTTTTTTTTCCCGCCCACGGAAGGAATCGTTTGATGGAAGTTTTAAAATCACAATGGAGACTCATCACGGAGGTGATGAGTCCGCCCACCGTGCAGTTTGGGTCGGCCTTGGTCAAGCCCTTTTGACCCCCCCAGCCTGGAGGAATGTAACGGGAGTTGACAGGGGACTCTGCCCGCCTCACGAGTGCCTATTTTCGGACACTTTTTTTCACTTTCCCCCCTATTTTCCCCGGTTTTATTATTATTATTATTTTTGGCTACTTCACCCGGTTTCTACCGGGGACATTGCCCGTCATCCATATATTAACGGATTTTGACAATTTTTGTTGCATTTTTCTCCTCTCCTCTCACTGATCGAATGGCAAACGCGACCCACTGTCGGAGGGCCTCCGCGCCGGCCCGGCCTAGTGCCGGTGCTCTGGCGGTCGGTTCCTCCGAACTGCGCGTTCGACTCTGATGGCCGGGAGGGTGTGCTGCGTTGGGGTGGGGGACTTCCCCCACTCTGCGTGTCTCTTCCTTCACGGGTTCCGCAGCGGGGTGGATGTTCCCAGCTGGAACCTCCCCAACTCCGCCGCGTATGTGTGTGTATATATATATATATATATATATAGGGACACCTTGTATTGTATATATATATATATATACAATACAAGGTGTCCCTATATATATATATATATATATATGTATAGGGACACCTTGTATTGTAGTTAATATCAGTACAGTATCACTTTTCATCACTTAGATTGATTGAACTGTTCTGCCCTTACAGCGCGTATCCCTATGCGTAGCTAGACAGTTAGCTAACATTTAAAAGTCCTCCAATAAAGATGCAAGGTTTTCTTTCTTGACTTTACTGTTCTTCTTTTACTTTGTAAAACTGTAACAATACAGAAATAAAACGCATATAAGTATGCAGGCTTTACATAACATATAAGTAGCACTGTACAAATGACACACATACTACTAGGAATTAGCTATCATTAGCATCACTATTAGCTAGCACACGTCAGAATCGTCACTTCCTGTCCTGAGAGTGGAGGTCTGCACCGGAACTGTCCTGAGAGTGGAGGTCTGCAGGCAGACCCCTCTCGGTTCTGGAGGATGGGAGTGATGTGGTCTCGGGAGTGGGTGTGGGTGAGGAGGCGGGCAACAGAGTTCTGGATAGGTTGGAGTTTATTGAGGAGGTTGGATGGTATGCCATAGAGGATGCTATTGCAGTAGTCGAGTTGTGACGTGATGAATGCATGAATCAGGGTTTCAGCAGCAGAGGAGGAGAGTGATGGGCGGAGACGGGCAATGTTTTTGAGGTGGAAAAAGGCGGTCCTGGTGATGTGATTTATGTGGTGGTTGAATTTGAGCTGACTGTCGAAAATGACTGCGAGGTTGCGGATGTGAGGGGGGGCAGATAGAGTGTGGCTGTTAATGGTGAAGTTGAAATTCTGGATGTCTTTGATACGGGATGGGGGGCCGATGATGATGATGTCTGATTTGGCACTGTTCAGTTGGAGATAGTTTGTTTGCATCCATGCTTTTATTTCTGAGAGACAGTTGGTGAGAGTGGAGTGTGTTGTGGGGGTGATGGTTTTTGTTGAGATATAAAGTTGGATGTCATCGGCGTAGCAGTGAAATTGAAGGTTGTGGCGACTAATTATTTTGCCAAGGGGGAGGATGTAAAGGATGAAGAGGAGGGGGCCAAGCACCGAACCCTGGGGGACGCCTTGGAACAGAGGAGCAGTGGAGGAGGTGCAGTTGTTTATGTTGATAAACTGATGTCTGTCGGTGAGGTAGGATTTCAGCCAGGAGAGTGCAGTGTCAGTGATGTTGAGTGATGATTCGAGGAGGGACAGTCGAATGCTGCGGTGAGGTCGAGGAGGATGAGGATGTTCAGGTTGCCGGAGTCAGAGGAGAGGAGGAGGTCGTTTGTGATTTTCAGAAGAGCTGTTTCTGTGCTGTGTTTTGATCGGAAACCGGATTGAAATGGCTCAAAGAGGTCATTGGAGCTGAGGTGGGATTTTAGTTGTGAGGCAATGACACGTTCAAGTATTTTTGACAGAAAGGGGAGATTTGAGATGGGCCGGAAGTTGGACATGATGTCAGGTGTGAGTCCAGGTCTTTTGAGAATGGGTGTGACAGCAGCCAGTTTGAGAGAGTGGGGAGCTGATCCAGATCTGAGGGAGGAGTTAATGATGGTGGCGATGAGCTGGGAGATGGCAGGGAGGCTCTCTTTAACATATTTGGAGGGCATTGGGTCAAGTGTGCAGATGGAGTTAATTCCAGTCATGAAGTGGGACAGTTGCATGGGGGTCACAGGGGAGAAGTGGGACAGGGGCTGTGAGGTGAAGGGGGGGAGCCAGGAGGGGAGGTGGGGGGTGCTGATGAGGGTGTCAGATTGCTGTAAATGTTGCTGATTTTGGTTTGGAAAAACGAAAGGAAGGAGTTGCACTGTTCGGTGGTGAAGGACGAGGTGGCATTGTCACAGGGTTTGAGAAGTTTGCTGATGGTGGAGAAGAGACG
Source organism: Notothenia rossii (assembly GCF_949606895.1). NCBI lineage: Eukaryota > Metazoa > Chordata > Actinopteri > Perciformes > Nototheniidae > Notothenia > Notothenia rossii. Next base: position 36,298,844 of record NC_136904.1, on the reverse strand, counting down.
CTTGGGGTTGCTGGAGCCAGACTGAATGAGTTGTGAGTAGTAATTAGACCAGGCTGCTTTGAGTGCATTACTGTACTGCTGGAGATAGTCTTTGTAGATTTGAAGATGGACTGTTAGTGTGGTTTTCTTGTGTTGGCGTTCAAGTTGACGTTTCCTTGATTTCATTTGGCGGAGTTCGGGGGTATACCAGGGGGTGGAGTGTATGAAAGAGACATTTTTAGTTTTTGTGGGGGCCAGTTCATTGAGACAGAAGGAGAGGGTGCTGTTATAATAGTCCACAAGTTCAGATGGGTTTTCAGAAAGTGGGGGGGGAGAGACAGACATCTTGCAGGTAATGGAGGCAGTGATTGCTGAAGGTGAGATGGATTTGAGTTTTCTGTAGATTATTGTGCGTTTTTGCTTTTGGGCGGGGATGGGGATGTTGATATCCATGATGATGGCCAGGTGATCATAGACATGGAGATTGAGGCTGGACAGATGATGGATGGTGTGACAAGTGGAGCAGACCAAGTCCAGGATGTGACCACGGCTGTGTGTTGGGAAGTTGATGTGTTGAGAGAAGTTGCAGCAATGAAGGGTTTCCTTAAAAGACACTTAAGACACTGCAACGAAAGTAACAAAAACAATGTAATATCCTTTTCCGTTTCACAGAACACAAATTGGGTTATTTACATAATTATGTTTACACTGGTGACATTTACGGGACACAATTCACTGGGTTATATAGTGTGTGTTGCACCACGGACGAGTTAGTGAGTGCACCTGTGTTTTCATTCTAGCTTGTGTAGACAGTGTTGTAGAGCCGATGAATGGGAGTTGGAGGCGGCGTGTTTAGTATGAAACACCATACTTTATTATCACATTACAGCAAAGCAGGATGATCTTGTATACACGCTACACAAGCTAGAATGACAACACAACAATAATTAGGCTACTTGGCTTGCATTGTTATGGATCTAAAGGTAGCAAAAGCTAACTTTCATAGCACAGCTTTACTTCTCACTTAACATAATGAAGAAACAGACCGTATAGTACTTGCAATGTTGTTCTGTGTCAGAATCTCAAACAAAAACTGAAGGAGCGCAAATGAGAGTGCTGCAGCGAGAGCAAAAGTCTGATCATTGAGAAAGAAGAAACAAGAACTGCAAACAAAAACCTATGTTAAAACAAAGAAAAAATACTTATAGTTTACATGATTACACAAATGATTTGTTTGCAACTTATAGTTTTATTTTTGAACTTTATTTTATTTTGCTTAACTCCTTTTTATTTTATTTTAAACTCATAGTTTTGCTTTATTCTGAGAAGGTGTTGCTTTATCTTTATGATACAAAACTAATCCCATACACTGGGGCCTTGTGATATTGGAAAAAACATGTTTTCTTTTGGCGATAAGTCCATATATATATATTGCTTTATAACAAGTAAAGGAATTTTCCCCCTATATTATTCTGTTTCATTTGAAAACTAAATGCATCTGGCGCACTTTGAGAGCAAAATTCAGAGGTTGATTTCCTATTTCTCCCCATTTGCCACAGAAAGTTAAATTCGTTACTAGTTAAGATTTTAAATGAGTATTTTACATTTGCATACAAAGTATTGAAACAAATGTAGTAATCACAAAAGAAAATTGCAACAATTTGAGAAGTAAATTGTCTAAAAACCCAGCGATTGGGAAACATAGCAATCTGTCCCTAAACACCTCAAATATCACTAAGTGCATTAATTCAAACTGACTGGCTTTAACTGTAAGCGTTGCACAGAATACTAAAAAGATCAGCATCCATCTGTGGGGTCCGGGATCAATATGCATAGATATGCTTTTGAGAAGTAGATTTATAAGGGATATTTGTCCACAGGTATCTGATATCTTTATACAACACACCTGGCATCTAGCATCAGTTATAACACTGAAGCACACACTAATGAGTTAGTTCTAAGTGGGGAGAAATGATCTGATTTATAATGTCCCAGACTACAAACTGGCACAAATTGAGGGCACAGAGTCCCCTCCTCAATAATGGCAGACAAATGTAGGCTATTTTAAACACTACAGGAAAGGGAAAACCCCAAAAAGCATAATAGGGCTTCTTTAATCCAAATATATCTTTCACTGTGTAAAATCCAGAGCTCTAAAAACATAATTTGAAAATGAAACATCTAGGCTGCTACCAAAATGGGTCAGTCATCTTGAACTTGCCTGATGAGACAATAAGTAATTTATTTAGTGCAAGGCTTAGGTATATTTTTTTCGTTGGTCAGTGTTCTCTTTGGGGTTGTTAGGTTCTTAGCATGAGACCAGCACTCTGTCTGTGTATTCAGCAGTGTTTGAGAAGCACACAGCTGGATTCCAATGGCAACTGGCCAATCTGTCCAGTTCAAATTCTGTCTTTCGAAAAAGGTACAAAACATTCAAAGAATCCTGATACAAACAACAGTGTCCAATTCCCGTGTTCATTGGGCGTAATAACTATCACAATTACGACTCTTGCAAAGTTTTTGTTTCTTTTTCAGTGGCTTCTGTTTTTTCCACAAATCTTTTATCAAGACCCTTTGATTCTATTATTTCTTCATGTATTTGGACTAATAAACTTCCTCGTCTGTAGAAAAACCTCCATTCAGTAACCATAACCAATAGAGGGCATGACCTGATTTTCAATTCCTCTACTAGGCAGCAGACATCCTTTGCTTCTTCCTACTGGGTGCTTTTTTGTCTTGAGCCCTCATGTCCAGCTTTGGTCTCCATGGAGGCAGGCACACGTAGTCCAGCCTTACTCACAATTTCCTGTGAGTGCTTGGCTGCAAGACCAATTGCAACCAAGCACTTGTTTCATCTACTCTTAACGGTTCCTTACAGATAGGGCTTAATATGTGCAATGTTTGGTCAAACTGCTGGCCCGGACAAAACCTGAGATTTTAAACACTTTCCACCGCCAATTGCCTTGATTTAAAAAAGAATCCTTATTTCTAGCTTCAGACAGTATTGTCCTCTTTTTTTAACTGCTAAACTAAATTGAAGCCCTTATCTCTATTGCAAAACAAATTTCATGATCCTTCTCAAAGTCTGTAAAACTGCCATTACTTTCCTATATTTGTCACAGCTTTGTGTGGACAAGATAGATTATATCTTCGCATTTGGAAATAAGCTAAACTGCTACACAAAATCACAGTCATACATAGTATAGGCTATTTTTGCTCATGGAGACTGGCATTCTTTCAGTAACGCTTGAAAACCACTACTGATGAAAAAGGACACTCATCAGTACCTATGATGAAAACACACATACAGACCCACACAGACCAGTTCATCCTCCACTTGATTACGTTAGTCCTGCGAAGGAGCTGCCATCAGTCTTAATATTTCACTAGAAGATAGGCTCGCTCAGTCCCAAAGAGACTATATAGGCAGTAAGTGTGTGTGCGAGAGAGAAAGAGACTGATGTATTGGCAAGAGACAAAATATCTTCCCCGAAGGATGTGTGGCGGCTATTCCAGTTATCTTGTTGTGGCCATGGAGGAGCTGTTATGTGCTTGTTCCACGTCAACCAAACATTGAAGTATGGAGAACAAAGCGGCCTTGCAGAAGAAACAATAGAGCTTTTTTTATCCCTCATGAGTATAGTTACCTACTCACACAAACATCCCCACCCCTGACACACACTCCTCTACTTATGTCAAAATCTTTCGTTCTTCCTACACTCAGCGTTGTCATTTGACTTGAAAGTGATGTAGTTGGAGGCAACCTGTTAAGCCCCAAAGCACCCCTTGGCGGGGGCTTTTTTTTTTCACAACACTGTGTCTCAGTGCATCTTAACATTTAAGAACCTATTAATGTGTTATACCAGATTAACGGGAACAATCTCAGCTAACTGACGATGCAAACCATTTTTACCAAAACAAAACACAAGTCTCATAAGAAGCATCTAAATGACCCCTGAACGAAAAATGCTAACGCACTTTCGCACAGAACTCAAGATAAAAAATACCCTTATTACTTATCATAGCTGCACATACAAGATATCCGATTCCACAGATTATTTAGGTATAGTATCATCACTGAGTGATCCGAACTCGTGACAGGGGAAGCAAACACCGACATCACACACGTACCTTTACGGAGCTTTTACGGGAGATTGTCTCACCGTAGCTGTCAATCTGATCGGAAGGCTTGTTCAATGGCATTAAAACGAGAAAAAACGCGGCTGAATCGGTTAATCCATAGGTTGATAATGTTTCTGGGGATTTGAAAAAAATGTTTATAATCCATAATTCCATTTTTATGTAAAAATTGGAGAGTAAAAGTTAGCTGCTAATGGTAGCCACCAGAGTTATCACAGCTTCCGGTTTTGGCTATGCGTCAGTCTCACACACACACATTACCAAATAAGGAGTATGTGGGAGTTCCCCTCGATTCCTGGCTCTGACGGTTAGAAAGAGATGTCAATCAGCAAAATCGAGCAAGGGGGTCCAGAGATATGGAAAATCCACCCAAATGACCCCAGAAGTGTTTTCTTTTTTGCTAAATCTCTCTAAAAAGGCCACATTTCACTTGTTTTGCATCAATCTTGATACAGGGTACTTATTATATGTTATAGTTTGGATTCCTAAAGCTTTTAGTCTACCATCCCATCATTCAAGGGTAGTTTTCACTATAAGTAATTTTTTTTTTGGGACGGACACAATAATTTAATTTTTTTTACTGTGTTCAATCTGAATTTACTTTAAAATAAAAACATCTATATTGATTCTGACACTTCTACATCCAACTCACAGATGTAACCTTGCTTTGAGAAAAAAGATTATTAATTTAACCCGTTTAGAAGGGAAGATTTGTTCTGGGAATGTCATTTTCGAGCCTGAAACCTGAAAAACAGGCTCGGGGCTTAACAAACTACTTCAACTTTGATGGGGGGGGGGGGTTGCCAGAGAGCTTCAGGGGAGGCGCAGTGTGAGAATTATTTTTTTCGAGAAACAGTGAAATCTAGCTAGTTAACTTCAGCTAACTTTATGCGATCGGCAACATGGATCGATTTTTTGTGAAGTTACCTAAAGTGAGAGAGGAGACAGCGTCTGGCAGAAAACAGAGGAATTATGACCACGATTATTTGAAGCTAGGATTTTCATGGACCGGTCCTGGCAGGGGCGGACTGGCCATCTGTGTGTTCTGGGGAATCACAGCACTCGGTTTGCTGACGGCCGGCACCGCCCTTTATTTTTATTTTAATAATACTTACTTTGATCAAAACCAATTAGGCTACCGGTCAAGGCTGCAGCCAGAGGATGATCTGCGTTTATTCCTGTCTTTATTGCATCCCTGCATCATCCGCCTGTGCGCATCAAAGACGCAGACTCATTGTTCCCACTAAAGTAGGGGTGAGTGTAATAAGGAGGCAAAGTTGAGTGTGTTGCCGGGAATATATAAGGATTTATCCACGATGTTGAAAAAAAAAAATGTTTAAAACATAAAGATAAAAAGGATTAAAAAAGTTGTTGTTTAATGTTTTAAGGAGGTGACGCTCCTTAGCCAATAAAATCGGTGCAGTCAGTGAGTCAGCACGATAGATTCAAGATTCAAACACACACACAGAGACGAGACAAGAGGAGAGAAACAGTCGGAGTAATTTAAAATGGCGTGCTCAAAAAAGAGAAAGGTGGACAGCGATAACAGAGCATTTAATGACATGTTCTCTTACTGGACCTCTTGGAAATGCTATTGAATACCTCTGCATTATAGCAACAACAACAATAATAGCAATAATAATTGGGAGGGGGGGCGCGGCTGTTCTTATGTTCTCGGAGGGGGGGCTCGCCTTCCCACACTTTGAAAACCCCTGCTAGAGGATGCTTGAAAACAGAACTTCCTAAACCTGTTCTAGTTTTCAAAACAGGACTTCCTTTTTCTTGTATTGCAAACGAACTCGGTTACCAACAGCCAAAACGGCATCCTGAGCCAGAGTATACGCCTAGAGACATGCAATAAAGAGAGGTCGAGCCTGCGGCTGCATCAGTTGTGCAGAAGGATATGGCCAGGGGGGAACCCTCCGGGCGTCAGAAAGTGCAAAGCATTCACTGCAGGCACAGCTCTGCGATTTGGAGAACTATGCTTTCTCTGTTGATAAAGTAATCACTGAAAAATGCATTGCTTCAATTATGACATCATTAACCATTAACATTGATTGGGCAACCACATAAAAAGTATTCCCGATCAGTGGCGGAGCCCCGACATTTTCAGTGGGGTGGCCAGGATGGAACCAGTGATCATTTTGGGGTGGCATTGAAATCACTATTATACAGTGGCGAACCGTGTCTATCACAACTGAACCTTCTGTAGACACACACACCCCCCGCCGCCGCCTTGCTTTCTTTTCTAACACAAAACCACTGAAATGCGTAGTGCATGGTCCGAGAAGGACAAAAAAATCAACGTAACACTGTAATATTACAGATCAACAACACAGATACGATTCTCATTTATTCATTTTATATACATTTTATTACATTTTATTTATATAATTAAATCGATTTTTTGTTTGTTTTATCTGAGTGCTCCAGGGTATTCTCTGAATACCTTTAAGGCCCTGACGGTTCGCCACTGCTATTATATGAACATAAAAATACATCTCACTATAAAATAAGGGGTTATTTACGGCTATAACACACCTCTACATTATTTGGGAGTAAGTGGTGGAATAGATCAAATAATATTCAGTATATCTAACAATTTTTTTCGTATTCCCGCAGGCAGTGGCGGCACCAGAGTATTTTTGTTGGGTAATCTATGTTAGGGCTAACCCATACAGTGGTGGGGCTCATTGGCTCAAGTCAGTATTTGCAATGTAATTACATACACGGTATATTGCCCCCCTTGACAGTGAAACGCCACGCGTGAGGTTTAGATTATTTCCCTGTCACAATCCAAATTGAACTGCATGAAATAAAAAGGCGCATTTGTGTTGTAGTAAATAAAAAGGGTGACCTGGAGCCAATCCTGCAATTTCCCCACAGGTGAAAGAGTTGACATGCTGAAAACCCAACCCGTGAAGGGGGTAATGGGGGGATTCTCCCAGAGGAGATTTTTTGAAATACTAACATAAAATACACATTCTGCTACTCTCTTGAGAAGAAAAATAAATAAATCTATTCCAGCAACAACACCACGCCGTTATCGTGATTCTGATTGGCCAGAAGACATTATCAAAGATGTTCTATTGAGAAGACGATCACTACCTGACAAAAGTTTTCAAAACCGTTTCTAGTCCTCGGTATTTCCAGACAAGTGAATCTTACTAACTGCTGTCTGTGCAATTTACTCCGTGCGAGTTGGCGGACTTTATTTTGCTTAATTTAACATCATTTTTCATGGTGGGGCTAAGGTGGGGCTAAGCCATTTCTTGGTATGGCTGTAGCCTACCCCAGCCATACCCTGGCGCCGCCACTGCCCGCAGGCAAAGTATCAACGAAGCCTACATTATATAAATGTAATGCAATATACAGACTGTTTAGCTTATGGTGATCAGCAGCCCTATGAGCTCATTCTCTCAGTGTATCATCAGGAATACAGAGACACATCATTTAAATAAGAGTTTTTAAATTAAATGATAGATTAAGAATAAACATCTTAAAGTAAATAACAATAAACAATAGCCCTTAAAGGTGGGGTAGGTAAGTTTCAGAAACCGGCTCGAGTGCACTAACATTTGAAAGTACACAGCCAAAAAGAATCCGCCCCTTCCTTCAGACTTCCTTACAGAGCACCTCCTCCGCGAGAGCAGGCTGCAGTAACGTTACATATCAGGCAAAGCTAATATATACATATTTGGTCATCATCTAAGTTATAAAGTGCGGAATAAGTTAAAGTGACAAGTGAAAAAGTTAACATGGGTTGTGGAAACAGTGTATATTTATGACCAGTGATTTAATTGTATTTCTTTGTCATTATTAACCCCTTATTGTGCAGCCTGATGGCTACAGGCACAAAGACTGTCCGAGGCGCTTGGTGCGTTGTTGTTGAGGGATGAGTCTGTGGCTGAACCTGCTCCTCATCTTCACTAGCTCTGCATGGAGTGGGTGGGAGGGGTTCTCTAGGATGCTGTCGAGCTTCCTCCTCGTCCTCCCCTCTGCCACCTCCTCCAGATTGTCCAGTTGTACTCTCACTACAGAGCTAGCCTTCCTCACGAGCTTGTTCAGCCTGCCAGTGTCCCTAGTGTTTTTGTTTCCACCCCAGCACACCACGGCAAAGAAAAGCACACTGGCCACCACAGACTGGTAGAACATCTGCAGCAGCCTCGTGCACACGTTGAATGATCTGACACTCCCAGGAACTTGTAGCTGTTCACCACCTCCACATCCTTCCCCCTGATGGTGATGGGGGTCAGAGGCCTCTTGCTGCTCCGCCTGAAGTCCACCACCAGCTCCTTAGTCTTGCTGATGTTGAGCTGGAGGTGATTATTGTCACACCAGCCTACGAAGTTCTTAACCAGGGCCCTGTACTCCTCCTCATCGTCATCTGTGATGAAGCTGACAATAGAGGAGTTGTCAGAGAACTTCTGTAGGTGGCATGAGCCGGAGTTGAAGCGGAAGTCAGAGGTGTAGAGGGTGAACAGGAAAGGTGACAGCACAGTTCCTTGGAGGGCTCCGGTGTTGCTCAGCAGCACATCAGACACGCTGCCCTGCAGTCTGACATACTGAGGTCTGCTGGTGAGGTAGTCTGTGATCCAGGCCACCATGCTGTGATCCACCTGCATCACTGACAGCTTCTCAGCTAGCAGGTGTGGCTGGATCGTGTTGAAGGCGCTGGAGAAGTCGAAGAACAGAATTCTCAGTGAGCTGTGCGGCTTCTCCAGCTGTGTGTAGGCTCTGTGGAGCATGTAGATGATAGCATCCTCTGCACCAATGTTTTCCTGGTAGGCAAACTGTAGAGGGCCCATGGAGTCACACACTAGGGGTTTGAGGTGCTGCAGAATCAGTCTCTCAAAGATTTTCATGACGTCTGAAGTCAGAGCAACAGGCCTGTAGTCTCCTGGGGTGCTGGGGCGTGTTTTTTTGGGCACCGGGACAATGCAAGACGTGTTCCAGATGTCCGGCACCTTCATCAGCTTCAAGGAGAGACTGAAGAGGTGCTGAAAAACTCCTGCTAATTGACCGGCACACGCCTTGAGCACTTGGGGGTTGGTGTTGTCTGCCCCCTTTGCCTTCCTCACGTTTATCTTCGATAGCTGATTCTCAACTTGTCCGGTGGTGATTATTAGGGGTGTTAAACTGCTGGGAGTGGCTGATGCCCCCCCTGGAGTGGAGTTGGTTGTGTTTAAAGAAGAAGAAGAAGAAGAAGAAGAAGAAGAAGAAGAAGAAGAAGAAGAAGAAGAAGAAGAAGAAGATTTGATTTTTAAAACAACATTTTATTTCCATATGTTTTAACTATACACCGGAACAAAAAACAAAAAACATTACACAAATCAAATAAATAAACAGATTTTCACGTCTACCAAATAAATGTCATTTGAAAACGTTTTACCCATTTCAAAACATCATCTTTTACACACTTTAAAAACAAAAAACTTTGCGTACCCTTTAAAACTTCCATATTAGAGAGTCATTTTCCCCCAGTGAGCACAGAACCTGCCCAAGAGCCCACACATCCAGAAACCCCTGTAGATGATTGATCAGCGTATAGTATGCATGCTCCACCCTCAGACGCGCTGCCACCAGCCCCCTCAGACAGAGCACTGCATCCGTCCACCCTACTCCAGCAAATTGGTTCTTCCTACTTTTCCAGATTGCTAATTTTGCATTAGCAAACAAGAAATTGATCAATAGTAGTATTTCCTTCTTTTTCAGGATGTATTTGGGGCCATGGACAAAAAGTGGTATGGAGAAAACCTCCCCGAACCCCTCCACCCACTCCTGTAAAAAATGTTTAAGACCAGCCAACCGGGGACAGGACACCACTAAATGCTCCAATGTTTCTGCCATAAAACAGAACGGACAGCTCCCCCTTGTGCCTGGGTCAAAATGAGCCCTGTATTTATTAGTGGCTATTGCACCGTGTATAATTCTCCATTGGATGTCAGCCATCCGTTTTTCAACGGGAGATTTATACAGGATCCGCCAGCTGCCCTGAGGGGAAGAGCCCAAACCAAACACATCTGTCCACCTCGACTCTCTGATGCCTGCGAGCGAGCTGAGGTTTAGCACCTTTACGCAGCTAAGATATAGCTTCTTCCCATTGCAGGAGCTGAACATTCCAGGTGTTAGAGTCCCCAGTGATAGCAGGAGACCATCCTCCTCTCTCCATTCCCCCACAGCAGGACCCACACTCAAGGCAGGAAAAACATAATCATGTCCCTTTCTCCACTGGTCGGCCAGATCTGCATCCAGAGCAAAAGTCCGGTGGGATGGCGACAGCGACTGCCACACCTCTTCTACCAGGTTCTCCAGAACTCGAGTTGATCGAATGCCCGTCACCTCAGCCAGTTTTTCTGTGGAGATCCCTGTCAAATGGCCAAGTTTTACCACTCCCGCTTCAATGAACGCATTTTTTAGGGCGGCTGAAGAGAAAATGGTTCCGGAAAGAAAACCAGTGTCAAACAGGGGCTCCTCAAAAAGCCACATCCCAGGCCGGGGGTCGGGTGGTCTGGTAAAACTCAGAATCTTCCAGGCATTGATGACTGAGCAGTAAAAAGGTGCAAGTCCAGTTATCTTGTACGCAGGGGCCTTCAGCAGAAACAGGTGTTTATCAAAACCAAAGCCCCCTGCCCTCCAGAGCAACAGCCGGGCCATAGCCAGCCAGCAGGGAGAGGCACCATACAGCAGCCGCTGAGCTGCCTGCAGTCTAAAAGCAGCAGTCCTCGCAGTAATGTCCACAAGGCCCTGCCCCCCCTCCGCCACAGGGAGGTACAGGACCGATGCTGGCACCCAGTGATGACCCGACCAGAAGAAATCCACGAGGAGCTGCTGCAGTTGTTTCATGAGGCCCGGCGGTGGGGTTAACACCTGGAGTCTGTGCCACAAAGTTGAGGCAACCAGATTGTTGGCTACAAGAACTCTTCCCCTGTAGGACAGCTGGGGTAGCAGCCATTTCCATTTAGCTAATTTTGCTCGCACCTTTCCCAGCAATCCCTCCCAGTTCTGTGCCACCATGTCCTCAGACCCCAACCAAACTCCCAGGACCTTTAAACCCTTGTTTCCCCAGCTGAGGTTACCAGAAAGACTGGGCCTATTTTCTAAACTCCACTGACCTACCAAAACTGCCTCACTCTTCTCCCAGTTAACTTTGGCTGAGGCAGCCTTCCTATACAAAACTAAACTGTCCTGTAGCTCCTGGATATCTCGCTGACCCTGGATAAAAACGCTGACATCATCAGCATAAGCTGATACAACCACCGGGGGGGCCTGAGCTGACACTGGCAGACTCAGGCCCCTCAGCCGGTTTCTAAGCCTGCACAAAAGTGGCTCGATGGCAATACTATATAATAGGCCTGAGATAGGGCAGCCCTGCCTGATCCCCCTTTTAACTGGTACAGGTCTGCTCAGCCCTCCCCCCACTTTCACAACACAACATGCATCACTGTACAAACACTTCACCCAGGACAAAAAATGCTCCCCAACACCAAAAGCCTGCAATGTGGCAGCCAGAAAAGTGTGATCCACACGATCAAAGGCCTTCTCTTGGTCAATAGAAATAATACCAACATTTATATTGTACAGTTTGCAAACATCAAAAGTGTCTCTCATCAAAAACAAATTGTCCACAATTGATCTGCCAGGGATGCAATATGTTTGATCAGTACCAACAAGAAGTTCGATAAAACACTTCAGTCTGTTAGCTAAAACCTTTGACAGTATCTTATAGTCCGTACATAAGAGAGCCACAGGTCTCCAATTCTTCAGCAGGGTTAGATCTCCTTTCTTAGGCAACAGTGAAATCACTGCACGCCTACAGGAAGCTGGAAGAGTTCCTTTCCCAAAGGACTCCATCAATACATCCAACAAATCATGTCCTAAAATGCTCCAAAAATGTTTAAAAAAGTCTGCAGGTAAACCGTCTATGCCCGGAGCCTTGCCGGAGGCCATCTGTGTCACCGCAGAGGTCAGTTCATCCAGCGTAATGTCAGAGCCCAAGGTGTCACTTTCGGCTGGACTCAGCTGTGGAAGACCCTGAAAAAGTTCATCAGCGGCTTCCACGTCACAACCTTCGGCTTTGAACAGGTCCGTGTAGAAGGACACTGCATGTCTCCTCATCTCAGCAGGTTCAGAGGTGACCTGTCCATCGGGAAGACGCAGACATACCATCTGCTTCCTTTGGCCCACAGACCTCTCCAGGTTGAAGAAAAAGGTGGTTGGTGCATCAATGTCTCTCATGGAAGTAAAACGGGCTCTGATCAGAGCTCCCTTGGCTTTCTCCTGAAGAAAACAGTTAAGCTGTTGTTGTTTTAGGAGGGACTGTTCTATATTTCGAGCAGACACACTCTCTAACTCTCTGATCTCTCTCTCTAACTGCTCTATAGCTCTCCTAATGTTTGCAGTGGAGTAGGCTGTATACTGTTGACAGAACACTCTAATCTGAGCCTTTCCTACCTCCCACCACTGACTCAGGGAGGGAAAAGACTCTTTCTTTGATTTCCAGTTGATCCAAAACAATTTAAAATTCTCACAGAAAATCAAATCTTGTAAAATGTTAACATTAAACTGCCAGAACGATCTAGGTTTCTCTGTGTTGGATAAAACCAAATCCAAAGAAACTAGCTGATGATCTGTAAAACCAACAGGTTGGATGTGACAGTTCACTGCACGAGTAATAAAAGAAGAAGACATGTAAAATCTGTCTAGCCTGGCTGCACTGACGCCCCCATCTAGCATTCTCATCCAGGTGTATTGTTTAACGGAGGGATGCTTCATCCTCCACACATCCACTAAGTCAGCCTCTCTTATCACCTGTGACAGTAAAAGGGACGACTGAGGATGAGGCTCCCGTCCTATTCTGTCTAAAGTGACATTAGTGCAAACGTTCCAGTCCCCCCCCCAGTATAACACACTCCCCCTGTACACTAGTGTCTAGCTTGTCTTTTAATAACTGAAACACAGATACACGTGCAGGGCCCTGATTGGGTGCATACACATTAATAAAGGTGAAACTGAACTCTAACAGTTCCACTTTCACCATCAAGGCTCTACCTGCCACTATCTCAGTGCTGGATAAAATCTTTACATTTAGAGAGGGGGAGAATAAAACAGCTACTCCAGCACTAAGGTTTGAGCCATGACTGAGTACATACTGACCCCCCCACCACATCCCCCAGTCCGTCTCATTCAGGCTATCACTGTGCGTTTCCTGCAGAAATATCAAATCTAATTTTTTCTGATTAAAGACTTCTAACACTAAAGCTCTTTTCTGTGCACTTCTACCCCCGTTCATGTTCAAGGAAGCAACCCTTAAAGCCTGCATTAGAGGAAGGAGACAGAGAGAAAGAACAGACAGGTACACACAGCAGAGAGGAGACACCCAGTGTTGCATGATCATGTTGAAATTATTTAGACCTTTTCAGTTTCTTCCCTCTTTTGCTTCCTGTCGTATCTTTTTTCATAGCAGTTACATGCCTCCTGAGACGATAACGATTATTTTCATCCAGCAGGTCTAACCCTACAACTTTCTGAAGAGTTCTCACTGTATGAAGAAACTTGTCAATGTCAGGGAAAAAATCTCTCACTTCCACTGACTTGCCAAAAGACTCGTCTAAAAAGACATTAATCTCTTCCAAAGAATATATCTCTGCGTTCTGAGAGAGACTATCTGCAACTGAACCACAGTCAGAATCCCCCTCACCGTCTGTGTCCATCTCTGTCACCTCATTATTGTCTGCAGCCTGTTGAAGCTCTTTTTTCCGCCCAGAGCCAGACGGCAGCTCCTTCTGTGTGCCAACAGCCTCTACCTGTCCCACAGCACCAGTCCTCACCTGTCCTGCTACATCATCTCTCACCCGTTTACCTGTTTCCACATTTTTTCCTCTCACACTCACCACACTCTCTACAGTCCCTGTTTCATCTCTCACGATATTCATCCCTACTTCCTCCGCAGCCACCGGGGCCCCGGCGGGTGCAGCAGCAGCCCCCGCGACACCGGGTCCCGCTGCCGCAGCGGCCCCGGCCGCCCCAGCGGCCCCCGGCTCGGCTGCCCCAGCGGCTCCCGGCCCGGCCGCCCCAGCGGCCCCGGCCGCCCCCGGCTCGGCTGCCCCGGCGGCCCCCGGCTCGGTGGCCCCGGGCCCAGCCGCACCCGGCGGAGCGGCGTGCCGTCTCTGTGGACATGCAACACGTTTGTGACCCGACTCCCCGCACTCAAAACACTTTACGCTCCCTGAGCTCGCATAAACAATATAAAAACCCTCTTCGTGCCTCACCCGGAAGGACACATCTAGTGTCTGAGTGGGACAATTCAGAAACATGAAAACCTGTCTCCGCAGAGAATGGACATGTTTTAACTTTTCATCCTTACACCCCAGAGCAACAGTGCGGAGACTACTGGCTAACTTACCAAAACGCTTCAGCTCCCGTTCCAGCGCCTCATTCGGGATGAACGGAGGAACGCCAGACACAGTGATCCGCGTGGACGGTGTCGCCAGCGGTGAAACTTGAATGTATTCCTCGTTTAGCATTAATCCGCTCTCGATAAGTTCCGTCACATATTTCTGGTCTTTCAAAAAGACCACGACCGCTTTGTTCATGCGGGAAGCATAGGAGATATTTACATGACCGACCTGATCCCCCACAGCCAGCAGCACCTGCTCCACTGTGCTTGCGGCCTGAGCCACCAGCCGCACTCCGTGTCTCAGAGACACCGGCGGCGCCCCGGAGGACGCCATCCCCGCCACGAGGCACGGAAAAACACTAAATTAACAAATTAACCGTACTTGCAAAGGGTACAAAAATCCCAACGAAAGATCATACAGTTAAAGAAACGATTGAAACAGAAACAAAAGAGTTAAAGTTGAAATTCCCTCTTCCCTCCTCAAACACACATCCACCACAGAAGAAGAAGAAGAAGAAGAAGAAGAAGAAGAAGAAGAAGAAGAAGAAGAAGAAGAAGAAGAAGAAGAAGAAGAAGAAGTGGTGGTGCCAGGGTTTGGGAACATTACTTGAAGCTATCCTAAAAAAGTCAGTAAATGTTTCGTTTTTTTAATAGACTACATTTACATAGTCAAAAGGTCCTTTTGTTCAGCCTCACAATGCTATTGGCTAGTAAATGTGTTTTTATTTTGGGCCCCATGAAAAGATATCACATTGGGCCCCACCACCAGGCCCAGGCCATGCCAACCAAGCACAATTGCTGTAACCACAACTCCAGAACCCAACCCACTCATTTATGCTTTAAATAACTCTACCTGTACAGGCTTGCCTCTATCTTGTAGTCCAATACTAACTGCACAATATTTACTGACACTAAGCTGTGAAAATATAACACTTATGGGGGGACAGGGCTGCTAAGCCTAGAGATGGATCTATTGGTCCTGGCACCAGGGGGAGGGACAACTGATTTAGTATGAATAGCTGCTAAAAATGTACCTGCATTTACTAAATGTCAGCTAAAAGAGGAGTGAAATTAAAAACCTGTATAGATATTAACAGTATTTAATGTCAGCTTAGTAAAAAAAGACACATTTCCACCACTCATAGACCACACCCACCTTTTCTTTGAAAAACTGGGTGACATACTGTCGCCCTTTAGTCCCTTTCTTGTCTTTCTCTCCTTTCTTTTCTCTTTTGAAAACCTGACTTTGTGAGTCGTTGAGACATGGTTCACACGTAAGTACTAGCATCCCTGCTCCTAACATGCTCTCACTCTCTGCTAGAAAGTGCCGGCGATGCTGCGCCGCGTTTAGAGGCAGGACCAAACCATTACATAGAAGGGGGTTTTCAGAGGCTTTGGATAATTAACTTTTGGAAGAAAATAAGTTAACTACCTATACTACCTATAAATAACTGATTCTAAGTTTAGTGAGTACATTATCAATATAACATCATATTAATTGTAATTATTGATGAATCATGAAAGGTTACTTAAACATTTTTTTCTTAATGTTCTAAAATTGTTTGGGCCCCCGTGGTGAGGGTGTTTGGGGTGGCCAATAGGGTGGCCAGGATTCAGCTGGGGGTGGCCATGGCCACTCCCAGCCACCCCCCAGCTCCGCCACTGTTCCCGATAAGAGAAGAGGTCCTGCAGTTGGGGTTTGTGCTAAGAGCTGATGGTGTGGTGGCTTTGAATCCTACAGTCTTATCTCTTTTGGCCAATGTTCTCTTCCCCTATAATCTCAAATGAGACCGACTTCAAACAAATGACTGGCTAACCCCCCTGCATATTGATTTACAGCGTCAGTGTCAATGGTGCCTGTAGCCTGACCCTGAACAGCATATGATTCAAACAAGAAATGAATAATCCGATCGCTAAGATTTATTGATCATCGGTGTCCTTCATGGATGACTTTGGTCGAAAGCCTGTGATGTGTTGATGTGCAGTATAATTACACACGGGGCTGTTTCTGGCACTTGGTGCACTAGGCCAGTCTTCACTGGCACCTTAACTAATGTGTTTTTTGTCCATTTATGAAACGTTATTAAACTTGACTCAACTTATTGTAAAAAGCAAGAAATAGCCTTAGGCTTTCAGAACTCACTGCTGACATTATATTTAAAGCCATAATGGAAGTTAAACATTCTCATTAAATTATGAATGATCTAGTCACTGAAGGCATGCTTTAATATCCTTGACTTGAAAACATTCTGCACGCCTGTTGTTGACAGATTTCTACAATACCTATGTAATTACTGAACATGCTTTGAAATGCAATGTTAAGTGACAACAACAAAGACCTTGATAAGAAATTAAAGTGTGTTTTCAGATGAAATTAAACCAAAACCTGTTTATCAAGGATGTTAATTTCCAGCGTATATGCAGTGTGGTCAGTGTGAGTCAAGGAACAAATGTTATTCTTTCATGGGAGCTCCATCTAAGTTCTGCTTCAGGCATTCAATTCATACGTTTTTGAACTTCAAAGCAGCACATTTGCCCTTGCCACACGTACGCTATTTCTTTGTAAATCAAAGCTTTAAAGAAAAAAAATCTTTTTGCACAAAGTGATGGCAGAAGGCAGGGACCAACTGCAAATGGCTATGGACTTTTTGACTCTGGGTTTATTTTCCACACTATTCTAAGTTCTAGATTTGCCCATTGTGAAGTTTGAAAGTTGATAGAGAACTGGAGAATGATTATTGTAGACAGGGAGAAAATTGAGGACTGATGTTGTGTTAAAAATAAAAAATGTGTCTCGTAGACAACACTACTGAAGTGTTTCATGAAAAAATATTGGTGTAGATTGCCCACACTGTATTTAAGCTTTACATAAAAGTGTTATTTAATTATTGCCTAAAAGTGGGCTGCACTATATAAATATAGAACTAGGAATCTCTGTCTTCCTGTTGGTAGGTCCTTTAGCTTTTCTCGAAAACTGTTCATCATATCCAATTCAAACTTGGATGATTGTTTGCCAAGGGAATTCAATTATCTTGTGCGATTTGGCTAGATTGTGGCAATTCAAAAGTGTTTAGTCCAAAGCTAGCCCTCAAAGTATGCTCAAATGGTTTCGGCAGGGCTGTTGGAAGCACCAATTATTTGCAAACTCTCAAAGCATTTTTTTCGCTTTTAAAACAGCATTCACCCATTCAAGACAAGTTTATTTATACAGCACATTTCAACACAAGGCAATTCAAAGTGCTTTACAAAAATGAAAGACATTAAGAAACATATGAAATGAAATTTAAAAGCAATGGTATAAAATGACATTTAAAAACCCTAATTTAAAAGCAAATATTCATTAATAAAAGTTACAGTGCAGTGTGAGATACACACATCTGCAATGTTTAGGTCTGACTCCCAATCATTGCTAACATTTTAGCAGAAATAGTTTTCTATCACCTCGCTTTCTTTCTACTTTCTTGTTTACCTTGTCCTTTAGTTATTTCAAGTGTTTCATGCTAAACGAACCCCCCTTTGGAAAATTATAATCTGACCCCATGGTACCTTTTAGTTTTTGCCAAGACTATTCCTCTTTTTTATTTTTAAATGCACATAGTTAAGTTTACATTGTCTTTCTAGGACTTATTTTGTTATCCTCCGTGAACCAGGGTCTTGAAACCAAAACGGCTTACTGTACCCCATGGTACCTTTTTAGTTTTTGCCAAAACTATTCCTCTTTTAAAGAAATGCACATTAGTTAAGTTTAAGTTGCCTTTTCTGGGACTTTTTTGGTGTCCGCCGCGAACCAGGGTCTTGAAACCAAAACAGCACACGTAGGGGACTTTAACCACCTACGAGGGGACTTTGACCCCAATAATGACTTTAACTACCTACAGGGGGACTTTAACCCCAATACACGTAGGGAACCTTCCCTAAAAATAATAAGCCTGAATATATCAATTAAAACCAGCTGCAAAATGGCATTTAAAAAGCAGTCATTAAAATGCCTGAACGTCCACGACTTCCGCAACACTGCAGGTTGCAATACCGTCAGCAAAGCAATTGGCCTGTTCCAAGCCTTTCACTATTCCTATAAATACTGCGTGAGGCATGACTAAAGGAACCATGGTAAATGTGGAAATGTCGAGAAAAACAATTAAAGAGCTATTAAATGAACGGACGCTTTGTGATCATGTAATAGACAGACGTCTAGTTCACCTGCCAATGCTCCAGATAAGTGAACAAAAACTATTTTTAGACTTTACATAACTGAAAATCCTTCTATCAATTACTAACTTTTGTTCTGATGAGTCGTTGAGGCTGTATGTACAGGAAATGTTTGTGATTACCTTGTTTGTGGCCAATTAGTTCCACTCTGATACCGAGGCTTCGTCCACCCACTGCCTGTACGATTGATGGAGCCCGGGGCACTGTGATTCTCCCTCTTAAATAGGTGCATTGAGTTTGGGTGCTGTTTATTACAGCGCGGCGGGGTGGGGACCTTATTAACAGAGTATTGGGCTTCAGCGTGACTTCATCAGGCAAATCAAGGCAACCCGAGACCCAGGACCCATTAGTATGCTAATAAAGTCACTTCTCTAATGACTGATTAGCAATTCAGCGGATTTTGTCCTCGCCGCGCTTGTACACACAAATAAGTGAATTGTACACACATGCAACGTTAATAGCATGTACATACATTTTATGTTGCCTGTTTATTTCTAAGCTTGCCTTGTCTAGTTGTCTGTCTTGTACACATTGGCATAGTGCACAGAAGAGATGATTGTGTTACATGAAATATAACGTGAATGTGAGGAACATTTAAGAGCGATCTTTTTTTGAGTTAGATTATTTTCAGCCACAGCGAAAGTCCTCATTTAAGAAAAGGATATTTAACTGCTCTGAGTTTGACCCGCTTAATGCATCTTGATACAGTGACCCCAAGGCAGATTAGCATCACCATCACTGTGTTGGACATGAAGCACACGCTGAGCAACATGTCTGACTCTGTCATCTCTGTCTTCCTCAGTGCTCAGCGGACTCTGCTCCAACGACTGTCCAGAAGATGTCAAGGTAAGAAATCTTACATTTGTATATACAGTTTTAAAAAGTATATTGTTTCTTATCTTTGAGTGTCTCCCAGATTGTAATGTCTTGTACCCAATGCACTTATCTTCCCTTGCATACATCTTTATTTTACTCCAGAGACTGTAGTCAGCATTTCTTTTTTTAGCAGACAGAGAGCTGGATTATCCTGCTGGCCAAACTTCATGTCTATAGGGAAGATCAACTTTATATTCAGGAAATTAGGGAAGGGGATTTGAATGGGAGATGTGTTTTTGAGCTCTAAGGCAGTATAAGCTCCTTTTTATCTATTTAAGTTGCACATGTTTTAGTGCAGCCAGAAAAAAGGGAAAGCAAAAATACTAGAGGGGTTTCTAAAATAAATAAGTACATGATTTTCACCTGTCCATACTTTAAACAACTGTGCAAACCGACTGGGTGTGAAGAGAGGAACGTGCAGAGGTAGACAAATAAAAAAACTCACAAAACGAACCGATATACAGGGGCCGGCTTTAGTTTATCTCACACTTTTCATGTTTTTGGCATTTTTCGATATATCATTGTGAGATTTATGAACACACGTTTAAACAATTGACATGTGGGGCTGTTCTTGAAATCCTGTCCTTGTTAAATATATGTATTGTTTGTTGCTTGTTGTTGTTCAGGTGCTGAGAATGGGTTACTGCTCAGAACTTTATTATATTGGGTTTCTGTTCGTAGTCGAATGCTCCCATTCTGGGTCATGTATGCATGACAAGGTCACACACTGCTTATTTTTGAGATACATACACACTTCAAAAGTTAACTTCTGACTTTCACATCAGTCCCAGCTTGGTCTCAAACTCATTTTCTGACTCAAAAATGTGTTCCAATAACAAGAAAACAGCATCAATACATCAATACAAACAATGGTTCAGATACAACAAAACAAACCCAAACAAACTAGATACCTCCTAGAAGAAATGGTCTAATGTTAAATCACAACATTAAAAACTTGAACAAAAATAAAATATCACATGAATATTGATGGAGACCTGTTGCTTCAGATTTAGGTAAAAGATGCAGTGGAATCAAGGAAGGGTGTGTTGATTAATGTATTTGATGCCAAATCAATTAATGGGAGTATATTAAGCATGAGTTAACATTTCATAGCACAGCAGCAGAAGTCTTTTTATCGTAC
The DNA here is from genome assembly GCF_949606895.1 of Notothenia rossii. Classification (NCBI taxonomy): domain Eukaryota; kingdom Metazoa; phylum Chordata; class Actinopteri; order Perciformes; family Nototheniidae; genus Notothenia; species Notothenia rossii. The sequence goes on along the minus strand of NC_136904.1, from coordinate 36,278,100 downwards.
ATCAATCACAATCACAAAGGAAATAGCAGAAAGAAAAATGCAATTAGAGTTACAAAGCATTCTCCCTGGAATGTGCCCTTAAATTTATTTGATTGGACAACACAAATAAAAGCTGGAAGAACTGTTTGAGTGGCAAGTTTTCTACATCTCACAATCTCTGTTAGCTCTCTTTATATTCTAATAAACACGCTAAACAAACTGACAAACCTGTTTTCCTTATTAAACTGAAAAATACCACTTTACACCTTCGGAAGTTAGGTTTCTCTCACCCAACCAAGAAAAGCTTAAATGCCTTGTTAAATCATGGTAATAAACACTTAATTTAAACTTAAAAAAAAGATCTCACCAAAAGTGTTACACTTTGCACCGTTTAAACTATTACAAACTTGGGACTGGTCCAGATAAAGACTTAATTCACTGGGGAAATATGCTGTCTCTTCATGCTCTTTATTTCATTGCCTCTATCTGCATGCTGCAACAGCTTGTTCTCGCTTGTCAGAGGCAGACCATTACTAAGCTTCATAAAATGTCAAACAACACCCAAAAAAAAACCAACAGGGAAGCATTCAGACAATCACTAAGCTACTCGTCCAAACGTCCAATTCTAACTATTCTAAAATCGCTAGAGATGGATGGATGACCCATACATGACACACAACTTGGGGCTGCAAGGTTTTGCATGGAAAACATACCGTTAGCTAAAACTAAAATGTTATTTTGGAGTCAAATGAAGCCATCTCTTTTTGGAGCCATTACCTTTAAGCTCCTTTATTCCTCCCAAACATCTCTTCTGTCAGATATGTACTGTAGGTGGAGAAATCTGAGAAATGCAGCAGCCAGTAGCATCTCTCCTTATATAACCTTTCACCAGTGGAAAGCCCCTTTGCAAAACACAGTAGCTTCGACGTCAACAAGAGGCGGCTGGTATTAGACTTGTTTTGGTTTCTGTCTGTCTAGTCTTCCACCCGCTTGTTGTCTAACTGAAAGCTATGATGAATGCAGTAGACGCTGGAAGCTCGCGGCTGTTTCTCCTCCTCTCCTCTCCCATCCATCACCCCCTCTATCTTTTCATTTCACTCTGCCGCTCCTCTTCTTCTTAGTTACACCTCTCGTCCTCTTCAGCTTTGTTTGAGCACACAAATCTGCTCCACTGTGGCATTTTCATCCCTCTCTCTGTTTCTTTTTCTGACCTCATTTCTATTCCTTCCTCACCCGGCCGCCGAGTGTCACAGCTGAGATGGCCTAGACTCTCTTTGCAGTGCGTGCGTAACAAGCCGGGTTTAGCTGATGTAAAGTGAAGCATGGCTCTACAGAACTCTTCATTAGTCGTCATAATAAAGAGATAAGACAAGCCCTCTGCAAACGATGGTTTTAATTGATATATTCAAAGAATCTTTGTTTTTATTCATGTTTGACTGTGTGTTTTTGCAGCCTTATGGTGTTAACCAGCCCGGTCCCTACGTCAGTTACACCACAACGGACTCCAACGGCAACTTGAAAAATGCCTCAGGTAACAACTATCTTTTTCTTTTTTTGTGCATTTTAAGATTGGTTACAGGGCATACATAACGAAATGAGATACATTAAAAACTCAAATACTATACTCAAATACAAAATAAGTAAAGTCCGCAAATCAGAAAAAGAAAATAAGAAAGAGAAGGAAAAAAAACTCAGAAACATAAAAATAATGACTTTCTTATATTATTTTTAAGATATCTTTCCACGGGGAACTTTCACTTCTTATGCCAAACAACCCACTTCAGCGACAGAATAGCCAAAGAAGCGTTTATCTTTCTCAGAAAATGTCACTGCCTGAGCTTTTGTATGGCCACGTCAGATTTATTAATAACTTGACCTCCTAACAATGACAGCTGTCCTTAGTCTGGCTAAACATCACAGAGTTTGTTTGGGAGCAGGAGGAGTGGTGTATTGATTTTATATGCTTGGTTTCTTTTTCTATATATATGAGAAAATAAACGCTGCTCGAAGAGAAAGGCTGAGGCATAAAGGGCAGCTAGATCAGAGGCACAAACACTGAACAAAGGAAACATCAGATATATGGCTGTGATGTTTGATCCATGACACTTCTGGATTGTGAATGCTATGTTTAAATGTACTCTTTCCACATGTTATATCCCTGTGTAAATGAAGGTTTAGAATACATTTATACTTGTATAATTATGAAATACATTTAAATGTTCATTTTTTACCCAAAAATATTCAACTGTTGCTTGTCCGGATTCATTTTCATCCAAGTCTTCCAATATTATCAATCAAATGCGTCAGTTCTGCTTTGGGATACTGTTTAGAGCGTTGCAGAAAAATACTTTTAAACCAAAACCTTTTCTAGAAATAATTAGCGTCTTTGTAACAATTTGAAAATGCCACACAACACTCAGGGTAGTTTGGTTTGTTCTTTTAACAAAGTTCACGAGGGACATTGCTGATTGTGTATGGAACCCTTTAGGATAAGATGATCAAGACTGCTGGAAGTGAATTGCTGTCGCACAAGAACTTGAGTATCTTTTCAAGTTTTCAATCTCAGACAGCAGCACTTCATGTATTCTCATCGGACTACTCCCTTCTGTTATTGTTAACAACTCCTGTCAACATCTGGCTGTGTTCTGTACTGGAATACACAAGGTACCATGCTGTCAGTAGCAGTGAAGACTCTCACATGAATTATGACAAGTACTTCCTTAAAATCAGTTAAAGGCCCTGTGACTCCAGCTGTTTTGAGTGTAATGGTGTCACCTGTATGATTACTGGGTCTTCAAATAATAAACTATGGTTATACTTTTACATTACTTTACATTTTTACAAACTCAAACAGCAAGAATTCTGTAAGTACATTAGCTTTCAATTAGCCGAACCATTGTAAGTGCTACTGCATTGGTTTCAAATAAGCCACATCTTGCCAAAGCCAAAGTGCAACATATGGTAGTGAAAGTGTTGTTTTTTTATTAGCCAATTAAGGTGAAGTTGAATCAGGAGGGTTTTCAATCTGCGGCGGAAGATGTGTAGACTTTCCTGGTCAATGGGGAGCTCCTTCTGTAATTTTGGAGCCAAACACACAGTTGTGTTTTTGTTGTTGGGTACCTGAGTCCTACTCAAGGTGAGGAAGTAGCAAGCTGGAGCGAAGTGCAGCTGCTGGAATGTATAGTTTAACCATGTTCTTGATGTAGGAAGGACCTGATCCATTCATGGCAATGAAGGCCGGTATCTTGAAGCGGATTCGGGCATCTAATGCTAACCAGTGAAGGGAGCAGAGAAGAGTTGTACTTTGGGAGAATTGGTAGGTTACATACAAAACAGAAAACAAACCCGTTCTTCTTATCTTAGGCCCAGGTAAGAGTACAGACTTGGCTGCAAAAGTATCACAAATGGCATTGTCATAGATTTATTATTTTGGAAGGGGGCCAATGGGGGTTCCAAGCACAGAGTTACAGGGGCACAGGACCCTGTTGGCCTCCCACTAGAACCGCCCATGGTAGTTTGAAAACCTTTCCGTCTACGGCATGCTGGATTAGCTGCAGAGCTCAGATAACACTTGTAGGTTGAACGGCCAGGAGGGAGTTGAACTAGTCAAAGCATGAGATGACAAGAGCCTGAACCAGAACCTGTGTGGCATTCTAGGTCATTAAGGGACGTATCCTCCTGATATTACTTGAGACTAATGAGAATGGAACGATATACAGGTAGAGAGACAGATACATAGAAAGATCAGACTTTGAGGACAGCAAGGCTGGACTGTATTAGCCACACTTATTTGATGTAACATTGTAGGAAGGACGCAGAGCCGGACAAGATGCACTGACAGTCAGGGATATATATACCGGTAGTCTGTCCCTGTGCAGCATAATCCCATTTTGTCAGATTTCATTGTGTCATGGATCTGTTTAAGTATGCACATATTTGATCAAAGACTAGTCAGATAACAGGCTAACGTCATTATTATTTCACCGCCATTAGCCAGCTATATAATCTGACAAAACACTGCTTATATTCCAATGGCTGCCCAATTAGGTGCTCTGTCCAAGCCCTGAACTCAAGGCTTATCCGTAAGTTTTTTTGTTTTGTAAAAGCATGACAAAAAACACGCTACATTCCCTTTCATCACACACTCAGCCTGTTCAAACATATGCAGTCTAATGGGCATATAGAGAAACAGTGGGGAGGTAGGGGAGGGCTATCACTACCTGCACCCACGCCCACTGCAGGGAAGATGAAGACTGATGCAGACGCCCACTGAATTTGAAAGAAGCTACAATTTTTCGTTGATTGAGATACTGAAAAAGCTCCATATGTTTGTCTACAGACCTGAAACATACTGTAGGCAGCTAAACTAAATTATTAATTGATGTAGAAAGTAATTGCTTTGCAATCCTGCATGACCAACAGTATGTGGACACTTGAATATTACAATCTAATATCTTATTGTTAAAATCCCTGGTCCTACTATGCAGCCTGAACTCTTCAGGAAAGGCTCTATACAAGATGGTTCATTCTGGCTGCAGCCACAGGAGCAGTAGTGAGGTTAGCCAACAGTCTCACAGGCTCTGTTTCAATTCATCCCCAAAAGACATTACAATATGTATTAAATGAAAACGTGAATACAATGAGAAAGGGGTTGCCTCAAATCAAATGGCTTCTTCCGTGGCCTACGCTACAAACCTCCTGTGGGTTTGATGGAAATATGCCCAGTAGTTATGTTTGTAATCCGGCTGACAAACTGTCAAACAAACCAACAAATCACCTGAATCAATCAAACTGTGGATGTATAACTCTAGAAACCACATTTCTGGAGATTGGCCAACCCAACGTGAAAAAAATTACAATGAGAAAGGGGTTTCTTGCATTAATGGAAATATGCCCAGTCGTTTTTTGGATAATCATGCTGTAGATCTCTCAAACAAACCAATAAGTCGTACCTTACACCTGTCAGAAGAGTTAATGATAACCTATTTCAGTCGAACTGTGCATGTATATATCTGTAAACCAAATTACTTGCAATTGGCAAACACAATTTTCGCTTGAAAATAAGAAATGACCCCTAACCCTCCCAGGCTTCCTGAGAGGTGAACTGAAGCAGGATGGGGCCTAGTTGGGCTGATGACTCATGCTATACCATTCATACCACAAAATTCTGTCCACTGAGAAAGTACATCTTCTGGAAAAAGTCTTTGAGTGTCTCCCAGTCACCGTCTTTATGTACCTGGTTCGGTGTTCAGTAGGCAGAACCCGGTTAATTTACCATAAGAATATCCTTCCGTGTTCCATTCTGCCCATCGTATCTTTGGATTTTTGTTCGAGTGTGTGTTTGACTGGAATGCATGCAGAAAGGAGGAGGGCTTGAGTAGCCAAAGGCTTCGCTGGCACAAGTCCCTAGACCCCTCATTTAACAGCAGCAAAGTGCTGCCAGCGAGCAGGCGGCTTGTGTGTGTGTGCATGTCTGTGTGTGTGTGTGTGTGGGGATTTAAAGTGTATTTATTCTGTAGCTTGTAGCTCGGGGAACAGCCAGCGAGGCTGCCAGAGATGAGCAATGATGGGGTGCACACAAACACACACCCATACACCCATACACTCACACACACACACACACACACACACACACACACACACACACACACACACACACACACACACACACACACACACACACACACACACACACACACACACACACACACACACACAAGATGTCCGGGCCTCTCCAATGGAGCCCAACGATCTTCACTTACCCTTCACCCTCCTGAAAGGAAGAGAGGAAAGGAGAGATTATAATATGCTGGGAGATAGACACAAGGGTCGAGAAGGCACAGTGTATGAATGAAGACTAAGAGGAAGGAAAGGAGAGAAAAAAGGAAGGAAATATATTATAAGGAAGCAGAAGTAGAGTAATCATAGTCTGGCATGTTACCTGAGACAATGCTAACATACTCACACACAGTGCATACTTACTCACACAGTAAAGCTTTTACCCTAGGACTGCAACCGTAGATTAATTAAACATATTTAAATGGTCTCTGTGAAGTCATGTATAGGTTTCTGATGAGCCGTTGTGAAGTTCAAAGAAGGTGGCTTGGGCTGTCGCCACCTTGGAAGTTACCCCAGCAGGCTCATCTAAAAATGGGCACCATCAGTGCAATTGAGGCCAGGCCAGGTGAAACAGTGGAGCTGACAAGACAGAACCCATCTGTATTTCAAAACAGCACCATCCCTAAATATATGTAACTTAAAGCTTCAATATTTATTTTAAACATTTTAAAATTAAACTGACCAATATATCGTAAGTCAGTCCAAAACTCCAAAATATTGATTACAATAAGGCATAAAACATAGAAAAACAGGACATTTTTGTATTTGAGAAACTAAAAACAGACTTTTCTGACATCTTTGCAAGAAAAATTACATCCACAAAGAATCAATTTTCATAATAGTTTTCCATTATCTTTCTGTCAGTCAACTAATCGTTTAGGTTGAATAATCATTGCAGCTTCATATCACAGCGATAATGCTCACACTCTTTTCTTTGTGGGTGTGTGAGGCTTTTTTTATAGAGGCTTTTTTTATAGAATGTGTACCTGTACAGGTGTACAGTGAGTTCAGTGTGTGTGTGTTTCTGTTTTCTTCTTAATCCTGCATATATTTTCAGTCTTTTTGCACTGTATCCAAACGCGTGTGTCAGCATGTATGCACGGCACACTTGCATACCTGACATCCGTCTGACTGTGTGTGTGTGTGTGTGTGTGTGTGTGTGTGTGTGTGTGTGTGTGTGTGTGTGTGTGTGTGTGTGTGTGTGTGTGTGTGTGTGTGTGTGTGTGTGTGTGTGTGTGTGTGTGTGTGTGTGTGTGTGTGTGTGTGTGTGTGTGTGTGTGTGTGTGTGTGTGTGTGTGTGTGTGTGTGTGTGTGTGTGTGTGTGTGCAGCAGACAGTGGTGTGCCATGCCCCTTACTTAGCAGGCTGGATAGATGAGCATGGGCTGTGATTCTGACAACACCACAGCTCATTATCAAGTAACTCCTGCTGAGACAGGGAGAGAAAAGTGGGATGGTAGAGATGAATAGTTGGAAGTTATTCATTAACAACCTTTTTATTCCTCTCTCTCAATATGGACGATCAGATGCACAGCACTGTGTTTCTCTCAGAGGTTCCAGGTCAAGCAGGGTCATCCACCCATCTTTAGACAAACAGGGAACAGTGTTACATGTAACTCTGAGATAGGGGTCAACAATAAAACTATAGTCAACAAGCAAAAACACCATTGATTCTGTTTTCACCACCATACAGGATTTTATTTAAACTATCCAGAAACAATCCCTGCATCCAATAACACATTGATGTTGTTGTCATCATAGATTTAGTGTAATCACCCTATCTGTGTTTTAATATGTCTGTTTTTAAAGCACTCGCTGGAGCAGTGACTATAAATCTCGTTGTATTCCGTACAATGACAATAAAAGCTTTTGAATTTGAATATGGTTGTTTTATGCCTCCAAGGACAAATATCAAATAAGATTTATAAACTCCAGCAAGGAGGTTCTGTTTTCAGCTCAGTTGGCTTGTTGTTGTTTTTGTCAGCAGTATTACGGAATAACTACCTGCTGGATTTCCTTTACATTTTGTAAAGGAGTGTAGCATGGGCAAAGGAAGCATCCAATTAATGTTGGAGCCGATCCGAATCCCAGGGAGGATACACGCATTATTTCCCACTCACAGACTGCCTTGGTGGAGGGCTGCACTCTCAGAATGCCCTTCTAGATTTAAAAGTGTTAGACGAAATAAATATTTCTGTGCTAAAAGCATATCAAAGTAATACAATTATTTGTAGTGCTATACTATTTGATCCTTTTCACTCCATTATTTTCCTAATAATAATTGACTCATGCATTTAGTTGTTTATTAAGAGATTATGCTATATACTCATATTTTACTGCATTTGTGAGTTGAAAGCCTCTAATCTTTTTAGATGAAACAGTGCTTACACTCACTTTTCTCATTTGGAATGAGATGCAGTTTGTCGAAACATCCTTTTTTTATCACTCCGTTAAATACATCTGGATGAAAACCCAACTATTGTCATTGCCAACAGTCCGTCATTACATTAGCTTTTTCGAACCCAACATATTTGGCCATTACTGCCACCCAGATGGAAATTAAAATTGAAAGGAAGACATTGTAACACTAACAGGCGTAATGAAAGAGTCAGGCAGTTAGCTGTGTCCAGACGGGCCGAGTGCGTCCACGGTGCCAAAGATTATTATGCTCAAGAGGGGGAACAGAGCAGAGAGGAAGAGAGGGAGGACGTTTGAGAGAGACAGAAACAGAAAAGACTGAGTGCTCATAAGGAGTAGAATCACAACAGGCCCGGATCAATGTGGAGCTCTCTGCAGACTGTCCAATTAGGCTAATGAGTTCAGCGGATTAGCAAAGGCTCACTAAAACACACAGCACACACAATCATTGTACATGCACAATCTTTCAAAACACATGTTCATCTCTGACAGATAACACATTTATCATATCTTAACCTTTTAAAAATGTAGAGGGTCCAAACAACTCGGACGCAAATGAAATTGGTGTATGCTGAGACGAGTTGACCTATCCGTTCATGTTGCTTTTTGCTACATCATGCTGATGCCTCAAGCGGTGTGGTAAAAGCCAGCTCCTTGCGCTTGACTTCATACTGATCCCTGGCCGCAGTATACCCCTCTGTTTTTCAGAGACCTCAGCAAGAGGCCCTATTCCCAAACCGCTTGAATTCGCAATGTTTGAAAGATAGGCATGGAACACACCGAGAATTTACAATATGGGAGTAAGGCAGGAGAGTGGGTGGATGAGAGAAATTAAAGGGCTGGAAATTAGAGGGTACAGAGGACTGAGCATTGACTAGAGTCGTCAGGGGAAAGAAGAGGGGTAGACATTATGGTGGGAATGAAATAGAAAGATACATTGATGGTTGGAGAAGAACACAGAGAGGAGGAGAGAGGAGAAGGAAATATTAGTGTGGACTGGAAAAAAAACAGAGTGGAGACTTGGTGAAATGGCTATCGATCGAGCTTAGCATGCTTTTTCTCTTCTTTTGCCTCCCTCCTCCAGCCCTGCTCTCTCATGTTCTTTCTCCTAGGCTTCCCTCCTCCAGCCCTCCTCTCACATTCATCGGTCTCTTCTCAGCCTGCAACCCCTCTTCCCTGCAGCCACTTTATAGAAACCATCCATTGTCTAGACATTGATTAAGTTTTCATTTGTCGCCGTTGTCACCCACCTGGCTGTTGATTTGCCGGTCTCCAAACATCATTAGGTTTTAATAAATGAAATGCTCCTTTTTCGTTAATGTAGCTTATCAAAGAGAGTAAGATGAATCCAATGAAGTTAGGATGTACCAAGAAATATTTTTGTCCTCCTCAGTTGGGGTTAGAGTTAGGGTTATTTGTCGGATAAAGAGTTTTGAAAAAGGTTCGATCCTCAATGTGGTCATGCTAACATCACATGTCTACGGATGGAAATGGGTTAGGGTTTGGGTTATTAATGGGTCGATTCTTATGAAATGTTGTACATATGCTCATCATGTCATGCTCAAGAGGAATTCCTATAACTTTAGTGATCCTTAGACTTTTCATATAGCGCCATCATTACGGACAAAATTCCATAGTACCTCCGTTTGGAGAAATTAGGCTTTCCGAAATGCATTAAAAAATGTCTCATTACAATATTTCCTTCATTAAGCCCCTTTTTTAAATATTGAAGGTACCATAACTTTAGAAGAAAATGGTTTTCAAGTACAGTACACCCAACTGACACACCATTCCTCTTGGCATACTGTCAATACTGTTTCTATTTCTTCTGCCAGTCTTGCATTACCCAAGTGTCACTCCGAATGACAAAGTGTTGCAATGAAATCCAGTGCATTGAAACTCACTTGGTCAGTACTGTCTGCCCAATTTGGTACAGAGTGCTGTCTCCAAAGTTCCCCAGAAGTATTTTCCAATGCTTTTATCATTCTAAATGCACAAAGAAACATTCATCCCTAAAATGAGCAGGTTCCCAGCTCATTTTGGTTTGAACGTTTTTTACTCAATTCTTGTCCGACCGTTTTTAACGTTGTCTATTATGTATCGCTTTGTACTTTCACTGTGCTATTCTGTTATCTCTCAGACAGATATCAAAACTAAAATGATATAAGGCGTAGCTAACTAGACAAGTAATTGACTGAGGACAGAATATTTTAAGGAGCATCGAGGAATACTTCACCCCAAAAATGACCATTTGTGATTCAGTTACTCCCCATGTGTAATATAGAATTCGTGAAATTGAAGAATCAAATCACACAACTCGTTTTTTTTTATTTTAGCGAAAATGCACGTGTTTGAGAGGTAGGATTAAAGTTAGTCGTTTTTTGGTACACCTATTTACAGAGACGTGCACACATAGACTCTAGGTAGTGCTTGAGCACCTGCCGATTAAAAGCTTCTAATATATACAACAATGCCCCAAATGCGCGTTGTAATTTTGTCAGACATCCCCACACGTGCCCCGCGGCACTCCCGTACGTGCCCTGGCTGCAGCCCCTCCCTTCCCTGCTCTCAACGTGAACGCGCAGTGCGCAGAGCAGACACTAGGGTCGCGTTCCAATAGTCCATTTAGCTCCTTGGTTGTTCCTAACCAAGTGAAATGACCCGGAAGTACGTCAGTGGCAGCCATGTTAAGTGCCGTTCCAATTCTCCAAATGATAGGAAAGGAGGTTTCAAACTTCCTTTATAACCTCCTTTAGCTTAGGAACCACTGGACCTCCCTCACCGAAAGGAGAGGAGAAAATGGTGCCCCACAATGCCTTGCAGCCGCAGCATTTGACGTCACACAACAGTCGGCCGTTCACGGAAACAAACGATTATGACGGAGAAATTATATCATGAAAGTTACGGTGCTTATTAAGCATTTTAAAACGTATGTGGTAAGTTGCCAAAGTGCTTTGTTTTGAACGTTCATCAGTATTATAATCAAAAAGAGAAATATGAACGTTAGTTTTAACTGAAATTATCAAATAAAGTCAACATTTCACTGAGCTGTGTGGGGTTTGTTCAACTTTTAAAAGATGTTTGAATGGTGATATACACAGTGATAGGTGTTAAGGACTAACGTTTATAATAAATACATTTGTATTGATTTTAAGATATTTTCATACAATCATACGTATTGGGATCATTTGTATTAATGTGGACCGGAGGGAGAGGGTGACGAGCATAAGTTTCACTTTCCTTTTTTATTTCAATTACAACTTTGGTCATGAAGAATATGTTTCTCTGTTGTCCACGTTCATAAAGCATAAAACAACAGCGTCAGAGCACGGTGCAGAGTCTCTAGATGAGTCCCTCGTTCTTATTAAACATCCATGTAGTCCGCTGTATAGAAAACTGTAGTTTCCATAGTTTCCCCACAGCAGCAGACGCACACAATGACGTCCGCTGGCGCATCATAAACACGTCGGATAGTGAAAGTGCATTCGGATTCTCTAATAAAGTACCGCAGTCTCTTCTCCTAAGTCCTTTTGAATTCTCCTATCCACTATCCCTTAACCCTGTGACGTTTCACTCAGAGGTCAAGGAATAGGAGATAGTGTTAGAATTTAGGAGCTGATTTTTGGATTATCGGAACGCAACCTAGGCTTGTTTGAGACGCGTTGCGGCTCGCCTCGAAGGTAGACGAGAATAGCCGATCGCAGCCGGGGGAGGTCTCAAAAAGCTCGCCAGAAGTCCGACAGCTCCGAGTCGGCTTCTTCTTCTTCTTCTTCTTCTTTTCCTTCTTCGCCTTCTTCTTCGCCTTCTCTCGGTTTTTTGGCGGATTGCAAACAACTTTAAGGTGCATACCGCCACCTCCGGAGTCGGCTTGACTCGGTTTGCATTTATAAAGAATGCATACATGTGTTTAATCGTTAATGTCAGATATGTACTAAGTTAATACATCTGTTCCTGCTCAAGATTAGATTCAACTTTATTGTTATTGCACAGATTACAGGTACTGAGACAACGAAATGCAGTTTAGCTTCCAACCAGGAGTGCAACAAGCAGTAAAGTGAAAAGTAATGAACACAATCTACAGAATAAAATATAGAATGAATTGAATGATGAATAAACAGTGAGGGGTAGGAATATACACAGCAGCCTGTGAGCAGTATGAACAGTGTGTATGAATACACTAGATACACACAGCAGCCTGTGAGCAGTATGAACAGTGTGTATGAATATGCTAAGATATATAAAGTATAGAAACGGTAAGTAGTGCAAGTATAGTATAAAATATATAGATGTTAATTTCATGATGATAAACATTGTTGACCAATGATGAAAAATATTAATGGAAGTGGCGACGTAAAACTGACACAAAACAACAACAAACTTTTGCCGAGCCAATTGGAGAGTTTCATCAGCAGCACGGGGTAAAAACCACCAATGAGCGCTCAGCTCGAGATACCAGCGAGTCGTTTCCCATCAAGCATTTCGCCTCCGCGCCTCGCTCTCAAGGCTGCGGGCGTCTTTGTCCCGTGAGATTTCAACGTCTCATGTAGGCGAGCCTCCAAAGCAAGTCGGCGAAATGGCTAACCATCATGCAACGCACGAGCAAGACATTCATCGAAATTGCGCAGGTCTGCGCAGGTCTCGCTTGTCTCAAACAAGCCTAGTCAGTCACTCAGTCAGACAGTCCACGGCGGGTGTGTGGTGCAGCAGCACGCAGCAACACGATTAAAAGTGCCCAAGTGACGACCAAGTAAGTAACCACCAGGTAACAAATACGAGTGTATTGTTTAATCCCCTAAATCAGATGCCAAACTAAACTATAACTTCACTTCTTTTCTTGCATCCATCTATTTAGTCTCGTTGTGCACTTTTGAAAATAGCAGATCTACAAGCTCACAATGCGTCATTATGAGCTTGTAGATCTGCTATTTTCAAATGGCTGTATATAGGGCTGAAGTGATGAAATGTATGTTTTGTAATAATCATAATCTAAATCTACAAAGTAACTATTAACTCAAGTTTTCAAATAATTGTAGGGGAGTAAAAGTAGAATATTTCCATCTGAGATGTAGTTGAGAAGTAAATGTATTGGAAATTGGAAATACTCAAGTAAAGTAGAAATGCCTCAAAAAGTACAATATAAGTAGTAGTAACCTTATAGGTTTACATTAATGCTGCTGTTAAATGTTTCTAGGAGATTAACCCTTAATTATCATGTACAGCAGAGCAGTACATCGATTTAGCTCATTTGCATTTACCACTTGTAGAATAATGCCAAGAAGAGACAGGATGAGAAAAGAAAAACAAAGAGAGCTACAGCAGGCAGCTTGGGGAAGCAGCTCTCTGCTCTCCTGGGTAAAGCAGCCTGAGCCTACCAGAAAGGAAGATGAGGATGCAGATGTGCCTGATGAACCCTTACCCATCAATCATCAATGATGAAGATGAAGAAGAAAGGTCAGAGTCAATACCAGAGTCATGTTAAGGGACAAACTGTCTCTCTAGAGCCCTTTCATGCTCAGATTTGAACTAACCCTAAACCTAACCCTATTTGAACAAAAATAAGAATTAAATAACATAACCCTAACCTAACCCTAACCCTAAAACTGAAATAAAGGAACCAAAAACCGAAAATAAAATAACAAAATCCGCGCACAATTTCGGAGCGCACAATTTCAGGTGCCCTTTTTTTTTTCTCTTGAGCACCTGCCGCTATAAATGTCTGTGCACGCCACTGCCTATTTATATTATCCATATAAGGTCTAACTATGTTGATGAAGGCTCTCTTAGAGACTGTTCTCATACACACACACACACACACACACACACACACACACACACACACACACACACACACACACACACACACACACACGCACACACACAATAACTCACTCACATGGTTTGATTTCGGTCATGTCTGAGTGCAGGTGCAAATATGCTACAGTTGTGTTGAGTTTCAGAATGAGTACAAAGCCGGTTAGCGATAAGGACAGAACAACTATAAAGCCCTGCAGGTCTTTCAGTGTATCACACACACTCTCCTAGAAACACACACACATTATCCCTCATAATTCAATGTCCAGACGTTGACACCATTTTGAGGGCACTGAAGGGGGCTCCAGGGGAGGCAGAAAAGATGTGCGTGTGGGCAAATTCTATCCCTCATGGCTCCACCCTCCATCGCTGCAATTTGCTCCTTTTATCGCCGTCAGGGGAGCCAATGGTTTCTATAGCGACAGGCACTAGGAATTTCTCTGAAAACACTTTTTTCCCTAATTTCGGATCCCCTGGGAGTAAATGTGTGTGTGTGTGTGTGTGTGTGTGTGTGTGTGTGTGTGTGTGTGTGTGTGTGTGTGTGTGTGTGTGTGTGTGTGTGTGTGTGTGTGTGTGTGTGTGTGTGTGTGTGTGTGTGTGTGTGTGTGTGTGTGTGTGTGTGTGTGTGTGTGTGTGTGTGTGTGTGTGTGTGTGTGTGTGTGTGTGTGTGCGTGCTTATGTTATGCATTTTCTTCTTTTCCCATGTGCCCATACTGTCGCTTCTATCAGTTGTTTTTTAACATGTGTTTTATGTTTAGATTCCTCGTTTAATCCTGATTCGTTGTATTTCTTTGTTGTCTAGGAATCCGTATTTCCCTCCATGGCCAGACACACTTGACTCAGTTTCAAGCTGATGCTAGATGTCACATTGTCACTCTGCATGTCTGCCCAGAGGCGGTAAATCCTCCATGTGTCATAAGACCTTCGCAGATGGACACAAATACATTAATATGCCGTAGCTGCCCAATAGGCATCCATGCCCTCTCTGTGTCTGTCTTTCCCTCTCTTATGTTTCACACTTCATTTTCCAATGTTCCCTTATTATGCCCACAAGGTAGTAAAGTTTGGCAGCTTCAATATCCGGGTAGGGATTTTATTTCTTAAAAAAGTAATTATCCTCCCTATCTGGCATTCTGCTGAGATGATAATTATTTACAGTACAGTCAAAATTCATTTTACCAAGCTAGGAAAACCTTGCAGATAACAACAAATCCCAACTTCAGATTCAACAAAGCTATTATGGAATTATTTAATTGGCATACAAGTGTTTAATATCATACTGATGATAACTCTGACCTTTTTATCAATGAAGGGCTTTGCAAACGTAATTATAAACTCAACAACAAATAAAGCTTCACAACTGCTGAAACATGTGTTGCATCCATCTATTGTGGTAATGTCATATTTTAGTCGATTGTGTTTATCATAAAAACAAAGATTGTTCTAACACCAGTTATTAAAAGGTGGGTTAGGTCATTTTGGAGAAACCAGCTCGAGTGCGCTAGAATTTGAAAATACACAGCCGGAAAAAATCTACCACTACCTTACAGAGTCCCTCCTCCAACACACACGAACATGCACATGACCAATGAGGGAACCAGATAAGTTTGTGCACAGATGGAAGGCTGACAGGCGGCCATCCAGTTATTTTAGCCGGGCCTGCTAAAATGATTGGTCGTGCTTTTTACAGTACTACGGCTTCCACAGATAAACAATTTTTTATGGATTTGTTGTCAAAGCACTTAAGATATTCATTGCTATCGGGATGTTAAGAGCATTCCATGGAATATAACAAAAAGTGTATCTTGAGCCGGTTTATCAAACTTAACTACCCCACCTTTAAGTAAACACAGCATAATAATGTGGTTTTATAAGGCTTTGGGCCTTATGTGCCACCAACCATAAAACCCCTAAGCCTACACATCATTGAAATTAGAGGAACCTGAAGATGACCCTGCAGATATCTTGTCTTTGTGTAGTTATTATATTCTCATTCTGAATATAAATAGGCCTTATAATGTATTAAATGGTCGAAGATTTACTTATAGTACTTATTGTAGGCAGTGCTTTTCGGCATAAGTATTAAACCTTTCTTTGATTGTAGTTGGTGTGGCCTTCAGAAACACTGAAACTAACCTATTTATACACAACATGTTGAAGTTGTAATTATATTTCAGAGCACGAAATGCTAGAAATGTCTTGGAAACAAGGGTGTAGCCAACAGGTCAACACTTTATTTTCCGTGACCTGTCAATTCGGTCCAATTAGCAACTAGATAAGCAAAACAAGAGTTGGAGTTGAGAGACAATGTGCACAACCAAATTGTTTAACAAGTAGCCAGTTTACAGTACCAATATATTCGAATCAAAAACTTAAATCATCATAAGACATGTGTGGGGATCTGGACAGTTGAATTGTTATTACCAAAACCTAAAATGTGATCGGTTGACATGGACTACAAACAGAACAAGAGAGCTTCCAGTGCTAACATCGTGTCCAGCTGCCTTCATATCTGCACATGAAAGCTGAACTTTTTTTTTTGGTTTGTTTGCCTGGCATTCAAATCGTAATGTAATATTTATATTCATCTATAGCTTTATATTGTATATTTATCTTAATCTTTAGTTAATAGCCGCGTTCACACCGCAGTACTTTTCCCACTTTAGTTCCAATATAGTCCCGAAATGTTGCGTTCACACCAAAAAGAATCGGAACAAAAATGAGTTCCTTTTTACCCCCTTTTCCGTCCCTGCTAGAGAGCAGGGACTTTCGTGGGAGAAAAAGGTTCCTATGTCTGATTGGCTGGGCAGATTAAAAAACCACGCCCCGTAAAACTCCCAAAAAGTTTTTTGAAGCCGTCATTTTATTATCTTCGGGTGGCAGTATACGCCGTGAAGTTGTTTGCGGCCTGCCAGTAAACCCAAAGCAGAAGAAGACGAAGTGACGTCATTTGCCTAATCCTCCCTCAGGGACTTATTCCGGTGTGAACGCGATCTGTACTAGAGTTCTCATGAACTAAGTTCTGATTAACCTTTGTGGGGAAAGTAATGCGGTGTGAAAGCGCCTAGGCCTCGGGTGTCGATTTTTTTTATTAAAGTGTCAAATGTTGCATTCTCTGAGATTAGAAAGGTTAAGTGCAGGATCGAGTTTAGTTCACTGAAGACTGAGTAGGTGGGGCCAATACTTATTAAGGACAGAAAACAGCCAAATATTTGATTATAAAAATGAAGCACTGAGATGTAGAAGAGCCGTTTCCTCTACAATATTATTTTTGTTTTTTTAGTTTCTTAACTTCTCTTTATGTGCATGCATTTTTGATGAGGATCTGGAACACTAACTCGTTTAATTTGATGCATGCCCACTTAAGTGTGTTGTGTAAAATTGCGATATGCGTAGAGATATTCACACATTCGCAGGTTTGAATCTGCTTTGACCTTAAAGAGATGGATTGGAGGCTGTCACTCATAGGTGCGGGGGGGATTCCCTGCCAAGGCCTCCAATGGCTCTGCCCTAGGGAGTTAGGACAAAACACACGCTCTCGCACACACAAACAAACACAACACAGTCACTCCAAACACAGCTCTGCATAATGTACTGCCAACCTCTCTGTGTTGAGAAATGGCTTTGCTCCAGCCATGGCCACATTTCCAACACACACACACACACAGAGACACACACACACACACACACACCTCAGCAGACGCTCAGCCAGGCTCCCTGCCTGCAACGTGACCCTTCTTGATCCTCCATCAGACACACACACACACACACACACACACACACACACACACACACACACACACACACACACACACTCAGAGCCACTCCAACCTGTTGAGTGGCCGAGTGCAAGCCGTCCACCTCTCGCCTACTGACAGGGAGCAGCAGTCTGTCAAAAAAAACATCCAACCCAAACCAGCTTAAAGGTCCAACCCACTCAGAAATCCTGTTGATTCCAGCCTGCTCTTTTTCTGCGGAACAGTCTGTGCCCTGTTGGCATTTGATTTGTTAATATCAATAACAATAAATGGTATGACCATAAAGCCCACCTCACAATAACAACATGATCTGGATTAGAAGATGTCATACATTAGGTGCTGCTGCAGAGTAGCTCATTCGAAGGAGCTAAACTGCATGTTGGTGATTGATGGACAACAGGTTTAGTTGGTCAGATCCAGTAGCTGTGTTTCCTTGCACACCAGCACCACATTTGGTGACTTTATTCCCTGAGAAGCGAGTTTTGGTTGTTTCATTTTAGTTTGCAATGCAGATCTTTGCACCCTGATTCAATGCTTGTTTTTTGTACAGTATTTTTCTCTGGGTTCATTGTCCATGTTTTTGTCTATTTGATCTTCCTTACCTCAGTGACTATTGCCGATCTGCTGCCATGGTGACAATCCTCAAGTACATTTGAGTTGTTCTCCTTTACAGTTTCTATGAATGTACTGAGGGTGTCAGTTGTAGTTGGTTAACAAGCTACAATAGGTTGGCTTTTGTATTATTACATTATTGGCCCTATACCCTTTTTAAATGTATGTTGTTTGATTGATGATGGGAAAGATTTATGTAGATTAGTAGTTTAAAGACCTAGTTCGTTAAGTGCCCTTATGAAGAACTGGAATTTGGGCAATAATAAAAGAAAAATTAAAAGTTTTGCCCTCCACTACTTTAAATTGTGTAGAGTTTCCTCCTAGGTTCAGTTATGTGACAGCTCCCTGTGTGTTTCCTACTCAGTAATGAAATTATTCAGTCAGGATACCAAACGCTGCAGGCCAGAATATGAATTATTTCATCTCCCGCAGATTCACAGCAGTGTGGTGTGTGTGTTTCTGTACTGTATTTGAATACACAAAGTTGTTTTACATGTCTTCATAAGGCTGCAAGTCACCTTGGAACAGGACTTGCCAGTGGCTCTGTGAGAATGTACTGCACAACAGAGCTTTGAGAGAAATGCTTACATGCTCACAATGACTGCTAACATTTGATATGTAGCAGGTATCATCTTTACAAAGTTCAACACCTTAGATTAGCATTTTAGCATCGTGTTGCTAATCGGTACTAAACAATGGATGTATAAAGAGAACTTAGCAAACCATTGAAGTTGGGGATGGTTTTTTCTTTGAAAGTAGTTCAGAGGCAGATTAATCCATAAATGGTTTGACTATAGATTGAATAGAACCCGCATCATTGGGATCATAGAGCATGCACACTTGAGTTTTGCTTAAGCCCCACCTCCAATCCACTGTGTCACATGGTCTCCGCTCAATCAAATGAATGGGAAGGATAAATAAATAATTTGGCTTCTAGTGCATTTTACAACTTTTAGAACCTGATGATTTAAAAAAGGGTTATTCAAGCGTTTGTTCTGGATAGTTTTACAGACATCTCTTTGCAAATGGGAAAAGGCTTTTGGGTCCTATGATCTCACAGACTGGTACCACCGGTTGGACACAACGAAATGTAGCTTCAGTGACTGGCTTACTTCTTTGGGGCTTGTACTAAACACAAAGTAAAGCATATGCATATTGGGATGTTTTAAATGTTACTTTATGACCAAAGAAGTTTTTTAGATATGTGTCAGAGAGAATTCAATGATAACTTTTTATTGTTGCCAGCAGTAGATGAAAAGTCAATCCATCCAATAAAAAACAAACCAATAAAAAACACAAATATAGTCTTAATGCTACGTAGAAGAAAAGTCAATTTTGTGGCAACCCATCCTAAAGTTGTTCAGAGATGTTAGTCTCTGATAGCTATATAGCGACGGTAGTTGTTAATCTGATTCAAAATGTCTCCCTCCTGTCATCTTCCTTGGGTTGTAGTGAATTTACTCATTACAAATCATGTAAATATCCCATACAGTAGAACACAGCTCTCCACGTTACTGACGTGGTCAGTAATTCTCTTCCACAGACTTACACACACCTCTCAACAAATATCAGACACCCAGAGATTTTCCTGATAGAAGGCAGAGCTTTGTACTATACTCTGAACAAGTCAATGTTCTTGAAACTCTGCCCATCTCCTCCTGGAAACAGACAATATTTCTGTCTTCCTCCCCCTCTCTTTTGCAATCTGCGGTGTGCGATTAAGGCAATTATGCTGCCTCTTCACAACACCCACCAACCCAGCAGCAAAAAGCTGGGAAAATAGAATACAGCTGGCGATAGCAAGCAAGAGAAATGTAGAGAGATAAATGACTGATGAAAAGCTTTCCCGGGTAGAAGGTGGCAAAAGTCAATGGGTCTATTCATCACTCAGACCATTTGGAGCCACATCATGGACAAGCTTTCACTGCACCAACATACAATACATCCTTAAAAATGCCACTGCTGGTTTTACCCTAAAATGACTCCCTTAAAACCACTGACTGACAATTTGTACTCCGAAGTGTGATGTTCCTAAGGTAAAATGCTAGCTTTTGTTGTACAATCTCAAAGAAAGAATGGAAATATTGAGCTGGACTGACCTGACCGAGGTTCAGCTGAAGTGGCCAAAAATGAATTTGACATTGTTGTAAATTAGACCAAGATTTAAAAGGGCAATATTATGCTCATTTTCAGGTTCATATTTGTATTTTGTGCCTCTACTGTTTACATGCTTTAATGTTCCAAAAGGTCTTTATGTTTCTCGTACTTTCTGTGCTGCAGCACCTCTTTTCACCCTCTGTCTGAAACCAGAGCCCAGTCTGCTCTGATTGGTTAGCTGGTTGGCTTTGTTGTTATTGGTCAACCGTTTAGAGATGTCCCTTCCCTTATCATACAATGTGTTGGAGCGCTAACCAATAGAAGCGATAGTGATATCATAATGTTACGGAAGTTACCTTAAGAATCCAATGGAGGCGTTTCAGGCAGGGGGGAGTGTGTAGGAGAGAACTCCCTCTGGGGGGAAGTTTGGGATTTTAGCTTTTGCAGACCATTTACATGCACAAAAGCCCATATAACAAGCCCCTTACAACATAAAATAAAGAGAGGAGCAATGCTGTTTTGCTGCTCTCTGCCTGGAATACAGAGTCCATCCACATTAGTTCTGATCATTGGCAGCCTTGAGGCTTGCTTTCTCTCTTCTTCCACCTCTCTCTCTCTCCTTCCCTCTCTTTGTTTACCACGCAGAGGTTGATTTATGGCAGCTGCACTTGCAGAGTTGGGTGGCGTGGACGAGATACAGCAGCTGAAGGGGAGAGTGGAGGGAGACGAGCAGAAGAAGGGGAAGCGGGAGGAGAAAGGGCCATAGGAGAGATGTATCAGGGGAGAGGAGAAACAGAGACTGAGGGTTAGATGAGGATAGCAAGTAAGGAGGAGGAGGGAGGTGGTTTGAGGAGACGAGGAGAGGTGTTGGATTGGCCTCAGGTGTCTCACACTGATTTGTATCTTTTATGATGCTCTTCATGTCAAGGTCTCATGCTACAGTCCCTCTGGCCCAGACATTCCTGTCTGTGTGTTTATTCCTGATCCCCCTCATTACCATAACTTTAGTCTTGTCATTGACAGTCATGGTCAGGATAGGTTAGGTTAGAGCTGATAACATTACATTAGACTTTAATGATTACTTTAGGAAAGCAGGGCTGTAAAGCTACAGATCACTGAAACAATCGGGAGTTATGATAATATACAACTGGCTATTCAAGCTGTTGTATTGGGCAGAAAAGTCATGAATGGGGCCGCCGTAATGCTCAGTTAGTAGAGCTGACTGCCCATGTATTTGTTCCCCATTTGCCGTATGTCATCCCCAACACTGTCACAGAGAACTAGCTGCCCTTCTTGTAGAGCAATCGTAAGCTAAAAGGGTTCTCCTCACAATACACTATACAGTGTGTACATTACGCACTACTAATAAATATGTCCCGAACTTGCACTCGACAATGCTGTCACCAACCAATGATCGGATGAACGGTTGTTGAAAAACGAAGGACCGACAGAAAGACAGATAGACAGACAGATGGACACACAGATGGACATGTTCATGAAGTTGTTTTTGCATGCTCACGTTCTGCAGGGACAATGTTTAATTTGTTAAAATCTTAACAGGTTAGCATTGTAAAGCATATGCGGAATACCATTCATATTGCTTGGATTCAGTCATGATACATAACAATTTAGACTTAATGGTGGGGTTTGATGAAAAGTTAACGGTTCACTAAAGTTATAACAATTCACCCTGAATGGAACATACAGTCAATCTGTGCGCCACATTTCATGGCAGTCTTTCTAACCAGTTGTTGAGATATTTCGCTAAAAACCACCAATGTGGACCTGTTGGTGGCCCTAGAGGAAAAGTCAGTAAGGTACATTGTTTTCAAATTACCACTGCCAGATTTGTATCGTACAGTAGATGTTAAGATATGTCAATGGGTCGGTGAACACTTGGAGAAAAATCAGGAGATCACCAAGCACATTTATTCTCTATGTACCAAACATTTTTGTAGAAAAAGGAACGATTTTTGAGATTAACTAGAGACAAAACCTGAGGTTGGCACTAGAATAAATTAAAGGTAAACTCCAAAGTTAGTAATCATCCTCTGGGGACCACCGTTGTCTGATTGGAATGGGACCGAAACACTGCGCCCAACACTATATAATGATACGGTTTTGTAACATTAGGAATTGTCTCTTCTCTCCCTCCCTTTCTGCAGCGGGTCAGTTGAGCCAGTCTGCCCACTTCTCCCTTCAGCTGCCCTACACTGTGCTGGGCCTCGGACGCAGCGCCAACTTCCTGGATCACCTTTTCGTCGGCATCCCCCGGAAGCCCGGAGAGACGGTGAGGAAATATAAGAGGGTTATATAACCTGGCCACAGACTGTACGCTCTCACATAATGTTTAGATGCAGTTATAGAGGTGTGTATGACACCTACAGCAGAAAGAGAAAAGGAGAGCTGTGTGCTTCAGAAACAAAAGATTGAAAACAAGTCAATGTTCTCTTGTCATCAGCAATGCTAAACAAAAAACACATTGTCTGCCTAACCCTGAAAAATCCTTTCGTACCTGCTTGAGGTTGTTACTTCCTAATCAAGCCGCAGTGGAAGCAACAAGATACTGCTTTAAACTGCTGTTCATATCGAATGAGGATGTCTTCAAAAGGTTTGCAAATGAGGGAAGCCCATAACAGGAGTATTGGTGAAACTGATAGTCCACACATTTATTTTGACTGACTTAAGAAATAATTGATCAATGTTTATTACCTTAACCCAAAAATAACAACACTTACAACTTGCAATCATTTGTTCAATATCTCCAGTTTTCTATTGCAATTATTTGGTTTGCATATGTATTTGTGGATCCTGTTTATTCTCTTAAATACAAACAAGTAAAACGTTGTTTTAATCTTGTGGTGAATGAAGACAATTTAAAAAGGACATATTATTAAATATTATTTTTTTCACTGACTATGCAAATACTTGTGGGTATCTATAGAGCCAAGAACAGTGAGATAAAACAACATATTCTTTCTTGATTTAACAAGACATTCAAAAAAGCAAGATTTGGCTCCACTTCATATTTGGTACCACTTTACAATAAGACTACCCTTATAATGGATTCATAAAGGGTTTATAATTAGGTTATGAATTATGTTGTAAACGCTTTATTAATCATTAAGAACCATTTATAAACCAGTTCTAACATAGTTCTCATACATCAACACAGGCTCACTATTTGGCAAGATGACTAAGCCTTATGTTGGCTACTTAGCGAGAATCAACTCAGTTAACAAAAGATACCAAGGATGCTGGCTGATGAAGAAGGCGAAGTAAGCTAAGTAGCCAATTAGCTTAGCAGTACAGATAAATGTGGGCTCACTATTTGGCAAGCAACCGTCACAGTTGCCCTGTTTATCTCATGTCTAAAAGCTTATTAAGGATTTATAAAGTGTTCACAACCTAATTAATTAATTAATTACAAACTATTCGTAAACCCTTTATAAGGGTAGTTTTATTGTAAAGTGGTACCCATATATCCATTGCAGGCTAATCACCCCTCATATATTTATCTCAACTCATTCCTCAAGGCTAAAATCCCAAAGTTTCCTCCAGAGGGAGTTGACCAATCACAACAGAGCCGGCCAGCTAACCAATCAGAGCAGACTGGGCTCTGGTTTCAGACAGGGGGTGAAAAGAGGTGCTGCAGCACAGGCAGTTTGAGAAAAATAAAGAGTTTTTTGAACATTAAAGCATGGAGACATGTCACATCAGAGACACAGAATACAGATATGAGCCCTGTAAATGAGCATAATAGGGCCCCTTTAATAATCTAATCCGATCGGTTATAATTTACGCGGTTAATCCCCTCTGTCTCCCTCTTTCAACCCTCTCTCTCTTTAAAAAAGACACTGGTGTCCAAAAACATAATCTTAAAAAAACTATGAGCATTAAGTGTTACTAACAAAGTGTTATAGCAGTTACTTTTTAAGATGCTTATTTTGTAGCTCTCGTATTAGAAAGAGCCCAATTTTGGCACAATGAATATGACAGAATACTGAGGATCTAGAGGCAAAATTTGGCAGTAAAGTGGCAGTGAGAGAAAGATCTTTTCCTCGTCCCATCTAGTGATCCAAGTAAAGAAGAGAAATTGCCTCTTTATGGTAGATAGATTCCATATCCTGGTTATAATGTAGGGAGAATTGAAAAAGGTTCAGCAAACCTCCCCACTTGAAAAAAGGAATATCGCAACCCTTTACATATGTATGTATATATATATATATATATATATATATATATATATATATATATATATATATATATATATAAACAACCCTTTACATTAAAACCCTTTACATTAAAATGCAAACATATCTGTTTGACAAGCCTGAGAGTAGAGGACGTACAGTATGAGTGACTCTGGATGTAGCATATATGTGCCTCCCGTCATACGACAAGCCAGCGTTATATTAAAATCGTAAATTATTGATTGGGTTGATGTTTTTAATCTATTCGTCAGCAACATTTCCTCACTACACTTCTTCAAATGTCAGCATTCTTCACTTCCACTATCTCCACATCCATCTCATCTCTGCTTTCTCTCCTCTCACTTGTCACACTGAATATCAGGCACGACAGGGAGCTTTCTTTTCCCCCCCTTTCCCGTGTGGTATACCAAGATCTTCGTCAAGCAGCTGATTAGAATTGTAGATGGGTCGGCCTGAGACTCTGAAGCTGTAGTGTGCAGGAGAACAGTCGCTCAGACAAGCTCTTTGTTGTCCCCCTTTCCCGCACACACTCCTTTTTCCTAAGCAAAGAAATGTGATCTCTTTTTCCCTCATCCTCATCCATTCCTTCTACAAAGTGAATTAATGAATGCCTAACGATGCGGCCCATTATGCGGAGTAGGTTTTTTATACCCAGAGGGACCAGGGACTGGAGTTACTCTATAACAGGGGGTCCCAACCCCCGGGCCACGGACCGGTACTGGGCCGCGGAGGTGTTACTGCCGGGCCGCGAAATAGCTGTGAGTTTATCGTAATATTTGCAGAATTATAAATATTTAAAAATATTTTATAAAAAAAAGATTATTTTTTATTTTTGCACCTATACCAGTCATATTATTTCATCCAAAACATACAAAATGAATCAAAATTGGTTAGCATAAGGTCTCAGCCTCTCGTGCACAGAGAAAGTTACCGGTGCGCCAATAGGAAGTGGAGCACACAGGAGACAACCGTTTAATCGCAGACTGTTATGTTTACGTGGGGAAATGGCAGTGCATACATTGTTTGAGATATATTTCAAACTCGGACTTCATTTTAAGGACATTGCGGCCAGGGGCGTAGAGATATTTTTTTTATTTGTAAAACCTCCTTCACTTCATGAAATGGCTGCAGCATCAGGAGGCAGCCTCTGAGAAGTGCAGCACCGGCGCGTACACACCGCCTTCACTGTGTTCCCCACTGCAGGCTGCTACGTTTCACACACACACCTCGAACGGCCCGATTATTCCCCCTATTACTCGTTGTATGAAGGAAATGTCCGGTCACAAAGGCGCATGGTGTGTGTGTGTATGTGCTCTGCTCAGCTCCGCTGTTTGTGTGTGTATGTTTGGTTTGTTTGTGTGTGTCCAACAACGGCATTTGTTTTCAAATGACCATGAACAGTAATGTACACACATCTGGCCAACTCCATAGGTATGTGGGTGTTCCCAAAATAAATTAATCTTAATCTCGATGTAGTGCTAAATGCTGTCGGAGTGCACGGGAACGAACGCCCCCGTATGACGTTATTATGGCTGGCAAACAAGCCCCGGGGTCTCCTTGACATTTCAGTTATATCAATATGTGTACAGTGGTCCAAATTTGTTTTAATTATATCCTGGTTTTAAACGTTAATATGTTTTGGATGCATATTGTTCTATTATTTGTTCAGGCTGTTACATACAATTAGCCACTGTTGCCACCTATATTAGGCTATATTATATTATATATTATATTAATATTTGTAAAGCGGTCCTAATTTTTTTGTTTTTAATTGTATCCTGGTTTTAAATTTCTTAAGGCTGTTAAATACAATTAGCCTCTGTTGCCACCTGCTGGTGAGTAAATATTAAAATCAGCTAAAATTGACAACAGGTCCGCGATTTTTTTTTAATGCATCTGCCGGTCTTTGGCACGATAAAGGTTGGGAACCCCTGCTCTATAACATACCTGTAATGAGGAGGAGAAGCTCTTTAGGACCCTGACCGCTACACCACCCTGCTCAGTCGGCGGGTTTGGATCTTTCTCTTCATCGCCTCTCTTGATTTATCCCTTTTTTTATTTTTTTATTTCTCTCACTCTTTATATCTGTCCTGCTTCCATTCTCTCCCCTGCTGGGCCCTTTATGATTGTCTCCTTCACAATAACAGTCCCGCATGCTGTTTCACAGTCGTGGTTTTGTTCAAATCTACTTGGATACCTTCCATCTTCTGTCCAATCATTCCTTCCCTTCATTCGCCTCCTCCCCGTCTCTCTCCTCCGGTTCACTTATCTTCCACCCAGGGGATTCCCTTTGCTGCTCAAAGTGGTTTACTTCTCTAATCAGTCCCCTCCTTGTCACTCTCACTCTCTCCCTGTGTGTCCCTCACCCTCCATCTCTGTACATGTCCCCCTCAGTTGCTCTCTCGTAGTGTGCCAGTTTCCCTGGCTTTGAACCAGAGTGTCTCTCTTTGCTCTCTGAAGACTTGGGAACACTTTCCTCTTCCAAACAGCCAGATCAGATCTGCTCCCAGGCAGCAGTGGTGAAGGCTGACGTGTCTCCAGCTTCACTCCCCCGCCAGTTGCTGCAACCGACGGCAGCGCTTTCCAACAGCTAAGCTTTTCCAATGGCTGGCGGAAAGAATGTGCTTGTTATGTAAAAAGCAAGGCCATTATTGCCGCTTTTTCAAAATAGCTGTGGGATGTGGTTCCTCTCAATTGATACGGAACAGAGAGATACAATTAAAGAGCAGGAGCATTTCCAGATTCCGCCATAAGTAGAATTGGACATTCTTCATAGCCAGAATACAGATTTTAAAGCATTAATATAATGCCAGCGGTATAGATCGTTGAACTGTTAACCCCTAAGGAGCGAGGGTTCAATTAAAACAAGGCAAACTTTGGACTAAACAGTAATGGAGAAAGAAAGCCAACAGAAAGAAATGTTTATGCTGGCTTTTTCCAGAAGTCAAAGCCCTGTTGCATAAAGAAGTTAAATACATTTTGTGTCAGTCTAATGTCATATGTCAGCGTTAAGTGTTGAGCCTTACGCAGTGTCCACACGGCGGCGTGCTTTGAAGCTTCAGCGCACGCCGCCGTGTGGACGGGCCGTTAAGGTGGAAACTACTAAAGGAAATGAAGCTTGAACTTTGAGTACGACTGCAAAGTCAAGCTGCTGTCAAACAGCAAGCAAGTGTTTTTAAAAGGGCCCTATTCTGCTCTAAGAAGAAAGAGGAATGTGATGTAAATAAAGGGTATCATATAGAAACATGCAGCCTATAGGAAATTTGAAAATTGTAACTATATATATCACAGGGTTGTGTTTGGACACCCATGGGCAAGGAATCTGAGAAATAATTTACAACGTTTTTTTGGTTGTACCCACATTGGTGATTCTGATTACAAAAACGACGGCGAAAAAAAACAAAGTTAGTGTCGGCCAAAGAGCCACACCTCGAGGTTCATTTGTTGTTCCCAAACCAAAAGTAGACAACCTGATGACCAAGTTCCCTTGTACAGTCTACCACCTCCTCCCCATTTCTACTTAGTCATCTTTCAAATAAAGGCGAAACTGACAAACAAAAACATATTTCTCTAAATGGCATTTTTTAATAATAAAGGTCCAAAACTTTTTAAATCACTCTGCTAATAACTTGACCTATAATTAGGCGGAGGCTGGGTAATGCTGTGTTTGGAATTACCTGATGTGGCCCATTCTAAGAATTCATATTGTGAGTGGTAATTAGATTTTTTCTTCAGCGTTTCTATCTAAAGTCCAAAATAAAAAACATGTACAACAACTAACAACAAACAAGAGGTGATGGAGCTTTCAATCAAGCACGCTCACACAGTCTTAGGAAGGACCAGCGCCATATATATATATATATCTCCCCATTTTCAAATCACGCCTCAAAACACATCTCTTCACACTCGCATATCCACCCTGATCATTATCCATCACACATCCTCTGTTTTTATTTATTTGGTTATTTGATTGATTTATATACTGCTTTGTCTTGTTTATGTCTCTTATGCTGGTGTTATGTATTGTGTATCTTGTTTTCTATGTGTTTGTGCGGCGACCTTGAGAGCCTTGAAAGGCGCCTATATAAAATAAATGCATTATTATTATTATATAGAGAAAAGAGTTACGACAGCGGAGGACCAAAATGCTTGATCGTCACGTGGTTCAGGGAGACTCAATAGTTCCCCGGAAGTACGTGGCGGGCCATTGAATCACGATTTGAATGCATTAATACCAGGATAGAAATGCAATTTTTGGTAATTAGTAGTCAATAAAGGTTTTGATTTGCAATATTTATACAACATATCGATATGTGTATGTAGTTACATCAATGTTTTTTTTTTAAAGTAACATTTGCTAATATTTGAGGATTAAGATAAAATAAGAAGTACTTTATTGATACCTATTGGGGAAATGTTTACGCTGCAGCAGCAAAAGACAAGGCATTGTACATTAGACAGTAAAAAGACTATAATTAAACAATCAAAAATGTAAACATCTTAAATAGAAATAAAATAGCATTACAAAAAGTAGAAAAATATACATAGTGTGAACAGCTATCTTACCTGTTAAAATATACATGTTAGGCTAACGTTGCCTTGGTGAAAGAGCCTGTTGTCTATTGCTTAGAATTCTTTAAAACAAATATTATCTTCTTAAACCTGTATGGTAGTCAGGAGCATCACATCCTAATGTTTATTGATATATTTAGAGGGAGGGGATGGGAAGGAAGGTTTCAAAATTCAGATTAGATACATTTCTACCATTTCTTTAATTCATGGTGGTTTCAGTAATCCCCTGGTAATTGAGGACACAAGTAATCTAAAGTACTAATGTAATCTTTATGACTTTCAGAAAGGACAGGAGACCCACAGGTGCCTATCAATGATTGTCAACTGAGTCAAAGCACCAGCAGCAGCATGATGTTGATGTTAAATGTGTTGTTTTAGGAACATCCATTGTAAATAAATGGAATTTAATAAACATTGAATAGCATATCATGCAGTTTGTCTGTGCCTTTTCCTCTGTGTTGTCCTGGCATATCGTCTCCCCCATGGTTTGCTGTGCTGCCGGGGGATGCTCCAAGCGCTCAGAGAAAGGAGTACACATGTAAAGTTTCCCCACTGACACAGAGAGGAGGAAATAATGGCTGGCTCAAGTCAGCAGGAGTAATTTAACCATCACAAAAGACAACAACAGCAACAACATATGTGAGGTAATCATATACTTCACAAAACGAAGACCACATCATTGGGAAGCTTAACGTCTGTTTAATCAAAAATAAGGAACAGGGAGAGGCTTGCAGAACTCTGGGAGTTGAGACTCAGGCTCAGGGTGAGGGTCTCATTGCAGGTCTTCAGGCTCCATTGAATCCCCCTGGGGTTCTTGTGCTGATAGAGGGAGACAGGAGAAAGGGTTAGATACATCTAGCAACCTATAGGATGGGAAATTGCTGACCTATTTGAAACTTACCTTGTGTTTTCACTCTCACTTAAGTCCCTCTCCCTTTGCCATCAATCCAAAATCAGCTGAGCTGCAACATAATACAGAGAGGTAATAATCAACAGAATCACAAGGACATCATATGGCTCTGCTAAAAACCCTCACCCATAAGTTAAGTTTTTGTTTACTGTTTGGAAGTCTCAAATATGCACTCTAAATCGATATCAATAGCGATGTATCACACAAATAGCTCTCTTCCTTATTATTGTCTAACGTGAACTATATTATACTAGCTGGAACTCTAAAATGGATATCCTCATTTCACCATCTCCACCCACTACAATCACACGCTCCAATGTTATATTTAACTAATATTTAACTCCCTCCACCCCGGATAAAAGCACGTTAAGAAGCCCCTTTTCTCTAACGGCCCGTCCACACTACAAAACGGTTTCCAACGCGTCTGTCCATTCACTTTGAATGGGGTGACGTCACGTTGCCTCGCTTTTCGCCGAACTGAATTGTGGGTAGCAGAGCGGAGCTTTCCTGGCGTTTCAGGCTGCAAAAGTTGAGCAATGTTCAACTTTTGAAGCTTCTGAAGCTTTCGGTGGAAGCGTCAGCCAATCAAATAATATGCCAGTACAAGCTCTAGCCAATCAAACCGCTGCTTGTGTGTCAGGGGCGGGAGATTCATGTGATTGGTTGTTGGTC
Organism: Notothenia rossii; assembly: GCF_949606895.1. NCBI lineage: Eukaryota > Metazoa > Chordata > Actinopteri > Perciformes > Nototheniidae > Notothenia > Notothenia rossii. Next base: position 36,247,440 of record NC_136904.1, on the reverse strand, counting down.
GAGCTTCAGACACGCCCGCCGGCAAGCTTTTTTTGAAGCTGTAGTGTGGACGGGCCGTAATTCCACAACGTTGAGTTGAAATAACACCAGGAGAAGGGATTAATAGGCTGTTTGTGGTTAACTTGTGTTGCTAACGTTATCCGGAATCCTAGCCTAATCTGTTATCTGTAAACGTTCCCTAAATCTACTGATTTAGGGATAATCTTCACGGAATCCACTAACATCCTTTAATACACATGTTAATTTGACTCAGACGTGCTGGTAATATCCGCAATATAAATCTTTAAACGTCTTCTTACCTTTAAAAGTCCAACACGAACGGTCTATTATGCTGCAACTCTACTGCGCTGCTAGCCGCAGATAGCCCCGCAAGTCAGCGGCAAACTAACTTCCGGGGAACTATTGAGAGCTCCACGATCCGCCATTGCTGTAAAAAAACTGGTCTATTGGAGTGAACGGAGATGTCGTAACTCTTCTATCTATATGGCGCTGGGAAGGACTAATCAGGCAACATATTTGGAAACACCAGTGTGGGTCAACAGTACGTGTGTGTAAGAAAAAAGTATATATAAGTTATTAAACCTCTTTCATGGCCAAATGCTAAAAAAAACAGCGACTTGAATCACAATATTGATACAAAATGATTGTATTGCTTCCGCTAAGAAAATAATAGTCCGTTCCACAACATTAAAAGGGATGGAACTGTGGAAACAACAATGTAACTTGAAATGACGGCAGCACTGATCGAGGTGTTTCTGTAACTGTCCAAGTCTGTTCACATTTTCTTTTCCATTAACAAGTCTTTGAACAATGCCAGAGCCCACACTGTGTTCCGGTTAGTGTTTACTTCCTGTCGGTCTTATTCTGTTGATTTCTCTTACATCCAGCGCTCTGTCTACCTCTTTCCTTCTCTTATTCTATTTTTCTTCTCTTTACTGGGGACAGTTTAGCCATGAAGAAGCCAAAGTTTTCATGGTCTACACATATATAAAAGCAGAGATTCAAAAAGTAATCCATGGTGTTTTCTGATGGATGAAAACGAATGTATAGTGTCCACCGCTGACGTTAAATTTACCAGACTAATTTCTGCGAATTGATATGACTGCACATAGACCCTTGATCCTCCTTGGCAACGGTCTGTTCTCCTTAGCAGTGGTGTGTAAGCGAGTATTAACAACCTCTGAAATGTCCAAATTGACTAATCAGAATTGAGTATTAAACCAATCCATGAATAAAATGCAATAGACGATAAATGGGAAATATGACATAGGAGACCAAACAGAACTTGAGGTTTTACCCCAAAGGCTTTTTTTCAAAATATGATGAAGAGCGCTGCCAATGTTTCCATCTCTGTCTTGTTGCAGTGATGTGATTTTGAGTGGCGGTCCCTGTATTCTCTTGTCAAACAAAATCACACAATATACGGATGACATCTCAATACTCTCAATATGCACACAAATTCAGTAAGTAAGTGCTAGACAGTAAAAGAAAAATGTTGTGGCAATAATAAGTCACCTAAGAGTATGTACAGTGGGGCAAAAAAGTATTTAGTCATCCACCAATTGTTCTCCCACTTAAAAAGATGAGAGGCCTGTAATTTTCATCCTAGGTATACCTCAACTATGAGAGACAAAATGAGAAAAAAATAATCCAGCAAATCACATTGTCTGATTTTTAAAGAATTTATTTGCAAATTATGGTGGAAAATAAGTATTTGGTCAATAACAAAGGTTCATCTCAATACTTTGTTATATACCCTTTGTTGGCAATGACAGAGGTCAAACGGTTTCTGTAAGTCTTTACAAGGTTTTCACACTTCAGTTGTTGCTGGTATTTTGGCCCATTCCTCCATGCAGATCTCCTCTAGAGCAGTGATGTTTTGGGGCTGTCGCTAAGCAACACTGACTTTCAACTCCCTCCAAAGATTTTCTATGGGGTTGAGATCTGGAGACTGGCTAGGCCACTCCAGGACCTTGAAAAGCTTCTTACGAAGCCACTCCTTCGTTGCCCGGGCGGTGTGTTTGGGATCATTGTCATGCTGAAAGACCCAGCCACGTTTCATCTTCAATGCCCTTGCTGATGGAAGGAGGTTGTCACTCAAAATCTCACGATACATGGCCCCATTCATTCTTTCCTTTACACGGATCAGTCGTCCTGGTCCCTTTGCAGAAAAACAGCCCCAAAGCATGATGTTTCCACCCCCAGGTTTCACAGTAGGTATGGTGTTCTTTGGATGCAACTCAGCATTCTTTCTCCTCCAAACACGTCTAGTTGAGTTTTTACCAAAAAGTTCTATTTTGGTTTCATCTGACCATATGACATTCTCCCAATCCTCTTCTGGATCATCTAAATCAGGGGTCGGCAACCTTTTCGATATGAAGTGCCATTTTAAAAAAAAAATTGTTATCAGCGTGCCGACAATCGAGAATTATCAATGGTGGGGGGGGGAGGGGTTGAGGAGCTTGACGCTCGTGAACTATCAGCCGGAGGGCGGGGGGAGCCTCGCTGCGGGGAATCAGAGTGTGGACCTGTCAACGAAACTTACACATTTACCACATTTAAATAATTGGTTTAAACGGCATAATAATAAGGAAAATCGTCCGTTCTGTGATTCTCCAGAACACACATGTTATGATATTAGGGTCATGCAGAGTGAGATGAGATCGCTGTCCCTTTAAGAGAGAGAGAGAGAGGGGTGTGGCTTGTGCATGTGTGGATGGCAGAGCGACAGTGAGGGAATGTTTGTATGTTTCTGGAAGTGAAACGAGGCAGCAGAAAAACAGAGGTCTATGATGTATTTTGTGAAACAGAAGAACAGCTAAATAAATGCAACGGCCTCCCAAGAAGAGCTCGCCTCTCTCCAGTCATTTAAGCTAAAGTGGGTTATTGAACCTTGTTGCTGCTGCCCTCCTCGACTACGGTCTGGGAGCCGACAGGAAAGTTCAACACACAGATGGCCAGTCCGCCCCTTTGTAGCATATTATTTCGATGAGCAGATCGCCACTGGGCTTTCAACTAAAGACACAGCCACGCAAAAACTGCGGCATTTGTACAGCTCCTTATGGGTAGGCCCAGCGCCGGGCCTACTGCAATTTGTGAAGGGCTTTCCTCTGTGGTGAAACGATCAGCACCGCACCACGGAGGAAAGCGGCAGAAAGTCAGCGGGGCTGCATTGCGTGCATGGCTTCTGCAGGTAGACGCGCTCTGGCGGCGGTCTCGTTCAGGATCCGAAAATACAATTCAAATATTATTGCACGTTTATTCCACTTATTCCTAGTGTGCCACTGGTTACGGTGCTGCGTGCCAATGCTGGCACGCGTGCCAGGGGTTGCCGACCCCTGATCTAAATGCTCTCTGGCAAACTTCAGACGGGCCTGGACATGTACTGGCTTAAGCAGGGGGACACGTCTGGCACTGCAGGATTTGAGTCCTTGGCGGCGTAGTGTGTTACTGATGGTAGCCTTTGTTACTTTGGTCCCAGCTCTCTGCAGATCATTGACTAGGTCCCCGCGTGTGGTTCTGGGATTTTTGCTCACCGTTCTTGTGATCATTTTGACCCCACAGGGTGAGATCTTGCGTGGAGCCCCAGATCGAGGGAGATTATCAGTGGTCTTGTATGTCTTCCATTTTCTAATAATTGCTCCCACAGTTGATTTCTTCACACCAAGCTGCTTACCTATTGCAGATTCAGTCTTCCCAGCCTGGTGCAGGTCTACAATTTTGTTTCTGGTGTCCTTTGACAGCTCTTTTCTTGGCCATAGTGGAGTTTGGAGTGTGAAGGTTGGAAGTTGTGGACAGGTGTCTTTTATACTGATAACGAGTTCAAACAGGTGCCATTAATACAGTTAACAATTGGAGGACAGAGGAGGCTCTTAAATAAGAAGTTACAGGTCTGTGAGAGCCAGGAATCATGTTTGTTTGCAGGTAACCAAATACTTATTTTCCACCACAATTTGCAAATAAATTCTTTAAAAATCAGACAATGTGATTTTCTGGATTTTTTTTTTCTCATTTTGTCTCTCATAGTTGAGGTATATAGGATGAAAATTACAGGCCTCTCTCATCTTTTTAAGTGGGAGAACTTGCACAATTGGTGGCTGACTAAATACTTTTTTGCCCCACTGTATGTACTTGTATGTTCTAATGCTCAGGCAGTGGCTAAACATAGCTCCAATGGATTCAATTGTCAAAGGAGAACTCAGTGCTGCTACGACGAGTTAAATTACAGGAAAAAAAAAAAAAATGTATTTTTCATCAAGACAGAGATTGAGATTACAGCTTCCTCTGTGGATGGCTGAACTCTCTCGCACACAGCCTCACAAATGCTTAATCACATATGCAAATATACACACCAATGTACACGCTTGGAAACTTTTTTTTGCTCCCCGCAGTCAGTCATTTATTTAATGAAGCAGGTTGTCTGAGTCTTAAACGTACAGCTTAAAATAGCCACTCTGCAGCCGCCAGGAAAAATCATGGGACCATATTACTCTGCCCCAGAGCACATAACATACATATTCTGAGTTTCTGTCTGTGTGTCTCTTTGGAAATCTGCTTGTGACACTTAAAATTACCATATGTGTGCATATCCAGTTCATGTGTTTTCTTTTTCATTTCAGGCAGCAAGGATGAAGGAGTGGACCGCAATTATTCCCAACTCTCAGCTCATTGTCATCCCATTCCCACAAAATCAACCCAGCAGGTACGTAACTTTTAAAAGATGAAGATATAGATGGATCCAACTGTAATGTATCACTTTCTTCCTTGTTCACTGCAGTGCAATTTGGAGCCCCTTTGACGCTTGTTGCTAAGGATACCATTCATTGATTTAGGCGCCTCATCTTGATGCCTCTTAACGACATGTTCAAGTTACTGTTACCTCAACTTGATACAGTGTCTCTGTGGGGTGTTTTCGGAAAGCAATCTTGTTGTACAAAGCACAAAATCATTTGCTTACTACCTGTTTTCAGAGGTTGTTTGAATTTCGATGGAGCCAATTAATTTAGGGGAACAGATATGTTTGAGAAGAACAAGG
>NC_136904.1:36190946-36242205 GCF_949606895.1 Notothenia rossii | reverse complement strand
ACCACATCAAAAAGCAACAAAATAACAGCCGTCTTTAGCTTAGCGCTGGAGACGCGGAGACATTCAACAGTGATGGCTTTTTTTTAAAGCCTATCATTAGGCTTTAAAAATCATAAAAGTAGTGTTAATATGTGGAGATCCATCCAATGGAAACATCTCATTCACAACAAAAAATATGAAGCAAATTGGAAGATTCATCATCTTCATGCAGGACATGTAGGCCAGTCTTAATGAGTTGACATTAGAGCCCAGTGAGACTACACAACACCTCATAGAGGTGTTTACCTGCTTCCAGACGCACCACTGTGTCATTAAAAACCTTCAGATGGACACAAATCAATGCTCCGCTGCTTAACGATAAGCCTCAGAAGGACAAAGTGGTGGTATCCCCTGGATATTCAATTAGAGCAGACTCCACGAGCAGCCCAGCCCAGGGGCTCCAGGGGAGAGAACATCTCATCAACCCATCTGCTCCTTACTGATATGTTGGCCCTTAAAAAAGGCAGCAACAAAAAAAGCACAACATCACTCCATGTGAGGCGCTGGTGGTTTCTTGGAAGGTGGATGAAGGCTTTATCACAAATCAGAACTGACTGTTGCTGACCATCTTTCAGTCAGCAGCAACTTGGTGAACATGCGTAGAAGTTGGCTGTCCTTTAAAATGAGAAGATCTTCTTCAAAAGTCTCTCTAATATACGGAGATTGGTTCTTTCTGCACTGCAACGCAACATTTCAAGTGTTTAGGAGTTGTTCCATTCCGATAAATGAATTCCCATTTTATCCCCTTCCTCAGTTTATCACTTATCTCACATAATTCATCTAAATGCTTTATTCACTCAGATTAGAAGGGGTTAGGGTTGGGTTTAGTGTTAGGTTGGGCTCCCTAGGTCCACCTTGTTTGGACCACACCTATGTCTGGATTAAATGTTCATTTTCATCTCAACCACGCATCTGTTAAGTTGTTAACATATCTTTCAAGGATGTGAAGCTTTCTTGTGAAAACGTCCATTCACTGACAGAACTATAAACCATAGCTAATGAATGTAAGCCTCCCCTATTGTGCTTCCTGCTACAGTAGGAGTCTGCGGCAGCGCAATGACACATCCCACTGAACAGATCTGTAATGAGATATCAGGCTTCAGTCTGTGGATGTGTGTGGGACAGGGGGAGGAGCCACTCAGGCCTGATTTGGCCTTGGGGCTGTTTTTATCGCAAAATTGCGCTCAAACATTCTTGAAAAAAAACCGATTTGTTTTGCTGACATTTCTCACATGTCGGCTTGTTCTAAGTATTTACCCCGCCTCCAGTTATCACACCTGCCATGTGTGTGAATCTCAGACGATTACAATCTGTTGGCCGTAAATAAACGGATTCACCAATTATAAAGGAAACCGTATTCATAGAATGCACTCTGTTGTGTTTGGAGATGGTTTATTACTATTTTCCATGTTTTATGTAATTGCTTCCCAGAAAGTAGGATTTGGATTTGTCAAGATAATGATATTTGTATGTTTGACCTGTGGCACTGTAATTTAATTGTAAAGGTTAATTTATATTCAAACCAAACACTTCTCATATGTGATTATTAGACTGCAGAGTACTTCTTTATTGCTTGCTCAGTCCCAAAAGGCTTTTTTCTCCTTTTGAAACAATGAATGTGTAGTTGTTGTTACAAAACAAGAGACTTAATACTCTACCAGTGGGTACATTTAGATGAACTGCTTCCATGTTTAATCAGTGAATGCAACAGAAAAGCGGTTTATTTTGGAACATGGAATTTATTTTGGTCTAATTTTCTTTAGTTATTTGCAAAATGGTGGTCATTTTATATTAGTCTTGTTTTATTCAGTAACATTTTAAATTGTGTCTTTGTGTTTAACAATTGGTTAAAGTATTATGCAATGTTGTATAAATGAATGCAAACGTTTCCCCTAAATTACGAGATAAGATAGTTAAATGTAACGAGCATGATGTAACTGATTGTTATTCTTAAATCAACAATCTTTGACTATACTTCTTCTATGTATGTGCTTTCAGAAAGCGGACGACCGAGAGAAGAGACAGGAAGCCCACCGTTTCCATTTTGATGCCATGTGAAGGAAGAGAACTGCATTATGGGAGAACATCCTCTCCCGTCCTCTGCCTCACGGTCCTCCCCCCTTAACACCACATTTTCTCTGTTTCATTTCTCGGGCCAATAAATGGATCCTCATTTGCCTCAAAACGGTTCTATTTGATATTTTCAGCCCCTCAGATGTGAAATATTTATGTAGCGTGTCATTTATTCATTCCAGTGTTAGATGTACAGGAGCTGCAACAAGGCCATGGAGACACTCCTAATAGGGATCCCTCGTCATGGTGTAAGTAGATTTTAACAAAACGTTGCAGATTAAACGCCCAACAAGTTATGTTGCATTCACTGGGGAAGCATATTTGGCACTGAGTGTTAAAAGATATCATTTTACTTGAAATCCATGTGCGTGCTACTGTAAATTCTCTTTGTCTAGTTGATTTACCTCTGTCCTTTTCATTCGTATGAGGTATAATAAAGACATTCTTCCGATTTTGTCACCTGTGAAATTAAACTGAATCTCCGCCTTGCAACCGCGACGGCAACCTGTGCAAAGAAGTGAACAAAAAGACAGACTTGTGCAATGTCATGATTCCTGTGGGACGTTTTTTTCTGCTACCAATCTCACAAAAAACATGAACTACCAGCAGGTCCGCTGAGAGCAAATCACAGTGCATCATGGGAGTGCCAACAAAAATAGTTTATTTCTAATGCTACTGCACTGAGCTCGGCAAAAAGTAACTCCAGCTTGCTTGAGATGTACTTTTAATTGTTTTTGTCTTTTTATGGTTAATCAAGCCAAGCGCTTTAGTTTGCTCTGATATTAATTTCACAAGAATAACTTTCCAATTGGCACATTTGAACTGCTGTGATTAACTGCGGGTGATGGTAATTTATTTTGTTTTTTGATTTGCTCATGAATGTTCGAGCTACTAAATGTGTTTACTTACTGAAGTCGGTAATAAAGGTTCGACCTGCCTAAGTCAACTCTGGGTTGCTTTATTTTTGTATCATTAGACTTTATGTCTGTTTCATGGTCCTCTCTTTTTAAAGCTACTTGTGGAATTAGTCCCAAACGCATAGTTCACCTTTCTTGGGAACATTTTATTTAGATTATTTAGTTGTTTGGAACCTGGAGGGAAATTTACACTCAAAATAATCATCTTTGTATGTTCTCATTATCTAAATGTGTAGTGAGTTGAAACAGCAGTGAAATTAAAGTGCCTTTAATTTATCAGAGGACTCCTGCAGGCCTCTTTGAGCGCCCTCGAGGGCCCCGCAGGCCCTCCACTTCAGGAACCACCCTGCTAAATAATGCATTGAGAGAGCAAACCTTCCCTTCAAGGCAACGAGAGTAAAAGAGTCTCCATCTTGGTAGCCTTTAAGCACATCACAAGACGTGATTCAAAGCATGGGGGCGAACATACAGTACTGATAGTCAATAGGTGTGTGTGTGTGTGTGTGTGTGTGTGTGTGTGTGTGTGTGTGTGTGTGTGTGTGTGTGTGTGTGTGTGTGTGTGTGTGTGTGTGTGTGTGTGTGTGTGTGTGTGTGTGTGTGTGTGTGTGTGTGTGTGTGTGTGTGTGTGTGTGTGTGTGTGTGTGTGTGTGTGTGTGTGTGTGTGTGTGTGTGTGTGTGTGTGTGTGTGTGTGTGTGGACAAATACAGTGAGAGTGAAAGGAACGAGGAGGTGGTGCACGCTACAGGCTGTGTGAAGCTGTACAGAGAGAGACAGATTAAAACCGGAAACAAGCTGTTTCAGCTTCAAAAACAAAAGCATGGAAATAAAAAAAGTAGAAAAACATTTTGCTGAGAGTTTTAGACGTCTAATTTAATGCAATGCATGATTTGGACACTGCTAGAACACCGCTAAAGACAAAGGTTTTAAGGGTTTTATAGATGCTGATTTATTACAGGCTGCCAGTAAATCAGAATTGTCCAATTGCTTCTGATCTGCAAGGGCTTTTTATTCCATGTACATTATCTGAGACCTTAATTCGTCAATGCTAAACACGAGCTAGGAAGTTTGGTAGCAATAACTGGCCAAAATAAATCTGTACTAATAATGCACACTTCTTCATTTGCAACCTGACCATTTTCCCCTTTTATATAAACCATTCATATTTCAATTATACATCCCCCAATAATAAGCCCATGACGTAAATCAAAATGGTGTTGTTGTGTGAGATTCCATGTAATCTCTCTTAACTCAATGTTTAAATATTTTAGTTCGCCAGTGCCGTTTTATCTTTGAAAGGCATGACCGGAAATTGAGTCTGTGTTGCTTCTACTTTGACGATGCTCGTGACAAGCCACTCATTGATTTAAGCAGCGCCCACGGCTTAAATGAGCCTCGCTCAGGATCGTTTCTTAGTTCAGACACGGACGGAGAGCAGACAGAGACAGTCTCTTCTCCTCCCCTTCTTCCTCCTCCGTACTCTTCCTCATCTTTCTTCTGTGTCTCTCCATCCATATGCGTCTTTTGGATACGTCTAGAGCGCGTCAGTCCACCTGGATCAGTCCATTTTCCCTCCCCAGTCCTGTCCACTGTAGTCCCACTGGACGCTGTTTTTAAGGTGATGATGATGCCTGGCTAAAAGGCTCGCAGCAGTCTTCGTCCTCCAGCCAAAAGCAGCGGGAGCGCCGCCTGAAGAAGAGCTTGGTGCTACTGCCTTCCTCTCTTGGAGCGATCTGCGTAAATGGATTTATGTTTGTCGAAGAAAAGTTGGATTTTGTAAAGAGCCCCGTGGACACGTAACATGGACAGATTCGGAGTGCGTTTGTAGAATCGGTGCTTTTGTGTTGGAATCACACCGGGAGAGGAGATGCACAGAGGTGAGTTGGAGCCGAGAGAATCCGAGATGCGCGTCCTTGTCCAGGGTGCGCGTTGGGCAGGAATATTCCACAGTTAATTATAAACTATCATTGAATGTACTTGTTTTTTGTTTTGTTTTTCACCACAAGAGATGGTTTGTTTTCAGGATTTCAACCATGCAATTAGAGTGGCATGAAATAATAAAATATTGAATATCGATTAGTTTAATCTATCGTAAAATAGCGAGCGCTAATGCAATAGATACCTTGGGAAACATTGCATCTCTCTTTGCTATATCTTTATTTCTCTGTATTTGATGTGTCTTTTATATCAACTTGCCATCTTGTGACTTGTGTTTCAATCTTGCTGTGTTATTGCCCACATAACTGATTGCAATTGCCACAAACCTAAGTGCTATTCAAGATCCAGCATGTTGGTGCCTCACACATTTCTACGATTCAGCAGAAGCCAGCCAGGTTCTTCTGAGTTTGGTCGGTTTGAACCGCCTAGATCGACGTTAATGTGAAAATAAACTGAACTACTGTAACATCAAATGGTTCCTTTAACATATCATGATTCCACAGTTGCTTTTGAGAATTTCATCAAATTAAAAAGGATACGTTATTGTAATGTAAGGCTCCTATATGCTGGACCAGTTGAGCGTAATGTAATAATGGAGCAGAACCAGTGCAGCCAGTTTGAGGCTCTGAGGTGTGCCTCTGCCGGGCTACGTGAGTGCAATGCGATTCTGATTTATGATAACGCACAGAAAAAGGGCCAATCTATTTGAAACCCATCAGGGAGCATTAAGTGTTTCCTAGCGGACACTTTGACCGTCTACATTTATCTCACTGACATAAAAACATGTTGTCCATCACACTATTTTACCCCCAAAAAGTGGTCACAGACAGAAGCACGTTTGCAGGTTTTGGTTTTAAAAAGGTGCCAATTATTTCTTTAAGAATAGTTGTTATAGTTAATCAAACCAAGCGCGTTGGTTTGTTCGGATATTTATTTCACAAGAATACATTTATCTCACTGACATAGTTTGTCATGTGTATAAAATTGATATCAGATGCTAGGGTGGACTGGCTGGTTGCAATACTTTTTTAATTCCTCTCATCTACTCGGAGACTATCTAGAACAGGGGTCGGCAACCCCTGGGACGCGTGCCAGCATTGGCACGCGGCACCGTAACCAGGGGCACACTAGGAATAAGTGGAATAAGTGTGCAAAATATTTAAATTAATTTTCGGATCCTGAACGCGAGAGACCGCCGCCAGAGCGCAACGCAGCCCTGCTCTCTTTATCTCCAGGTGACTTTCTGCCGCTTTCCTCCGTGGTGCAGTGCTTATCGTTTCACCACGGAGGAAAGCACTTCACTAATTTCAGTACCCATAAGGAGCTGTACAAATGACGCAGTTTTTGCGTTTCTGTGTTTATTTAGTTGAAAGCCCAGTGGCGATCTGCTCATCTCTCATCGAAATAATATGCTACAAAGGGGCGGACTGGCCATCTGTGTGTTGAACTTTCCTGTCGGCTCCCAGACCGTAGTCGAGGAGGGCAGAAGCAACAAGCTTCAGGTTCAATAACCCACTTTAGCTTAAATGACTGGAGAGAGGCGAGCTCTTCTTGGGAGGACGTTGCATTTATTTAGCTGTTCTTCTGTTTCACAAAATACATCACAGACCTCTGTTTTTCTGCTTTCCCGTTTCACTTCCAGAAACATACACACGTTCCATCACTGTCGCTCTACCATTCACAAACAAGCCGCACCCCTCTCTCTCTCTCTTAAAGGGACAGTGATCTCATCTCACTCTGCATGACCCTAATATCATAACTTGTGTGTTCTGGAGAATCACAGAACGGACGATCTTCCTTATTATTATGCCATTTAAACCAATTATTTAAATGTGTATGTTAAATTTGGCATCATGTAAGTTGCGCTGACAGGCATACTTGTCAACCCTCCCGATTTTCGCGGGAGACTCCCGATTTCATTGCCCTCTCCCGGTTTCCTCCCGGGGTCATATTTCTCCCGCATTTCTCCCGATTTCTGACTAAATCAGATTTACACACGACTGTTTCACCTCGGACTTTGATACAGCGACACCATTGTTTGGTTTCCATGGTAACACGTCTCTTTAGTAGCGCGCGCAACTCAAAGTCTGAGAGGGTGAGGCAGATATTCACAGAAAACAGAACAAGAATCGACAACTGCTCTACTCTCTGCTCACCCCTTTCCTGTAAAATACAGGTCCAGCCCACACATATGCTCCATCAAGGACGGTGCTACAGGCCGCAAGTCAGTGCACTTACAACTATAATAAGCATGTTAATGTTAATCTAACAGCTCCGGCGATCCACTAGCACCATCGCCCCCCCCCCCCCCCAATTTTGCATTTTGAAATGCTCCCGATTTCTGAGGTCTAAAGGTTGGCAAGTATGCTGACAGGTCCACACACTGCTTCCCCGCAGCGAGGCTCCCCCGCCCTCCTGCTGATAGTTGGCGTCAAGCTCCTCAACCCCCCCCCGTTGATAATTCTCGATCGTTGGCACGATGATAACATTTTTTTTTTAAATGGCACTTCATATAAAAAAGGTTGCCGACCCCTGATCTAGAACCATCAATTTGTTATATCCTTACATATGTTCTCTAATTAGCCATTCCATTTAAATATGATGTTGTCTAAAATATAGGAAAGGAACAAAGTCAGATGTTGCAACAGACCCTGAGACAGTTGCAATACACATCATGGACTGTTGAAACGTGTAAAATAGGCCTACTTCTAAATACACTATTCATCCTCTGCTGCGATCTGTGCCATAAAATGCCAGTATTTCAAAGTGTTTTAGTTAAGTGTCTGATTTTCCACATTTTAGTTTTTTTAAACTGCACTTTCATGTTTGGAATGTTCTAGAACTTTTTACGTTGCTTTTATTGTTGGTAAAACTAACACATTTTCATCGCAAATCACAAACGAGGCAAACAAGATCAAATAGCTAGTTTTCAAGTTATATTTACAGTACAACAATCAGCATAGTTTATTTAAAAGACAATGGAGACCAGTGATTAACACAGGTTATTGATCTGACACAATGAAGCAAGATGATTATACTTTTCCTATTAGCATTGCTTTGGTATGGCTCTACTCTTTACTGACTGGTTACATAAATTATAAGCTTATTGGTTATGCAAAACATAATGAGGGTCTCACTCTTATCATCATGAAACATTTTGAAACAGTGACATTTTGTGGCCCTTTTGGCTCTCTCCATACCTCCGACTCCCGCCACTGCCTCGCGCCATCAACAACTGAGACGCTCAGCGTCAGTGAAGCTTCTTGAATCTTTGTTGCTAGCCGTTTTTTACCGGTAGCTAGCCATTAAAGTAAACAGGTAGGCTAGCCGTAAAAGTAAACAAGTAGGCTACATTATGTTAATTGTATGTTCGAAGGCAGTTCACCACCACATGTAGAAATCAGAAGTTATATCCTAGAGAGGCTATAATTAGCTCCTAAGCGACCACAGGCACATAGCCTGTCACCTGTCATTCCACAATGGCGTCATTCTTAGCTCTTAGCTTTACTGTAGCCCCATTATTATGTAGCCTGTTTGTAGGAGTTAGCCTTTTCATGTAGGCCACACTTTCTCATTTGGACAGGATACAACAGAACCCCACATTATCAGGAATTTAATATCCCAATCCCTCCTCCGTCCGTCCTGTGTTACAGAAGGCTGGTGGCCTATGTGTTGCTTTATTTTTCAAGTCCTTGTCACATGTAAAAGTAGAAGATTATCACCGGATTTTGGCTTTGCTTAAAGCAAAATGAAATACCATGACCCAGAATAGCAGGGCAGTTTTTCTTTTTCAAAATGAGCAGAGGCCAGATAAAAACGTCGTTTTTGTTGACTTTTAATGTGAGGAATATTTTACTTAACTTCCGGAGGCAGGACAGCAGATAGAAAGAGTTATGCCTGTTGGATGACCTGTATTTACAGTAAACCACTTCATCATCTAATCTGTTATACATACACACTTTCAAAAGAGGGTTTGTGTTGAAGTAACTCTGTTTAGCTTGTAATTTATTTAGAATATTACAAAAGCTGTTACAAATACCTACATAAATTATGCAACTTTTGCCTAATAATTTATTTTAAATATTGATGCTTGATGATACACATTCCTACCTCTGTAGCTCCAGGCATGTTTTTGTACAATAACTGTTCAACAAAACTGTTGTTTATTATTAACCCATATCATTTGAAATGATCACAGATACCTAGTTTTTTTTCGAGGGCAACATCATGTAACACAATCTACACAATTTAATGAGTTTATTATAATCTGGAAAAAATCCTCAGTAAGAGCCCAGAGCACATTTCTGTTTTACGCTTCTTGAGTGAGTTTGGGTGGTCTGCTCTCTAAATGTTGTGCCTGTGGTAGTTTAAACTCCCACGTACGATACATCATTGCAAGATAATGGAAATAGAACTAATGAGGAAGCCGTAGCCTGGGGGCTATGTGTGTGCGTTTCAAAACGAGTCCATTCAAACATGCATTTGCTCGGTAGTATTCAACACCTATGTTAACCATGCATTCCTCTTCGTTAGACCCCCCGCTCTTACTCTATCTTTCCTGCTCTCTCGATCCCTCTCTCCTCCACCCTTCTTCCCTGGGTGCCATTATGCAACATACCACGCTCACGCTTGCTCCGTAATTCGATGTGAACGGGCCAACCTATTATGAACTCAAAGGGGATCAGGTCTACGGTAGTTTATCAGAGCGAGGCAGCGTCCGGAGCTGTAACATGCCCCCCCCCCCCCCCCCCCCCCCTTTCAGTGCAGATATCGCTGTAATACAACATATTTAACCTATTGTCTTTAGCCGTGCTCAGCCCAAATGACTGCTGTAAACGTTGGAGCCTGTAATCCTGTGATTATGCTAATGTTGCTGCTGCCTAGAGGCTACAGATTAATAGATTGATGGTTTAAAACTATCTTGCTGCTGCTCATATTTTTACTGGTAGTATTATCGATATCCAATTCCACTGCAGAGCTACTCTACTACTTCTAATTCCGTCGCTTCTTTCATTATTCCATCTATGTGCCTCTAGTGCGACCATATTACTTATACGACAAATACTTTAACATTGCTGCTGAATTAAACTAAGGTACCCTAGACTAAACACATGCATTAAGTTAGAAAAACATCTAAAAAAAACACATCAGGTGTTTACTTTATTAACTTTGAGGGTTTCCGTCTGTAGATTTCTACTAAATTCATAAAAAGTTTGTACTTGGTTGTAGTTAATGCCTCATTTGCATATTTCACCATACAATACATGTCTTTAAAGGCTATTTTCTCCAAATGTTTTTTTAATTATAATCTAAAACAAAAAACCTACACTGTAAACGTTCTAGTTTCATTGCTATCTAAAGTAAATACAGTGCCTTTAATCAGATAGTATTTCTAAAAACCTGCTGTAAATGGTTCTGTTTTTGATAGTGATAAACAGAGATATCCTAAATGCATTCCCAAAAGTAAACAATGATAACAATTCATGAATTATCGTCCAAGAAGAACATACTGTCTGGTGTCACCTCGAGCAAAATATGCTGAATGTCACTGTTGACATTGGACACATAAAAAGCAGTTGTGGAAATCCAAATGTGTTACTTGAGTAAAAGTACTAATAATACCACACTGTAAAAATACTTAATTTCAAGGATAGGTACTGAATTGAGAATGGTACTTAAGTAAAAGTTAGGAAAATTAGGACAATTAACCTGAAGTATTCAAAGTAAACATACTCATTGCAGAAAAAACTTTTGCTTTACATATTTGAATAGCAAATCTTGACATTTAAGAAGCTGGAACTGGAAAATATTTATGAGCAAAAAACGTATTATTACTTAATTTTCTGTTAAACCACTCATGGTTTTAATGGCTTTAATATATGTAGGTGGTTTAATCTATACCAAATATTTATATTAAAAAATGTTTCCTAAGTATTGGGTTTCAAAATCTGAAGTACAAGTACCTCAAATGTGTACTTAAGTACAGTACTTGGGTAAATATAGTTAGTTACTTTCTACCACTGATAAAAAGCATGTAATACATGCAGGTGTATGACAACCTACCTCACATGTTAACATCTTCTAGGCTATCTTTTGCAGTCTTGTAGCTCCATCATTTTTAAGAGGGTTCATCACTAACAGTCTCTGAAAATGTCCATCTTGTATTGGCAATATGATTATATCCTAGTATTAAAAACACATGCCTTCATATGATTATATCCCCACAGCCATCCTCCTCCTTTCTCAGCAACACATGTTTTAATTAAATCAGGGATTTACTCGAAATGTGTATTGATTTATATTTGCTCCAGTCCTTATTCATCAAGGTCAGGTTGCATCAATATTGCAGCTGTTCACACGTGTTGAAAGGATGTATCTTCTTTCCGATGTTGAACACAAGGACATAAACGCATTATTAGGTCACCTGTGGCTTATTTGTTGTATCTTTTTTTTTTTTAACAGCGTGGATACTCTTCTTTCTGATAGAAGAGGGTTTTGCTCTGGCACAGCGAACTAAAGGTAAGCTCCGGCTCAAATTCTCTTCTCTTGCAAAAATGCTGTTACGAAAGTAAGCAGTGTAAAGCAGGAGTATTATTTATATTCGCATCACAGGACAAAATGGTTTATTCTGTTCTGCCTTTTCCCCGTCTTTATTCCCTGCCTGTTTTTTCCTCCTTCTCACGCCAACCCTCTTCCCACTCTCCCTGCCTTCCAATCATTCGCTCATTGATCCCCTGACTCAATAACCCATCTGTGCGTCTGTTCTGCTTCAAGATCTCCCAAGCGACCATGGCGCCCAGACCCCCAACCAGAACGACTGCGGCACGTGGGTCCGCAACATCAACGGTGGGGTGTTCACGTCGCCAAACTACCCCACGACGTACCCACCCAACAAGGAGTGCGTTTACATCCTGGAAGGTAAAACACACGGCTCATTTTCATCTTCACTTCCTGCTCGATGCAGCTGTTTCCCGCCTCTCAGCCTTACTGCCTCCTTCAGTGAATGTCGTTAGTCTGACTGACATCGTTTTATATAACCTCGCCCCTATTCCATCTTCTGTTCCTTCGCTGGTGGACAATCAGCTTGACATTTTTCGAATGAGTTTGTTTCACCCCACAGATATAATCTCTCTGAAAATGATGGAGAGTGGCGCTGCATTGTGGGTAGCCCCCTGACTTTTGGCCTAATCAGAGTAGTGCTGCATTTATCCCCATTGGCAGTGTGTGCCAGAAAACTCTGCTATTGAATAAAAAAAGATGAACATCTGTTACACAACTGAGCTTTGGTTGCGTATCGCTGGAGCGTCCTTGTCAATGCTTTCCAGAAACATCCCATCCATCAGTAATTTAGTGGCCTGCCACACGGGAGACATAATGGAATCATTAACGGCTATAGGAGATGAGGTCGGGGGTTTTGGCTGATGTGTTTTCACACGAAATTGATGAACTGTTTGTCCATGAAGTTGATGTATAGCCTTTAATGAGATGTGTGTGCTACTCCTCTGGCTGTGGTGTGGAGTAGATTAACACATGGCTCGAGGGCTCCCCCTGTGGATAAATCAAGCCTACACCTATTGTTGACGAATAAACCTTCATCCCAGGCAGCCTACTGGTGTGTGCATAGGAACACCACAGTGGGTCTGCACGTGACAGATGGAACCTATCATTTGGTCTTGAATGGCCTTACTCATATCCTTATCCGAGCTCCACTGTTGAGCTTATAATTCTCTTGTAGAGATGCTAACGTTTGGCACAAGTGCTAATCAGAAAGCTTTGTAGTCATAACGCGTGGTTAGTAAGACTCACCAATTATGTCAATGCATCGAGTGATTATCAAGCTGTGTGTGTGTGTGTGTTTGTGTGTGTGTGTGTGTGTGTGTGTGTGTGTGTGTGTGTGTGTGTGTGTGTGTGTGTGTGTGTGTGTGTGTGTGTGTGTGTGTGTGTGTGTGTGTGTGTGTGTGTGTGTGTGTGTGTGTGTGTGTGTGTGTGTGTGTGTGTGTGTGTGTGTGTGTGTGTGTGTGTGTGTGTGTGTGTGTGTGTGTGTGTGTGTGTTACACAGAGAAGGAGGCTCAACACACCAGGGAGTGAACAGACAGGAAGTGCAGGCACACAAGCTGCTCACTGAAGCAGAAAGGGAAAGCTCAAATTCAAAGAAGAGAACAGAGTCACAATCTCAGCAGCACACTGCAGCATACGCATGTAACCGCCCTTGACATCGCTCTCTTTTTTGCCAATATCGTGGCATGTTCAGCTTCTCCCTGCCACAGAAGATTCACAGCCCCCCCCCCCCCCCCCCCCCCCCCCCCTCATCCTTAGCGTCTTTATTTAGTATGATTCATATCCCAAGGCAGGCATGATTTCCCCTCGTTAAACACTTCCTGTGAGCTCTGTCCATGCAGTATGGAGACATGCTGTGGATTTGTATGACGAGTGACTTGTGAACAGTTCATGCTGTGGTTGCAGTGTTCTTGATTCACCGACTGAGAGATAGCACTGCTGGCATATCAGGCCCTGTCTCTGTTTGTGTATGCTTCTGTAAGTGTGTGTGTGTGTATCTGTGTGCATGCAACTGTGTGATGCATCCCTGATATGTGGATATGCCCCTTTGAGTTTGCTTTATGTTATCCGTAAAGGGTACAATACCCAATTACAATTACATGTTCAATTCACTACCCTGGAAGTTGATAAAGTTGTTAAAGTTGGAACAGCCTGTGGACAGCCGTTCTTCCTTGCGTGTCAAACACATTCTTACAGAGGACAGGCAAATCTAGCTGCAGCACGACCCGTATATTTTTGCACGTTCTCAACACATATTTTTTTAACATTTTTAACATTTTCAACATGGTGGATAAATCCTTATATGCTCCCGGCAACACACTGAACGTCAACTTTGCCTCCTTATTACACTCACCCCTACTTTAGAGGGAACGATGAGTCTGCGTCTTTGATGCACACAGGAATAAACACAGATCATCCTCTGGCTGCAGCCTTGACCGGCACTTGCTTTTGATCAAAGTAAATTTGGAAAACCCGCACTCACACAGGTAGGTGGAGCCGTGAAGGGAATGAGCACTTTTATAGCCTTTTTGGCGAGTTGGGGGAACTCGGTCTCCACAGACAGCCAAAAGTGTGCAAGTGTCACTTTACTCGTCTTTTTCTCGTAATTTTTGTTCTCACGCTGCGCCTCCCCCTGAAGCTCTCTGGCGCCCCCCAGGGAGGCGTGCCTCACACTTTGAAAACCGCTGCTCTAACAGATAGATCAAATCAGTAATGTTACAAATTCCATGTTTTAGAGGGGCTTTACTTTCCTTCACGTCACTCTTGGCGAACTTCTGAAAAGTCAGTTGAGGGTTACGTAACAGCCCAAGTGTTCAACTTCAAAGTCCAGATGAACTCATATTTGCCTCTTCATGCTTTTGATACTATCCAGATTGTTCTTTCTCCTGCAAAATACAAAATTGAATTTGTATTCCGGTAATGGATTTACCCCTATTGTTCCCTTTCTTTTCCCCACTCCCTCGTTCCCCAAAGCTCTCCCCAGACAAAGGATCCAGCTGGCTTTTGATAAGAATTACTACATCGAGCCATCTTTCGAGTGCCGCTTCGACCACATCGAAATCAGGGATGGGCCATTTGGGTTCTCGCCCCTCATTGATCGCCTGTGTGGGGGAAAGAACCCGGGACTGGTCACATCGACGGGACGCTTCATGTGGATCAAGTTCACTAGCGACGAGGAGCTGGAAGGACTCGGATTCCGGATTAAATATACCTTCATCGCAGGTAGAGTCACTTAAACTGTGTCTCTGAAGGGGATGTTGTTGCACAGTACACTAAACTACATTTATTTGACAACCCACTTTTCAGATTGACATTTCACATTAAAAAAACATGTGATAAACATTTAACTAAAGATTAAACCAGTGCAATAACTGTTTGAGAAATAAAATGGAAATATTAACCAATATATTTCTAAAAGCTAAGAAAGAAAGTCTTAGACATGAATAATTACCAGATCTCTGTTTTTGTCTACACAGTAAAATTCTGCTTGATGGAACAATGACCACAATATAATAATGTGACATATAAACACATCAAATGATGAATCAGATATGGAGGGCATTTCTTCTGAAATTAGTACTTTTACTTTATATGCTGTAATTACATTTGCTGATAAAACTTTGACCTGAGTGATCCAATCTCTACCAGTCATGTGACACCCTTCTTCCCTGAAACATATTTTCTCTTGCTGAATACCAGTAAAGATGATTTAGCATGGGCTAGCTAGACATCCACAGGTTGCTAACGGGCCCTCCAACATCATAGCCCTCTTTCTTTACTCTTCTTGCTTTACAGCAGGCACACGTTCCACATCAGAGCCTTCTGAATCCAAAACCCAATATGCCTGAAATCAATGTCTCCCATCAGGCGACCGATATTAACTTCAGAGAGACCCCCTTCTGCGTTATCTGGCCCGCCTTAATGGGATCTTATCTTGTGTTCTCTGCTTACCAATTTCTGCTGTGCGGATTGAGACTAATGTGCCTCCCAAATCTTACCATTTTTAGACCCTGATTTCCATCTGCACGTGGGCGGACTGCTAAACCCCATCCCAGGTAAGCTCTCCAGAATTTGCGTTCGATCCTTTTTGAAGAGCTCCTCTGTGCTCAGAAGCTTACCGGAGGCAATCTCTGCGTCTGACATGAATGCTGAACGCGCAAATGTACCTTGACAAGCACACAATTGTAAATGAATTGAACGCATGTACATACACACACATTTAAACACATGAAGGAACACACTGTTTCTTTTTTCCTCACTGTCTCTCTTACCTTTGTTCCTCTGTCTTCTTATTGTCTTTATCCTAATCCACTGTGCTCACTTCAATTCCACCTTAAATCTTCTTTAAATAAAACCCTTTATCTGTCTCCCTGCCTCCTCTTTCCATCGAACCCTTTTCCTTTTGCTCTTCCTCCTCTCTTTCTCCACTTTTTATTCTATCTTCTCATGTGCCCCTATTTGACCTTTCCTGTCTTCTCCTTCGTCTTTCCTCCCCCCTCCACATTTCCTCTGTCTCTGTACAGACTGTCAGTTTGAAATTGGTGGATGGGATGGGATTATTCGCTCCAGTCAGGTGGAGGAGGAGGAGAAAGTGAAGCCTGGTGACGCTCTGGACTGTATCTGGACCATCAGGGCTCCTCCTCAGTCCAAGGTCAGTACAAAGGGAACACATTAGTTCTCATTGCTTCTATTTGATCCCTTAACCTGTTGTTGGTTCTTTCCAAACTCTCCATTTTAACATAGTTTGTATGCAAATGTTCAGGTTCATATTTGGTTTTATTTGTGTCTTTACTGGGACATGTCTACATGCTTTAATGTTCAAAAAGCTCTTTATTTGTATCATACTGCCTGTGCTGCAGCACCTCTTTTCACCCTCTGTCTGAAACCAGAGCCCAGTCTGCTCTGATTGGTTGACTGGCAGGCTCTAATGTGATTGGTCAACCACTAAAAGATGTCCCGTCCCTTAGCCAATCGTGTGTGTGTGTGTGTGTGTGTGTGTGTGTGTGTGTGTGTGTGTGTGTGTGTGTGTGTGTGTGTGTGTGTGTGTGTGTGTGTGTGTGTGTGTGTGTGTGTGTGTGTGTGTGTGTGTGTGTGTGTGTGTGTGTGTGTGTGTGTGTGTGTGTGTGTGTGTGTGTGTGTGTGTGTGGAGACAGGGTACCCCTTGAGAGTCCGTTTTCAACGGGCAGGGCGTCTCATAGACCTCCCATAGCGTTGATAATAGACGCCATGATAACGCTCCCCGGCAAATGCTACCCCGACGGTCGGTTGTTATTGTCAATATTAATATAATAATTATTTCTTTTTTAATAGTCACACCCGATTTCGCCGATTTTCTTGTTTCCCCAGCTGGTCGACACCTCTTTTAGCAGAAACAAAGGTTACATTAATGTATTAAATCGATGTTAATCCATGCGTATGGATGGGGAATTAATGGATTGTGCGATTGCGTTGCCAGGTAACGCAAAAATTGATGTACTTATATGATTCTGTTTTCTTCAAGTTTGTATCTTGTTGGTCGAACGCACTTATTGTAAGTCGCTTCGGATAAAAGCGTCAGCTAAATGTAATGTAATAATTTACAAACTCTTCAACTACAACCCTAATTATATTTAAAAACATTTTAGAAGGCCTCACGAAATACTTTAATGTAAATTTAAATTTAAATGTGAAGGGATGTGTGTAATGTGGTGATTGACATTATCAACCCACGGATCTATGGGTTGGGGTATTGTTCCGCACGGACATTTTAGTAAAAACATTTTTAAATTAAGTAATACTTTATTCCCAGTTTGCTTGCTTTTTTCTTTGGAGGTCATCACATAACGGCATTGTAATACACGGTTCGGCTGCATTAAATATTACATATCTGCCGTAGTTCGCTATTTATAGAGCCCTGATGAGAAGACTTCTAGACAAACAGGAACAACTGCCGACAAAACTGAATATGTGACGTGGATCATAAATATATCAATTAAACAAAATCTTCAATTTCTCTTCACAATATAAGTTTCCTTGCAGTATCGATACTAATTCGGCTGACTTTTATATTTGAGGCAATCGGTATATTGGTATATTTACACCATAACGGCGGATAGATAGAAAGGGACATCTGGTGGTTAAAGCACGTTATTGAAATGTATTATTTGTATTATTAGATATTAATAGAAGACACAGACAGACAAACTAATAAGGCTTTATTTAAACATTAAAGAATACTTTAGGTTAAGATCTTATTTTGAATAAGAAAAAAGCTTTGGGGGTATAAATATTAAGCCTGACAAAGTACTAATATATTGCTTTCCTGCAATGTTAACACTGTATGTTTAAGCACTTATTTTAACTGATATTATACATATGTATTATACTGTACTCTTATAAAATGTATGTAGATAGTATAAGAAATGTGCAGAATATGACAGTTTAATGGTGGAGGTATACACACATATTGATAGATGTCTTGTAATGCACTGTTGAGGAAGCTGCGACCCAGCTTTTTCATCTCCGACCAATGTCAGGTATTGAACAATCAATAAATAAACACAGAATTATTAAATATAAAACATAGAATTTGTGTGATTATACTAAATGATTTACAAATAAACACCACTGCATATTTACAACTGTTACACATGATGATGCAACGCAAATGTTTCCAACTTGGGATCAATAAAGTATATCTTATCTTAAGATGATCGATGGCTACTGCCATATGTGCCTCTGAACCTTGATAAGTGCATGTTTCAGGCTTATCAATTAACAACAGGAGGGGTCACAGACACAGCTGTTAAATAAAGCTCTTCTGACCTTAGCTGGCATGTGGGTATATATTAATGCTGCCCATTATGGACACAAGCAATTTTCTCCCATTTATTAATTATATGTTTTACATTTGAGTGTTTCTTATCCCCTAAACCTCCAGGGATGTACACAGTTTAATACGAAAACGTCTTTTAAAACTACAAGTCCCAGTAGAGACGTGCCATAGAGCATGTTGCAAAACACACAATAGCCATCATGTATAGTTCTGGGGACGGAGGGGGGGACGGGGTGGACCCGTTCAAATCCAGTTTTGGACAGTCTGCCGTGGTTCCATCCCATTTCAAAGTGTTGTTCGACGCTCGGCGTAACCCTCGGCGCACACTCAAACATCCAATCACAGAGCTTGAGAACTATCACGGGGTTTGTCAAGCGAAGCGGAGAGAATACTTACTTACGGGTGTAAAATTCTCTAAAGCAACTACTATGAGCTGCTCCGACCCTCGGTCTTGACGGACTCCAACTTGTGTTTGTTAATCAAACAAATAAATAAGCACAAGGATAATTATGTGTTATTGTTGAGTAAATAACAGTGTGTGGTTTAGAAAAGAATACAAAATTAGAAGGAAAAAATTATGAAACAATACAGATTTCAGTATTCTGAGCCCCTATTCTGAAGCATGCCGTCTATCCTAGGAAAGATATGAACAGTCATCCAAAATAAGAAATCTGATGAGAAATAGTTGAAGGCTTGTAAACAGAGATAAATTAGGGGTGATGTTCTGAATGTAAGAAAGAACCGCTCAGAAAATCTAAATAGCAGGGTAGTAAGCTTTTAGTATCAACATAAAATCTCCCTTTATACTGTTTTGTCTTGTGTACTGTCACAGCAAAGGTGATGTCAGTGCATGTTTCTGTGAAGAATTCCAGTAACAATGAATGTGTTTGTCAGGGGTTTTCCTGAATGACATATTTTGTAGGAATATAAATAGCATATAGTTGTGTTCTCGTTGAGAAAATATACTCTGGTGGTCATGTCTGTACTGTGGATGTAATTTAATACACAATGGGTAGTGCTAATACACAGAGAGGTTGACACATTTATAAAATACAGCCCTGAAGATGTATTAACAAATCAAGAGTGAAAGCCCGGTAATGTGTGCTCTCATAGGTTCTGATATTTATGAGTGGATATCCTAAACGCCACTGAAGTTCCAAACATACCCTGCCTAGCCTTGATTCAATGCCGCTCTGCTTCCACCTCACGGCTAAATGAGTCATCAGCACGCTCCTATGCTTCCGCCTCGCCATCAACACACACATTCATGCACATCACATTAAGTATAAAACAGCAGCTGACACAAACCGTCACAAATTACATAATATACTGTCACATTGGGTATTGTTAGCAATTACACAGTATACACTCATATGTTTAGAAAGTCATATGCATACACACGTAAACATTCATGCATGAAGCTCTGCCTAACATCTCTCTCACACACATTATCTTGTCATTTCACTGGTCAGACATGTGCAGTGAGAGGCAGCAGTGAAGAGGGTCTGAATTTAGCTACAGCCTTGAGTCGCCGCGCCAGATATTAGCTCGACCAAGCAGAAGGAGCAAAGCAGCAGACTCAGCAGCAGCAGCAGAGCAGCCTCTTATGCTGCGTGGTTACAGGTGCCTGTGGGCTGAATGTGCTGAAGTTTAATCTAAAGTTTTCAACCTGCGGCCAAATTCTCATCACGTAATTACCGCTGAGTTAGTCAAACAATTCAAAGACATTATTTTCTCATTACTTGGCAGGATGAGATTCAACACTTAGGTGCCAACGCTGCTGTGAGGACAGGTGGCTGGACAAAACACAGGATGCTTAGGCAAATTTAACAGAGCTTCGAATCACAGTAGGAAAAGAACAGCTGTAAATGTAAAAGAAGAGTCAATATCAACATTTCATGGCTTTCTGGGACACAACAGATCAGAGTAGGGATATGAGGAAAACATATGACGACGTTGGAAATTGTAATAAAGATATTACTTGCAATAAACAATGCAGTGTTGTAGTCAAATCACCAATTCACAAGTCCAAGTCACTCTGGAGTCACCACTCTTCGAGTCCGAGTCCAAGTCATCGTAAGCGAGAATTCACGAGTCTAAGTCATCGTGCGTGAGAATTCACGAGTCCGAGTCGCATCAATCATGCGCGAGACGGAGTCGAGTCATGAGTCCCAAAAATCGGCACTCGAGTCCTCCATCTCTGAAACAATGCAATATTATACTGCCTTTCGGCTGCTTTCAGTATAGAGTGGTGCAGGAATGAGTTCCAAACCCTGGAAATGAGTTTAAGCATTTCCGGGCTCCCTCTTCTCAAAATCAATGATCTTTTCAAATAATTGTAATAATGTCTGTGGTAACCACAAGAATTTCCCCTTTGACATAAAATATGTCAGTGAATACCAAATTGTTGAAAGTCTGAAAAACAGCGGTTCCTAACAAATCGCCAAATGAGAACATTAGCCACGTATGTGATCGTTTAGACCTTAATGTATGCAACATTCCAAACCCTAATGGAAATATCACATTGCTTCAAAAAAAACATATGATTGTGTAGAAAAATCACAATAATTATTATACTTAACAAGCGATATGAAGAGTTCTCAACTCTGACTTTCTGCTACTGTCAGTACACGTCTTAAATACAACAGTTTCTCCAAGTGAGCACATAGAGCTTGCTCAGTCCCTGCGGCTTTCTCTAAATTGAGACACATCCCAGAGAAAAGAGGAGACTGAGGTAGACGTAACAGACCACGACAGATATTTTTAGACTGACTTTTCTCAGGAGCCAGTTATTAGTGTATAAATTAAGCATTCTTGCATCACAAGTTATAAAAGATGTACATTATTTGATTTTATTGTCCATCAATACATCTGTGGTCGGTCTTATTTGTGGTTTACCCTGTCCCTATCCAAGCATGCTCTAGTGAAGACAGGCAGATCGTCAATTTATCAAAGGGGTTCTACTCTGATCTTTTCCTTTCTATTCATTACTGGTGTCTGGATGTTTTAAATCTATTTGCTTTCCTGATTTAATGCAGTGCCATATTTCCCATGTATTTGCCTTCATTAAGAGTGCAGTTGCTGAATGTCATCAGACAGCTGTGCCATTTATCTAAGTCTTACCGGGAGTTATGCCCTTCATTTAATTTGCTCCTCCTGTCTGTTTGCAGATCTACCTGCGCTTCATGGAGTACCAGATGGAACACTCCAATGAGTGCAAGAAGAACTTTGTGGCTGTGTACGATGGCAGCAGCGCCATCGAAAACCTCAAGGCCAAGTTCTGCAGCACCGTGGCCAACGATGTGATGCTAGATAACGGAGTGGGAGTCGTGCGAATGTGGGCTGACGAGACGAGCAGACTCAGCCGATTCCGCATGCTCTTCACCTCATTCGTTGACCGTGAGTACAACATACCTCAGCATTGGCCGTACTGGCAATATATTTTCTATTCACACACTTTAAATGTTAAACGCTTTTTGCTATTACTTAGAAGTTCATTGCCTTCTCTTTGTGGCTCTCGAATAAGTGGTGCAGGGATGACTTATTTTTGTAGGCTGACCCCGTTAGAAAGTGTCGCAAATTGTCCATCAATGAAAGCCAATGGGATTGTTCCTTTGGATTTTGGAATGTTGTAGAAAAAAGATCTGAGTCGAACCAAAGTTAAAGCACATTTTGTTCAGCAGGGTATTTTCCACACCAACACCGCTATGCTAAAGGCAGCTAATGTTCGGCATGATGACGTTTAGTATAGTCTCATTTAGCCTCTAGATATTTACTGACGTATTTCATGTCCTAAATCAAAACAGGAACATCTCCAAATCTAAAACCATTGACCGAAGACAAGGGAACCTGGAAGTGCGCAAAAGCTAACTCAGTTCCATGTATAGGTCTCATTCCTGCACCACAGCTATCTCTTCACTTATTACAACAGGGTGGGCTTCTTTACTATGGGATTAGTTTTGTATCATAAAAATAAAGCAACACTTTCTCAGAATAAAGCAAAACTATGAGTTTAAAAGAAAAATAACTGAGTCAAACAAAATAATAATTGTTTTAACATAGGTTTTTGTTTGCAACTCTTGTTTCTTCTTTCTCAATGATATGACTTTTGCTCTCGCTGCAGCTCTTCTCATTTACGCTCCCTCATTTTTTGTTTTCAATTTTGACACAAACGTCCCAGGTGGGCGGGACTTTCAGGGGTGTGTCCCCATTGGCTACTCAGTTTTTGAGTGAAAGCCCACTACATCACAGATCATACAGTGCAACTCATGAAGCAAACTCCGGAATCCACTCGGCCACGTTAGTGTTGGTGTCTCCTGGGGAGTTTCATGAACATATCGGACTTATCTTATTGCTGTGCATTATACTTGTGTTGTGTAGTTTAGACTTTATTCCAACTTTAAATATTTTAATACCTGAACACACTGCTGCTGTTAAATAATTTCCCAATTTGGGATTGATAAAATGTCTGTCTATTTATTTTATAGATTAAAAAAACACATCTATGTATTTTCAAGCTAAAGGTGATACACACTGAATCTTTCAAAGACATGTTGCATTTCAAAAGCATATATTGCTATGTTTAGGACAAACAATTGAAGACTGCTTTAATTTAACGAATTCTAAAAAATAAAGTGGCAGATTTGCTTTATTAAACAGACCAGACCTATGTTGCATACCAACACAATTAGGAACATGCTCACATCTTACTACACTGAACAACGATATAAATGCAACACTTTTGTTTTTGCTCCCATTTTCATGAGATGAACTCAAAGATCTATACAATTTTCTATATACACAAAATAACCATTTCTCTCAAATATTGTTCACAAATCTAAAAAAATCTGTGATAGTGACCACTTCTCCTTTGCCGAGATTATCCATCCCACCTCACAGGTGTGGCATATCAAGATGCTGATTAGACAGCATGATTATTGCACAGGTGTGCCTTAGGCTGGCCACAATAAAAGGCCACTCTGAAACATGCATTTTTGCTTTATTGGGGGGGTCTGGGGGGGTCCGAAAACCAGTCAGTATCTGGTGTGAGGTTTAGGATTAGGGTTAGGGTAATGTTGTGAATCGAGTGGCCTGTGTTCTTCGTCCATAACATACGCCTGCCCATACCATAACCCCACCACCACCCACTAAGGCACACCTGTGCAATAATCATGCTACGTTTATCGTTAAAAATTCGACATACTATTCCTAGCCTGAGGAAGATATGAAAAATCAACAGATTTGAATGGAATCTCTAACATTTTCATGTAGAATAAAGACAAGAGAGTGATTGTACAAATTACATTTATTGAAATTTGAACCAGAAGATGAAGTCTCAAAGAATGTTTTAAATAAAAGGACATAAAACCAAAAGGTGGATAATAATAAAAATCTATTAAATGTAAAGACATTTGGTCAAATGAAATTACACTGAGCCACTGCCAGTGATAACAACAACGTGTGGATGAAGCTGGTGCAGGTCTTTCTTCATGCTGTCCCCCCCTCCATGCTGTCCCCTCAGAGGAAGTGGGAAAACACCACACCATGCTGATGATATGATGAATGATCCACACTGTTAATATGAGAGGAAAATAATGTTTTAGGAAATGAAAAATATGAAGTTAACAAATAAAACACAGCTCAGGGGCATCATGGACGGTAGGTTTTCCTACAAAGTGTTGGAGATTTGGAGGATGTTTAAAACCAACCACGTCTCCGCGTGTCGTTTGATAAGCTGGGTAA
This sequence comes from Notothenia rossii, assembly GCF_949606895.1. NCBI lineage: Eukaryota > Metazoa > Chordata > Actinopteri > Perciformes > Nototheniidae > Notothenia > Notothenia rossii. The sequence continues at coordinate 36,218,127 of NC_136904.1, read as the reverse complement.
ATTCGTAAAAAGGAAGGGATTAAGAAACACCAGAATGCAAGTGAAACAATAATCTTGTTTTAATGATACAAGGTAACAATACAAATACAAAGGAATCACGAAGCACTCTGCAGAGTACTCCGGGCTCAGGTTCTACCACGTGTGAGACAGGTCTCAGGAACGGCCGGTCAAAAACAAGAGCCCGAAACAAAGGAAAACACAGGCTTTCATACTAAAACACAGGAGGAGGTGTGTGCGTGCTTTCCCCCAGAGGTCATCTTATTGGGAGAGACCAACACATGGCCTGTCGCACCCAATCAGTGCGACACAGCAGAAGAAACCCGGAAACAAAAAGTCTCTTTCAGTTTGACGAAGACCAGACACCTTTTGGTGTCTGGTACGAACCTGCTCTAAACAACAAGTTTCCTTATCTTATTTCACATCTTGCAGCCAGCACACACACATCCCCTTTATGGCCCTTTGTCCCTGTGTCCATCTTCCCGCCTCAGGTTACCACACACAAGTTAAAAGTATGTTTTAAGATATAGTTGTTATAGTTGGCTAAATATACGTAATACATGTAAATCACTTTCATATCAATAATAACGAAGAACACATTACCTATGCTCTTAAACAGTATTAGAGATGCTTTTCAAATAGTCAAACTTCACACAGGCCTAATATAGAGAACACACTCATTTGTCCTACAGCCCCTCCCGCCATTTGAGCTATTGTTCACATCTTTACTTCAAATAAAAGGTTTCACATTGCATATTTCCAGCTTCCTTCACACATACTGTTATTATTAATACAAAGTAATTAACCACACACATCTATTGAAAACAAGTAGATTTCCCTGATAATTGACATGCTGAAAATGCTCTCTCGTCCCTATCATAAAAGCTGCTTCCATTTCATATAGAGTAATAAAACATGTTTAAGCTAATTTCTCCACAATGTTTGTAGCCATTTAGTACCCACACATGAAAGAATAAAAACAGAGGTATAGTTGAACAGTAATCATGCAGCACATATATTTACTGCAATGAAAACACACACATTTGCCCTAAGCATGTGTAACGCACCCTCTTCTTTTATGAGGGAAACATTCCAGAGTTTTGGAGCTATCCCCAAATTAGGATGTCCCCTGCTTGCATCCCTCTCTAAACACAAAGACTTCACCTCAATATATTGGGGAGGGAAAATATACTTTGTCCCTTCAAATTTAACACACATGAATATATATATAAGGTGACATTAAAATGAATATACCAGATTTAACTTTCCTGCCATAACACGTTACTTTAATCCTTCAAATAATTCAAATAATCTTTCAAAAGTTAACTCAGCCTCCATTGATTTTCATATCAAATTAGCGTGTTAATAAAATAAGCTATCATGGCTTATACTTGCATATCAAAACAGAATCATGAAAGCCTGCTGGTAGACTCAGGAACACAAGTCCGTTTGAGGGTGTGCGTCGGTGTCTGAACGCTCACTCACTGCTAGCTATGTAGCTAACTGTTAGGCTACTTAGCTTGCATTGTTATGGATCTAAAGTTAGCAAAACCTAACTTTCATAGCACAGCTTTATTTCTCACTTAACACAATAAAGAAATAGACCGTATAGTACAGCACAAACAACACAAATGATCAATACTTGCATATATTTTCACTTGTAGTATTATAATAATTGAAATGCTGGTTCTTCTGGGGGTGTTCTATCCACGCTCAGGCAGCTACCGCACCGCAGTTGCCTTCCCGCCGGAGGACTGGGCTGTCACTCAAAAACTGAGTAGCCAATGGGGACGCACCCTGAAAGTCCCGCCCACCTGGGAGGTTTGTCTCGGGTCAAAATCTCAAACAAAAAGTGAAGGAGCGCAAATGAGAGAGTTGCAGCGAGAGCAAAAGTCTGATAATTGAGAAAGAAAAAACAAGAACTGCAAACAAAAACCTATTTTAAAACAAAGAAAAAAGACTTATAGTTTACATCAGTGGTCGCCAACCAGTCGATCGATCGCGAGTGTGGTGCGGGTAGATCGTGGACCGTTAAAAAAAAAAGTAACAAAAGAAAAAAAAAAAAAATTAAAATAATAATGTTTGAAAAATACGTTTTTATATGTAAACCTATCATCCACCACCCCGTTAGCAGGTGCCACTTGATTGACGTATATTTTAGACACCTCAATAATATACTGTAATAGGCTACATTAACCGTGCTTTACGTGAACTTCATCATGACACAAGAGACAACGGCAGGACTGTAATTTCCCATGTTCACTGAACGCAACAGAGGCAAGACACCACACCAATCAGAGAGTTGCATGGAAATACACGTGTCATTCAAGCTCGGCTCTGTGTGTGTGTGGCAATAGCCGTGGGAACATGTTTCAAATGGGGGGTGCTGTGGGGATGACACCACGGCTGGTTCTGACCAATGTGCTGCCCTATAGGCAAGATTTTAGCTGGTAATGAAAAACCTCTACAAAAGACCAATACACTACAAAAAGAGAAACATATTGACATGGTGGACAGCATATAACAAGGCTTCAAATGTATTTAGTATTATAACATGTTTTAATTGGGGGGGTGGACTTCACATCCTCTAGGGGGGTCCGGGGGTAATCCCCCGGGAAGATTTTTTTAACATTTTAAAGTAAAATGCTTCAATTTGGTGCACTTTGAGCGCCCAATTAGAGACTGATCTAGGGGGTACAACTCTAAACACCCATATGAAAAAGATCGGTTTGCATTTTATTAATCAAATAAGTAGGTATGTGAACATTTCCAATAACCTACCATAGCCAATAACAAATACATGTAACTTATTTTATTTGTGTTGTTCATTCATATCTTATTTTACCAGTTAACATTTATTTATTTATGTATATTTTTAAATCTCTCCAGTTTTAAACGATATTTTTGGTTTACTGTCCTATAGTATACATTGGAATGATTTCAAACCTGTTTTTATTTATCCTAATAATTATAAAGGTGTGCCTTGGAAATATTTGTTTACATAAATTGTGATCAAAACGTTTGAGACCCACTGAGATAACTTAGACTAAAGTGAACTATCTAAACCCTCAGAGTCCTTTACCTCACTGAGCTGTAGTTATCAGCCTCTCAGTCTGACAGGACAGAACTCTCCCTCCACATTATTGTAGAAACAGGTTCTTATATCCGTTAGCGCAGCAGAAGCTAACAACAATCCCCGCCGGTACCGCGGTATCTCCTCTCTCTATCTCTCTCACTTTGGCTGCGGGCGCCTGCTAAGCCAACATCCCCCACTTAGGGCAAATGGAAAATGTAACCGGGGTGAAAAGGGTGTTATCTTTACTTAATTATGAATGTTGTTACATCAAGGCTGAAAATTCGTTTTTTTTGTATTGTGGAAGTGCAGATCCCCTGTCCTCCACCAGGGGGTGCTGCAGCACCCTCAGCACCCCTACTTCCCAGGGCCCAGTGTGGCAATAGCGCATTTAGTGTGATAGAGAGAGGGAGAGAGGGAGGGAGAGAGAGGGACCGGTGCTAGCGGGGACCGTGATGTTAGCATCTGGTTAGCTAGCTGCACTAACTAACTAACGGACATAAGGAGCTGTTTCCACAACAAGCTGGAGGAGAGTCCTCTCCTGTCAGACTGAGGGGCTCAGGTGAGCTAAAGGACTCTCTGAGTGTTTAGAACGGTTTTGTCACAATTTATTGAAAAGATTATTTCCGCGGCACACCTTCATATGATCATTATAGTTTTACAAACAATAAGAGAATAAATGAAAAACAGGTATGAAATATCCTACTATACAGTATGTCAGTAAAACAAGAATACAGTTTAAAAGGGGAGTGATTTGTAAAATATCCATAAAGAAAAAGAAAATCTGTTTACAGTTCTGTTTCATATGGGTGCTGAGAGAGGTATCCATAGAGCTCTTCATGTTGCTCTCAAAGTGCACCAGATTGATGCTTTCAACTTCAATATTTAAAAAAAAATCTTCCCGGGGGAGCATCCCCCCGGACCCCCCTAGAGGAGGTGAGGTCCGCTCCCCAATAGCACTTTACCCCTGCCTATATGTCGTGAGCTGACTATGGAGCCTTCACTGTAACAGTAATTCAGATGCAATTAGCCTATATAAAAGGCCTCAAATTGGAAGCACTGTCTGGGCCGTCTTTTTCACTCAATTCTGCAATAGGTAGATCTCGCCTTTCACCTAGGCTGAGGTCGGTGATCTTGGGCTTAAAAAGGTTGGTGACCACTGGTTTACATGATTACACAAATGATTTGTTTGCAACTTATAATTTTATTTTTGAATTTTATTTTGCTTGACTCAGTTTTTTTTTCTTTTAAAGTCATAGTTTTGCTTTATTCTGAGAAAATGTTGCTTTATCTTTATGATACAAAACTAATCCCATACATTACACAGTGATTGATTTTGAACTGATTGTTTGTCTGCTTTGCCTGCATTACACTTAAAACTAATCTTTATGACGAAGCAGGACAATACATCAAGTGATAGTTGAATGTGAACCCTTTTTTTCCAAAGAAAGTCCAGAAACATCAGCACTCACTGCCTCTGCAAGTCCCTGCAGTGCAGAACCTGTTAGCCAATACACCCACATCGTCTTCCTCTCTATGATACGTCAGCTGACTTCCTTGGAGGCAGCCCATCACGTCTTGGCTCACAACTTTGTGGGTTATTTACAAATGATATTGCATTACTTTCCATAGGTATTAAGTACAAAGTGAAAGAGAACTGCCTGCTTTGTGACAGTTAGATCTGATTGTGTTCAGAAGAATACTGATCGCTAATAGACAAAGCTCCATTCCAGTTGCCCCTCATAACTCTCTCTCTGACATTCTGTAATGGATTAAAAGCTGTATCCACCCACACACAGAAACAGATACAAGAACAGTTGATTTATGAGGTCCTGCTTTCTGCCTGCATCAGTAGGCACTAACACACACTGTGTATCAACTGTCAACTCCGAGAGGAAAGCTAATTACACTGTGCCATGTTTATAGCATAGATAGGAGAAAACCAATTATGTATTCCAGGATTTGAAAATACCAGAAAGGAGGAAATGTTTTGATATGCATGTCACATCGTGATACAGTGGCTATTATAGGCCGCTTACAAAGGAAAATAGGAATGTATCTATTTTGGTGAAAAGAAAAGTAGGGTTCATTTATCTAATGGCAGTATTAATACATTAAGTTTTATCATTTCTGAAGGACAAAAAACTTTCAAACGGATGCTGTTAGAGGTTTCTCATAGAGTAGCAGGAATTACCATTCTGGAAACATTTTTTCTGTTAGCACCGTAATATTTGCATGAAATGCCTGAATAGACGGAGAAATTAATTACCACATTCTACTGCACAAGTCCCAAATCCGAGGTGAATGCTAATGGTGTTTTCATCAGCAAACCCAGAACCATTTAAACCTAATGGCCTTTTAAATTCAGTAAGGCTGTATTCTTTATTTTAATCTGAGAGTCCTTAATACCGTTTGGATCCTCATTCATTCTGATCACATAGTTCATTTCAGAGAGAAGTCTCTTGAATCACCCACAAACTTTATTTGTTCAGAGTCAGGGACTGTCTCAAAGTTTACTTAGAGGTTAGGGAGCCATTCGTCTTTGTCACTCAGAGAACAACTTGAGGTTTGCCTCCTGCACTTTTTCTTCATTTCCAAATGGCGCCTTTTTCTCTGAACCCGCCTTTTATTTCAAATGTTTCCAATGAGAACAGAGCATCTCGTCACATACAGCCAATTCAAGAAACAGCTCTTCAACAGGCGAAGCTGGTGGAGCGGACCACAGTCTGTTTCAGCGGTTTCTATGCGATCACTCTGAGCACAGAGTTTACATTTTTTTACTTTTTAGAAAAGGGCTTGTGACCTCACTAGAAGTTAGAAGAAATGCTTGTCAATAGCTGTAATACATTATTGAGATGTCGTTCTCATTGAAACAATAAAAAAAAGCACTGGGATTGTTTTTTGATGAAACACTGGAAGGAAGATCTGCCAGCACCTTTCTCAGAGAAAAGGGTGCACAAACCCATAATGTGCTATAACCATCCAACAGAAGCACCTCTAAATCCAAAATATTAGGATGCTACTGAACACACATACAGTCACACTGGCATACACACCCATTGTGAGTATGTGTGTGTGTGGAAGGAAGGTGGGGGTAAGAGGGTGAAGCCTTGTTGACACCCTGTGTGAAAGGCTACATTTTGAAGGCGGGACACACATAATGGGTTTGGAAGCGATCACAGTGTCAGAGGAGAGGCTCTGTCTATAAGGAGATAGATGGGGTGGACCCTCTCACTCGCATAAACACACACACACTCACATAATCACAGTGGACCTCGGAGCAGAGGGTGAAGCTGGTGGAGCGGACCACAGTCTGTTTCAGCTGATAAAGACTCAGCGGCTGCAAATCCAGAGGTGGAACATTGGGGGAAAGCGGCTGGTGGAAGAGAGAACGGGCCAAAGAGACTGAAGGCTGGGTATAATGTACAGGCCTTCCCCTGTCATGATGCTCTTGCTGTGATACTGACCAAGAAAATAAGGAGAAATCCCTCCACGTTTGTAGTAGGGAAGAGGGCGTGTGCACTTCCTGACTGTTTTTGGCATAATCTTTTCTGTCCGTGCTTTTTGATATCATTTTGCAATCTATCTTATAATGTTATTTTTCAAGATTTTTAGTATTCATCTTTTTCTGTACACATGGCATGTATTGATTGTCTGTCGGTCTTGGTTGAGGGCCCTCCCTTCTGTTACGCTGACTTCGATTTCTTCCTTTTTTTATCCCCTCAAAATAGTTTTGGGTGGGAATTGTTCAAGTTTGCGATTTAAGATTTAGTGCTACAGGGATCAGTGAATGAAGAAAGGGAGAGAAGGAGGAAGGACTATATGGTCGAGGGGTTTGGGGGATGAGGGTAGAAGGGACGTAGGGATGATGAGATAGAAGGGAGGGATCTCTGTTTTTGACTTTAATATATCAAAACAGAAAAATGAACTTTGTATTAATGATCAACCGTTTGTGCCTGCCTGCCACACAATTCATTGGGCCAGAATAAAAAATAAATGAAATATTATGCATCTGCTTATCAACAGACTTCAGCTATTTCTATCCCCACTCCTCTCATAAGAACCAGGTGTCCCTCACATTTTGCTGCAGCACCAAATCGTCTACACCAAACCCTAGCTGCGTTTTCCAAATTCTTGCAGCCGCTCCTTCAGCCTGGCAGTGCATCGATCTCCTGAGCCCAGCAGCCAGCCTCAATTACTCGCCATCTCCGTCTCTGCCAGCACAGCCTTCATACGCCAGCAGTCACTTTAATGTGCGCTGTCTCACGCCACTTGCCTGAACATTTGTACCACACATGAAGCCATTTCAACTACCACCCCACGCCATCCTTTTCTTTTTATCTTTTGCATATTTCTCCTTCCCTGCCTTATTCTTAGTTTTCCAGCTTCAACCCCTCTCCCTTTCTCTCCCTCGACATGAAGGCTGCAGCTCAGTGAAGCTAACATATCCTCCCCTCATCACCCCCTGATGTCTGCAGGGAATGATGATGAATGGCCTTGTGTGGACTCTCTTCACATTTGTTTCATAACAGAACAATAGTACTTTTATAACCTGCCCCTGCAGACTCCTACAGCGACATTATCAACCTTTTATTTATTGTTCCGTGTTCTCGTTATCCTCAAAATAGCTTCCAGTTCCTTTCAAAGAGTATCATAATTTACCCAGCACCGTCAGACAGCTGCTTATTTCTCATTTGTAATGTTTGTTCCCCTTTTCTCTCTGTGTATTGTCTTTTGCCCGCAGCCCCCTGTTCAGGCAATTCATTCTTCTGCCACAGCAACATGTGTATAAACAACTCCCTGGTGTGCAATGGAGTTCAGAACTGTGTCTACCCATGGGATGAAAACCACTGCAAAGGTAATCTTCCTCCTCCTGCCAACCTTTACCAAATATTATGGTTGAAAAGGATTTATTTCTGCAGGTTTTCGTAGGCTTGATTTTCTGCATTTTGTATCATTCTTTATTCCCTGTCCTCACCCTCTTCTTCCTCCAGAGAAGCGATCTAAGGGTATTTTTCATCAGATCACTAAGACCCACGGCACCGTCATTGGTGTCTCGTCAGGCATCGTGCTGGTTCTTCTTATCATCTCCATCCTGGTCCAGATGAAGCAGCCGAGGAAAAAGGTAACCCACCCTCTGTGGTTGACCTTTTGTTCAGCAGGAAAGAGGAGACACATCATTGAAAGTGATGGTGAGGTGCTATAGAGACTGAGGAGAGAATACTAAATACACCCGGGGATTTCACACCATTAGACACCATTTAAAGGATAATGCAGTTCAACATAGGTGGAAGCAGGGTTGATTAAAACGCAGGAAGTTAGAACAGAAGAAACTTTCATTATTGGAAATAAAGGCAAAACAAACCGAACCTAACAGATCTACCCTGTTACACAACAAACAAGGATCTTATAAAGCCTTAACAGAAAACCAGGACTTCAATACAAGCAGAACTAATGAGGAGATAGAGTGCGGGTGTACAAGAGGTCGGGTGGTTGAAGAGCTAATGGGGAACAGGTGACACTAATAAGGCTGGGACAAATAATAGAGAAAATAGGAGGGAAAACAGAAAGGACAGGAAGTAAAAACAGAAAGCAAATACAAAAAACAAGATCATGACAATAGGCGATGTGTCATTTCAAGGTTATTGTCTCTTTTGTTTAACCTGTTAGACCCCAAGCCTGTTTTTCAGGTCTCAGGCTCGAAAATGACATTTCCAGAACAAATGACCATATCTCCCCTTCTAAAAGGGGAACATTAATAATCTTTTTTCTCAAAGTAAAGATTAACCTGTGAGTTGGATGTAAAACAGTCAGAATCAATATAGATGTTTTTTATTTTAAAGAAAATTCAGATTGAACATAGTAGAAAACTGTAAATTATAGTGTCCGTCCAAAGATTATTTTTTACTTATAGTGAAAACTACCCTTGGATGATGGGTTAGTAGACTAAAAGCTTTAGGAATCCAAAGTACAACATATAATAAGTACCCTGTATCAAGATTGATGCAAAACAAGTGACATTTGACTTTTTTAGAGAGGTTTAGCAAAAGAAACTCCACCTCTGGGGCCATTTGGTTGGAAATGGGCGTTGTTGCCGTTTCTCTGGAACCCATTGATCGATTTTGATGATTGACATCTCTTTTGAACCGTTAGCGCCAATGAAATCGAGGGAAAGTTCCACATACACACATAGGTTACCAAATAAGCAGTGAGAGTGACGCGTAGCCAAAACCGGAGCTGCAACACACTCTGGTGGCTACCATTAGCAGCTAATTTTTGTTCTCCTATTAACTTGTCTCTGTTAATTTTTTACATTTTGTAAAAGGTTGAATCTAGCTGAGCTGCTGTATTTTTGACAATAAGTAGCTTACTATTTAAATAGGTGAACACAAATCACAAGAAAACTAATATTATGTCATTGATTACCCATTAATGAAAGGAAAAAAATAACACAAATATTTAAAAGGCAAGATGCTTGAAGTTCCTATATATATTAGGGTGGATATTTATTTTCATCCCCTTTAATCCTACCGCCTTTCTAAACCCTGAAAATTTGATTTCAAATCTTACTATGATACATAATTTTGTATGTATTTGTTATACATAATCAGATTTGATGTACAGTGGTCTGGCAACATAGAAACGATCTACCAACCATCATCGGCTTGTTTCAAACGTTGCTAAATTGATTAGTACACAGAAATATGTGACATCCCTTTTTATCATTGTGGAAACTAGACTTTCTAATCTTTAAATCTTAACGATCTAAATGGATATCCTTCTTCTCCAGGTGGTAGCTCGCAGGCCCGGAGTTTTCAACAAGGCGGGCTTCCAGGAGGTGTTCGACCCGCCCCACTACGAGCTCTTCTCTCTGCGTGACAAGGAGATTTCCTCAGATATGGCCGACCTTTCCGAGGAGCTGGACAACTTCCACAAGCTGCGGCGCTCCTCCACCATGTCCCGCTGCGTGCACGAGCACCATTGCGGCTCGCAGGGCTCCATGGCGACCGGCGGCGGTGGCAGCATGAAGCACAGCCGCACCACCCTGAGCTCCATGGAGCTGTCCTACCACAACGACTTCTCCAAGCCACCTCCCATGAAGACATTCAACTCCACGTCCAGCTACAAGAAGAGCTGCTACGGCTACAAGCAGCACTCACAGACTCACGACTGCGACCAGCAGGTCATCGAGGACCGCGTCACAGAGGAGATCCCATGTGAGATCTACGGCCGCGGTGTAGGAGGAGCCACGGGTGGAACCATGGGACCGATGGGAACCATGGGAGGAGGACCGTCAGGGATTGCAGGAGGAGGGATCGGAGGACCGGTGGGGATCACAGGAGGAATGGCGATGGCAGGGGGAATGGGTATGGGGGGAGGAGCGGGCATGGCGGGGCCCAGTGGCATCGCTGGAGGGATCGGCGGTGGGATGGCAGGAGCCTGCGGAACCCTCAGTGTCCGCGGCAACAGCGCCCGCAACAGCACCACAATAGTTGACCCAAACCATCGCTCCATGTCCATGGACTTCTAGACGAGGAACGGAATGTCTTGAATTTCACTCATCGGAAGAAAAGACAGAAGAAAAGGAGACAGGAGAGATCACAATAATCTTAAATTGATCACTCCTCTTCCCACTTCTGCCTTTGCCCTTTAAACAGTAATAAAATAATTGCACACTTAAGGATCTTCTCTCAAACAGTCGCCTGAAGGTTGGAAAACGAATAGGATCCAAAAGACACAAAAAAAAACGGATTTATGGTTCCATTATTAAGGATTCTGAACGATGTAGGGTGCAGGAGACATCTTATATCTCCTCCGGTCTAAAACTCATGTAATCTGTCCGTTTCATAAGAAGAGGATTCTTGCATGCAGACCCAGATTTCTCTCTGTTTGGGAGCCGATACGACCAGGTAACCATTCAGAAACAAAGAGAGAAAAAAGATGAAGACACACCCCTGACTGAGTTTCTACATTTATTCACCTGTCATGCACAGATATATGATATATAGTGTGTCTTCTAATAATTTGAGTCTTTATTTTTTGTCAGTGTACTGTACTGTTAAAACCAGTATATATCCAGCCTCATGACGACGCTTGGCTTTTAACTCCTTAATCTTTTACAGACGTTGCTCAGATGATTTAATGATGGGGATGATGATGATGATGACGATGTTAACGATGTGATATAACTAATAATTCTGTAATTTTAATGGTTACCTTACACATAATTGGAAGGTAAACTCCATTCATTCTCTCCTCAGGAAGAGCACATGTAGAGACTTATTTTAGTAAGAAATACAGAGAGAGAAAGGTCTATTCTTGCTCTGTGAACTTTATAGCATATGGGCGTTATGGCTTTGAGTGATCATTTATGGAATATAAAAATGTGTGGTTTGAGTCCTGGACTGAATCAAAATAGCAACTACCCCACTCCCAAACCCCCTTAGCAGGAGAAAATATAATTTCTCAATTCCCCTAATGAACTGAGTGTGTAAAATAAGCACAACCTGTTTCCACGAGGAGACGGACATGTAGCCTAAATGGGATTTATGATTTGAACCACTGGTTGTATTATTTCATTCTGTTGAATTAAATGAGAGCATACTCACTTTCCTGTCTGAGCTGTTCTGTTTCTTTATCACCAAGATAAATGGCCACACACCTAAGACGGATATGTCACAACAAGGTAAGACGCATATTGTTTGGGGGAGAGGGTCTTGGGGGAAGCCCTGTGTCCCTGGCCACTTTAACCAGCTGGGGGGATTCCAAGGCGCTCCCAGGGAGACATTATCCCTCCACCTGGTCCTGGGTCAGCGCCTCTCCTCAGGAGACCCAATGTGAGATGTATGGCGTGTTGGAGGACGAGGACCATTGGTTGGAGCGATGGGAAGGGGGGGGCGTCAGGGATTTGCTGGAGGAGGGATCGGCGACCGGTGGGGATAACAGGAGTGCCGTTGGCAGGGAGAATGGGTATGGGGGGAGGAGTGGGCATGGCGGTCCCAGTGGCATCACCAGAAGGATCGGCGATTGGATGTCAGGAACCCGCGGAAGGCGGAACCATCATTCCCGCGGCAACAGCACCACAATAATTGACCCACGACAGCTCTCCATGTGCATGGACTTCTAGACAGTGAAGGGAATGCAGAAAAGGGAGCCCCAAAGTCCCTTTCACTGGCCACATCAATCAGCTTATTGGGGGATTCCAAAGCACTCACAGCCACAGGCCAGTGTGAAGAGGTGTCCGGACCACCTCAACTGGCTCCTTTCTATGCAAAGGAATAGCGGCTCTACTCCGAGGCATTCCCTGATTAATGAACTGACACTATTCCCAAGGGAGTTGTCAGCCACCTTCTGGAGAAAACCTGTTTAGCCGCTTATATCCATCATGTTATTTTGGTCATGACCCAACCTTCGTGACAATAGGCAAGGGTAGGAACAAAGATGGAAGACGTTTTAAGCAGGATGTATATGCTGAAAATGTGTAGACCTAAAGATAGTTTAGGGTTGTATATGCATCACAAAAAGCATATTTAGTTAAATGGTGGCAATATTTTAGTTGTAATAGTTTAATCAGGTGGTCTTTTTTAGATTAAGCTCTCTTTGACCTTAGAAAAAGATCACCATCATAACAGAAACAACACAATAAGAATTAGTTTAAATAGTAACAGAAATCATGAAAAACATCAGATACTGAAGCTTTGAAATCTCCCAGTAGAATACAAGAATCTGGCTGTAGGGCTGTTGACTGGTCATTGCATTTAAAAGGTGCCTGAAACCAGTTGTGCCTAAATCTGTGCATACAGGTATAGGTTAGGCAATAACTGGATGGTGTACTAAAGTTATTCAATTTAAATGAGAGGAGAGAGTAGTATGAAAGCTTTAACAGCATTGCTTTATAAATTAACTTCATGAGATGATTATTTTATCTACACTGAAATTGACTGTTGACTGTGATCCATTCAACCGTTTAAACAGAACACATAAAGTTCAAAATGTGTAAAACTGGATTTCTCCATAGTCACTGACACACATGAAGGTTGGCTGCACAAAAGTTAAGACAGACATCCTTAAATCATACACAAGAAGCATAGTTTTATTCTAATTGTGTTGGGGTCGTGTCAGTGGCGTAACAAGGTTGTGATTGGCCCCGGTACAAATATTGTTTTGGGGCACCCCACCCCCTATCGCCCCAAACATAAGCGCACACTGATGCACTCACAGACGCATGGACACACACAATCACTCAGAAGCGCCACATGTAGGCTATCAACAACAACCTGCCCTGGCTTCAACCCACCACAGCCTGACAACGGCACAGCGAACTAAGAAGAGGATTACACCTGTTTCCTTGATGTTTGTCACTGGGGAATGGGCCGGTAGGCCTACATGTACCGGTTGCTATAATATAGCTTTTGATCTTGGCGTCGGGGGTCTCAATAGCGCCATAGAGTCCCCTATCGGTTGGGGCCCTTGGGGGAACTGTTGGACCACCGCCGGGCACAGCCAAATCCAGCCTCTCCTCATGGCTGGCTGGAGAAGAAGGTCGCACAGCCACGGATACAGCTTCACTTGTGGAGCTATGGCAATGATCGTGGTGAAGCAGGTGAGCTATCGTTAGCCTCCAGCTCCGGCTGCCGCTGCACGTCGACATTGCTAATGTTAGCGCTCGATTTCGAGGACGATGTATGACAAAAAAAACGGTCAAATTTTCGTTACATCTCCTTGTTCTCTCTTGTCCTTTCTCTTTTGAGCGCCGCTCTTGTGCTTTGATTTGCTGTACATTATAAATGCAAGCTATTATAATTTGTATAATACTGCCGAATTTGCTGCTGCTAGCTACACTACCTATAACCTTTGAGATTGATTAAATGGTTCAATCAATCAATCAATCAATGTTTATTTATATAGCCCAATATCACAAATGTTACATTTGTCTCAGTGGACTTCACAGTTTGTACAGAATATCAGTATGACAATACGACACCCTCTGTCCTTAGACCCTCACATCGTACAAGGAAAAACTTCCAGAGAAAACCCCACAGTTTAAAGGGAAAAATGGGAGAAACCTCAGGGAGAGCAACAGAGGAGGGATCCCTCTCCCAGGACGGACAGACGTGCAATAGATGCCGTGTGTAAATTGAAAAGATAATACATTTGCAACATAGGTAGTCCAAATGTTTTGAAATGCATGTGTGTATAATAAGAAGATGAATCCACGAGGATATCCATCCAGGACTTATGATCCAGGACCGCAGCCACGACTCAAGATCCAGGACTCGCAATCCATGACACAGGACCGCAGGATCATCCATGACTCCGGATCCCGGCGTATATAGACACCAAAAAGAAAGAAATTTGGGGAAGCTGGGTTAATCGGAACATGAGAGTACACAGGTATAGACAGAGAGAAGGAAGAAGTAAGATGTCCCCTGACAAACTAAGCCTATATCAGCAAAACTAGGGGCTGAATCTAATCAGCCCTAACTATAAGCTTTATCAAAAAGGAAGGTCTTAAGCGCACTCTTAAAAACGGATAGGGTGTCTGCCGTCCGAACACAAACTGGAAGCTGATTCCACAAAAGTGGAGCTTGATAAGAAAAGGCTCTGGCTCCCATTGTACTTTTAGAGACTCTAGGAACAACCAACAACCCTGCATTCTTGGAACGCAATGCCCTAGTAGGACAATAGGGTATAATGAGTTCTTTAAGGTAAGATTAAGGTTCGCTCGTCATGCAAGGTATCACATGACATGAAAGGGAGCAAGGTCATTGGACAGACAAATTACAAATTAATTTAGGTTGCTTGGTTACTTTGAAGACTGCGTGAACCGTTCAATGCCATTTGGGCCCCAAATAAAAAAATAAAAAAATATATTTGTTTTTGCATGGGCCCCTGGTCGGCTCTGGGCCACTGGCCGGCTCTGGACCCCGGTGCGTTGCACCGGCTGCACCCATACTTGCCAACCCTCCCGATTTTCGCGGGAGACTCCCGATTTCACTGCCCTCTCCCGGTTTCCTCCCGGGGTCATATTTCTCCCGCATTTCTCCCGATTTCTGACAAGATCAGATTTACTCAGGACTGTTTCCACTCTGACTTTAATACAGCTACACCATTGTTTGGTTTCCATGGTAGCGCGTCTCTTTAGTAGCGCGCGCAACTGAAAGTCTGAGAGGATGAGGAAGATAGTCACACAAAACAGAACAAGTATCGACAACTCTACCCTCTCTGCTCACTCCTTACCATATGCTCCTTCAAGGATGGTGCTACAGGCCGCAAGGCAGTGCACTTAGAACTACAATAAGCATGTTAATGTTAATCTAACAGCTCCCCTCCCCCCGCGGTGGTTTTGAAATGCTCCCGATTTCTGAGGACTCAAGGTTGGCAAGTATGGCTGCACCGGCTGCACCGTCAATAGTTACGCCACTGGGTCGTGTTGGATATTAATCTTGAACGACTGTCAGATGTCGAGCCAAAGTGTTTGCATGACTCAACCAGTGTAATTTTCCCTATTGTGCTTTTGGGGGTTCTCCCTTTCCTGTAGTGTCTTATATTGTTTTAAGTGCATGTTAATGTTCCCTCCAGAAGGATATGCTCTCCTACACATACCCCCCCCTGCCGGAAAGGCCTCCATTGGACTCATTTGTTTTCTTCTGTAACATAATGACATCACTACGTAACACTAGCACTTCTATTGGCTAGCGCTCTTACAAATCGTACATGATAGGCTAAGGGGTGGGACATCTGTAAGTTGTTGAGTAATCACAACAAAGCCAGCCAGCTAACCAATCACATAAAATGTGTTGAATTAATCTTTGCAGATATTTTTGTCCCTCACTCATTGCAGGCACATATTCCACACTCTTTCCTTTGCTGTCATGATGCATTAGTCCTGTGTAATGCTCAAGGCACCCTCTTATAAAGATGTGACCTTCAGAGGCTGCATGCATCAGGCTCTGGTGATCCTCTATGACACAGATGCATGTAGTTCCAGGAGCCTGAAGGTAGATTTATGTTAATAACCAATACATTATGCTGGTATGGAAAGCAGCATGTTTAGCTGGTTGAAGTTTAAATAATCATTTAAAGATTTGAATTGTTTTTGTCTAAGCTTTATGTTAATTAGTTGATGAATATTCAAGGTAATATATCACCTAATAACTACTGTAAGAGCTATGAATTATTTATGTACACAATTTTAAAATTATCTGCAAAATACATCATAAGTCATTATTGCTAGTTTTAAACACTCAAGTAAGTCTTTATAGAGGTTTTTTTGGGGGGAGTTCAAAATGATTTACAATATCTAAACATCTCTAGCTAACCAAATGAAAAAACCTCAATGTAACATGGGCATTTAAGATGGCCATTCAATCGATTTACATTCCATGGATATGCTTCTTTTTTTTTTTTTACTTCTCACTGCATTCATATAAAGCAAAGACTGAACAAAACATGACATACATTCCCCAACACACAACGCACAAGCAGTAGCCAGGAAGCAGGTGTAGAGCACACCTGAGGCATACCAACTCTTCACAGCTGGGCCCTACATTCAGGAAAATGACCCATCCCAGCAGCCATCCATCTCACAGCTAAATGTTCAAGGGCCATGCAGGCAGATGAAAACCATAATGTTGTGTAAGGATAATGGTTAAATGGTGTTGATTCAATTATGTAAAAAAATTGAGTTCACTTCTTATTAGGAGTGACATACGGCCCATTTCAACCAATGTGATGAAAAAAAAGGTCCCATAAGTCCTTAGGTTTTTCACAATATCTTATAATGAGATAATAATTACTCAACCCTATAGCATGACTTGTTATTTTGGGAGGAAAACAATGTTTCACCATGTGATTTAGGATCTTGGGGGTCCCTGATATTATATCCATTTAAAAATAAATCAGGTTTATTGCCAGGTAAGTTTACACATACAGAACATGACTTGTGTTTGAAGTATATACAGGACTGTCTCAGAAAATTAGAATATTGTGATAAAGTTCTTTATTTTCTGTAATGCAATTAAAAAAACAAAAATGTCATACATTCTGGATTCATTACAAATCAACTGAAATATTGCAAGCCTTTTATTATTTTAATATTGCTGATTATGGCATACAGCTTAAGAAAACTCAAAAATCCTATCTCAAAAAATTAGAATAGTTCCTCAGACCAAGTAAAAAAAAAAGATTTATAACAGCAAAACACAATCAAACATTTGAAAATGTCCATTAATGCACTCAGTACTTGGTTGGGAATCCTTTTGCACGGATTACTGCATCAATGCGGCGTGGCATGGAGGCAATCAGCCTGTGGCATTGCTGAGGTGTTATGGATGCCCAGGATGCTTCAATAGCGGCCTTTAGCTCATTAGCATTGTTGGGTCTGGTGTCTTTCAGCTTCTTCTTCACAATACCCCACATATTCTCTATGGGGTTCAGGTCAGGGGAATTTGCAGGCCAATCGAGGACAGTAATGCCATGGTCAGTACACCAGTTACTGGTGGTTTTGGCACTGTGGGCAGGTGCCAGATCATGCTGGAAAATGAATTCCTCATCTCCATAGAGCTTTTCAGCAGACGGAAGCATGTAGTGCTCTAAAATCTCTTGGTACACAGCTGCATTTACTCTGGGCTTGATGAAACACAGTGGACCAACACCAGCAGCTGACATGGCTCCCCAAACCATCGCTGACTGTGGGAACTTCACACTGGATTTCAAGCAACTTGGATTTTGCTCCTCTCCAGCCTTTCTCCAGACTCTGGCGCCTTGACTTCCAAATTAAATACAAAACTTGCTTTCGTCTGAAAAGAGGACTTTGGACCACTGTGCAACTGTCCAGTGCTTCTTTTCCTTAGCCCAAGTCAGACGCCTCTTCCGTTGTCTTGAGTTCAGAAGTGGCTTGACCATGGGAATACGGCTATTGTAGCCCATTTCCCGGACACGTCTGTGAACAGTGACTTTTGATACCTGGACTCCAGCTTCAGTCCACTGTCTTTGAAGCTCCCCCAAATTCTGGAAGCGACTCTTCTTCACAATGCTGTTAAGGCTGCGGTCATCTCTCTTGGTTGTGCAGCGTTTCCTGCCACATTTCCCCCTTCCAACAGACTTTTTGTGGATGTGCTTTGAAACTGCACTCTGTGAACAGCTTGCTCTTTGAGAAATTTCTTTTTGTGTCTTACCCTCCTGATGGAGGGTGTCAATGACGGTCCTCTGGACAGCAGTCAGATCAGCAGTCTTCCCCATACTTGTGATTTAGTTTACTGAACCAAGCTGAGTGTTTTTCAAGGCTCAGGAAACCCTTGCAGGTGTTTCGAGTTAATTAGACGATTCAAGTGATTCGTTGAACACCCTACTAGTATACTTTTTCATGATATTCTAATATTTAGAGATAGGATATTTGAGTTTTCTTAAGCTGTATGCCATAATCAGCAATATTAAAATAATAAAAGGCTTGCAATATTTCAGTTGATTTGTAATGAATCCAGAATGTATGACATTTTTGTTTTTTTAATTGCATTACAGAAAATAAAGAACTTTATCACAATATTCTAATTTTCTGAGACAGTCCTGTATATCTGTTTGAGTTTTGCCCGTGTGAACGGAAACCGAACCTTCTGAAAAATGAAACAATGTAACAAACTCTCGTCTGGTGCGCACCATAAAAGACTATTAGGTGTGAATCCTATGGTGTGAATGCACCCTTAGTAGCCTACATTTCAAAAATAATTACTGAGACTGACTGACTCAAATTAATTAATTAATGGCTGAAATAAAAAAAAAGAGTGTATCTCAAAAAGATTTACTAAGTCTCCCCAAATATTTTAAGAAATGTTTTGAGTTTTAAGTCACATACCTGCCAACCCTACCGATTTGGGCGGTAGTCTACCGCTTTTGACATGTTTCTACCGCCTACCGATTTAGCTGGCTTTCCCTACCGATTTTCAATCTTCCCAAACTATAACAAATAAAAATGACACTATATACACTGGACTCGACTTTTGGCGGACACCGTTTGCAGCGTGTCTGTGATCGCAATATAAAAACAGTCCTCTGTGTCCCCAACGTGCAGACCGGGGGTAACGCTGCATTTGAGTCCTGCAGGATTTCCCCGTTAATATCAGTGTCTTGAAAAAACATGTTGGCGACTGAAAGACATCCAGTGTTTGGTCTTTTCCGGAAGCATCCTACAGTGTTTCAACTGAAAGAGGACCACACACACACACACACACACACACACACACACACACACACACACACACACACACACACACACACACACACACACACACACACACACACACACACACACACACACACACACACACACACACACACACACACACACACACACACACACACACACACACACACAAAATATAATAACATTTTGAGATTTGGGGATATTTATCTCCAATTATTTCACTTTTTCTGACGTTTTCAACACCAAACATGTCGTTAATGTCTCTGTTTAGTGAACTACAGCAATCTGAAAGCCTGTACATTATTTATATCACACTTTATCAGTACAAAAATTCAGGAAATTACTTTTTTAATGCAGTATTTTCTGATATATCGCGCAACACAAATATATTTTGCTCTGTGCAAACCTTTGACTCTAATATGTCAACAACATGAAACAAGAATATGAACCTGGCTTGACACATCCTTCATCTACACTGGCTCAACTGAAAGAGGACAAGAAACACACAAAATATAATACAATGTGGAGACTTTGGGATATTTATCTCCCATTCTTTTACTTTTGGACATTTTACAGACCAAACATGTCGTTGATGTCACTGTTTACTAAACTACCACTTTTTCTGAAAAATGCATACAATTATGCAATATGTTAAATACATGGTTTATACATGTAATTACTGGGGTTCCATTTCTTCTGATTACCTAATTTGGGCGTGCACATTTGCCGCGCGCAAACCTACCTCTTTTGGATTTGGAAAGGTTGGCATGTATGAAGTCATTATTTGTATAATGATGTTGCGTCATTCTGTGTATACTAAATAAAAGTACTTCTTTCAAAAAAGTATGTCATTGTAATAATTCAGAATGTTTTTTTCAATGAGCAGTAATGTGGTGTCCCCGCAGCCTGGAGGCAGCAGCGGCCCACACGGAGCGTCTCTCTTCCCGGAAACTGAAACACGAGGCGAGAAAAAACATTTTCCACCGGCTCTTTCTCTTTGTCCACCCACCTCCCTGCTGAAGCAACATCCACAGTAACACCATGGCGACTGTAGTAGACACAAAACTATACGATATTCTCGGTGTGACTCCGAACGCTACTGAGAATGAGCTGAAGAAGGTAATTACACTGAAAAGTTTGAACAAACCACGAAATTACACCAGGTTTATGTTTGTGAGTGTCAATTGCTACAATCAGGAAATGCGTTGTTATGCACATCAAGCTAGTTAGCCAACTTGCTAGGCTAACATGCTAACCGGCCTGGGTGTTCATGTGGCGATGCGGCTGTAATGTTAAATGTTCATGGGTTCTGTAATATCAGGGTTCTTTTTTATTTTAGCAACAGTCAATATGGATTTTCGTCTGGTTTTAAACAGAACAGGGAACTTGGGTGACGTTCATTAAAAGTGACATTGAGTTTGTTGCTTGTCACGTTACTAATAAGGCGATTGACCTCACGTTAGCTTTAGCTCAGGTGTTTGTCATCATGTCAGCTAGCTAACGTTAAGCCTGTCGAAGCTTCTGGAAACAGGTAACGTTAATTATAGTGTTTGTTTCCTAATGGCTGGAAAACCCTGACAGATAGCTTGATGATAAAGACATATTTATGGTGTGAATAAATGATTAAAATAAGTCGACTTCGAACCTTGCATTACTGAATGCCAATTTTGCGGTACAGTAACGTTGCTATTATTGGTTGTCAATAATTACGGTCATGTTTTACGGTTTCACTTTCTGTGGGCGTCAAGGCTTTATTTAACCTCCAGCCAGTTCACGAGATATAATGCTAACATTGAAGTACCGTTACATTGTTAACCTTAAATTAAAACTCCGCTAGCACAGGCTAACGCTAGCAGATGAGCTAATGTCACGTTACTGTTGCATGTAATTTTACCCTTTTCAATCTGAGCTAAACCTGGTGTAAGTCTTTACATTGGTGTACTTTATTAAATTCCCACATTTTATATCAATGTTATACTTTAAGGAAAAGGGTTGTCATGGTTCATAGGGCGATTTCTTAACGACATCTCTGGTTAGCGAGAGATGCTAATGAGCATACGCACGCTATGCTAAACGTTAGTGATTAAATTGTCAGACATTTTGAAGTACCGTTTTTTTAGACAAAATGGTTATTAAGTCATGGGTATAATACAGTTAAAATAATTGGGTCTGTCTTAATATAAATCACCTGATAGCCACTTACTCAGTAAAACCATGAGAATAAACTTTCCTTCCGTCAGTGCTTAACATCACGTGTGATTGCGTAACAAGTAGACACTGTTCCTTCTTATGAATTTGAGTCATACAGGTGTGTGATTCCATTAAACAGCGCATTACTAAAATGATTATTATTTAACTATGCTCTCTCTTTTATGTACTTCTAGTCATACCGGAAACTGGCAAAAGAATACCACCCTGACAAGAACCCAAATGCTGGCGACAAGGTAAGATATTTATGACACTCGCTTCCACTGACGAGCCTTGACTTTTACACCTCCAACACCCCCCCCCCCCCCACATTTAATATATATTAAATGTACCTGTAGTTTTTGCACACCTGGTGGTAAAAAAAAGACTAGTAGGTGGGGTGGGGTGGGGTCACCTCTGGCAAACTTCTTGCCTTTTTCAAAAGCCTCGTCGATAGGTAAATGCCCCGGTGCCTTTGCAGCTGGCTTTGGTTTCGCCGCTAGTTTAGCAGCGCAGGCATCTTCGTACCCTTTTAAAACACCATCGTAGCGATGGCGGTGTTTCAGGTGACTAATCAGGTTGGAAGTATTATAGCTCGTTGCCTTTTTCCCTCCTCGTGGAACTTCTACATTGCATTTGTTAATACAAATAGCAAGCGAACTATCTAACTCTGAAACTTTGAAATAGTCCCATACTACCGACGACATGTTTGTTTACTGTCCTGGCTTCACGGCCGCACACCATTTACGTCACAGCCAGGCATGAGTTAGGGAGTGCTGGATTTGTGAAAAACTCCCCTCTTCCAAAACCACTAATACCACAATACTGGCAAAACGGGAGGAGCCGAGTGAAAAACAAGTGCCCCTCATCCCAATCCACCCACACCGCAGTATTTTTTTCTTTTTTTTTTACCCAAAGAATATAATGTATATCATCGGGGCTTTTAATACTTTTATCGGGTTTATCGGGATGACGTCATAATTCCTAATATCGGACCGATAATTATCGGGCCGATAATTATCGTGCACCACTACCAATCATATCTTCCCTGTAAATGGGTGGGCTTTATTTTCGCGGACTTTATGACAAGTTCCCCCCGCTGTGAAGTTTATGCATGTGTATAGAGTGGTGCAGTGACACGTCCTAAAACCCGGAAGTAAGCTGCGCATGGTAGGCTTAGAAATAAGCCTCATGTAAGGATATTGCAACCTGAGAAATGCTTTGCCCAGAATAATGTCACTTAAGTTACCACAAAAGCTGAGGTGAAAGATTAAAAGCTCTAAATCCCGAGCTGTGTTTAATATGCTGTTGATATGATGTAAAAAATTACACCTCGTCACATTTTTTTGTACCTCTCAATACATAGTTCAAAGAAATCAGTTTTGCCTATGACGTGCTGACCAACCCTGAAAAGAAGGAACTGTATGACCGCTATGGAGAACAAGGCTTACGGGAAGGCGGTGGGGGTGGCCCCGGGATGGACGACATTTTCTCCCACATTTTCGGAGGTGGGCTTTTCGGATTCATGGGTGGCCAGGGGAGTCGCGCCAGGAATGGAGGTCGGCGGAGAGGAGAGGACATGGTCCATCCACTGAAGTAAGAGTAAGCTTGTACACTGATGTATAGGCTTTTTCAGTTGAATGCTTGTACTAGGGTTGCACAAATAATTAAAATGTTATCAAATCTCAATATGGATAACCACAATATTGAAATCGCAGGAAGCACAATTTTTGTTAATAACATTTTGAATAAGGTATTGTGCATCTGCAGCAATCTCTAGGCTTACAAATGGTTTTCTACTGACCCAAAAACCAACCCAAAAGCATTTAATATATTTGTGTATATATAAAAAAGACTTCTATATCATAGCGACATCACTGTTACAGTTTCGCTTTTTTTTTTTTACTTGGATGCATGTAGACATGTCACAGTAGAGCCACAAAATACAAATATCAACCTGAAATTGAGCATAAGTCAAAGTCCAACTTTATTGTCAATCTTTCAGTTTGTGTTTACAGACAGAGATCGAAATACCGTTTCCCACAATCTCGAGGAAATGGGGCCCTTTAAAAGTCTGGTTTTATAATAAGCCAACATTGTACTCCAACATTTCTGTCTTGTGTCACTAAATAGTCTCTAACAACACACTTTTTTACTACAGGGTGACACTGGAGGACGTTTACAACGGGAAAACGACTAAATTACAACTTAGCAAGAATGTACTGTGTAGCACTTGTAATGGGTAAGTTGTAAAACCAACATTGATTATTTAGTCTTTTGCTGTGTTTTTGTGCTTTTCTAACAATAAGTCCATGTCATTTGTGTAGGCAGGGAGGCAAGACAGGCGCAGTACAAAAATGTACAACATGTAGGGGACGAGGCATGCGCATCATGATCAGACAGCTAGCCCCAGGAATGGTCCAACAGATGCAGTCTGTGTGTACCGATTGTAACGGAGAAGGTAAGGTGAACTAAACCGTGATGAAGCAGTTTGTCTGTTTTATTAGCCTGCACACACACCTAACCTTCTCTCCTTTAACCCACTCCAGGTGAAGTTATCAGTGAGAAGGATCGCTGTAAAAAATGTGAGGGCAAAAAAGTGCTCAAGGAGGTGAAGATCCTGGAGGTGCACGTGGACAAAGGCATGAAGCACGGCCAGAAAATTACCTTCGGCGGGGAGGCTGACCAGGCGCCTGGCGTCGAGCCTGGAGACATCGTCCTCGTCCTGCAGGAAAAAGAGAATGAGGTAAGAGGGCCAATACCCCCAATACCGTATTGAATAGGGATGGATATCGTTAAGGTTTTAACGGTACTACTACTTTTATCGATGCCGCTTATCGATCCGGTCCTTTAACGGTACTCTTATCGGTTCTTTTGAAGAAGAAAAAATGTAACTCAGGGTGTCCGCGGGGTCTTAAAAAGTATTAAAAGTTGATAAATCAATTTAGCGAAAATTAAGGCTATTAAAAAGTATTCAACGGCATTTTCCAAGGTATTAAGAAGGTTCACAGCAACGAGAACAGGAAACACCCTTTAATTTACTGAAACGACATGTCGGGAAACCCCACAAGGCGGCCCCATGCATAGCGCGCCGTAAAATGCTGCTTATTATTTTAAGTTTCGTTGCCTAGCTCCGCTCTGTGTGGGGGGGGGGGGACTAAACGACTACGGTAACGGGTCCCAAGGTGGGTAGACCGGCATACGCAACGCTCTGGGGGTCCAACGGCTGCCCTATATGATCATTTTCTGATACGATGAAATAGCCCGCCTCCCTCTCCCCGCGTCTCCTGCTGCTGCTGGGCTGTCAGAAGAGGGGGAGGAAAAGAGAGGCAGTCACCGTTTATTAAATATTATTATATTATTATACAGAGAACAGAGTCGTTATCAATTTGTTTGAAAGCTCAATAAATAACAAAGAAGACCTCTGACCGGCACTTTTCTAATTTGTACGGAAGATTTAAACTTTAATGGACATGTTGACCGGCGGAACATTTTTTTTACGGAAACTGCCGCACGGTCCCCTCGTTCCTTGGAAGAGGCGGAGAGGTGGGTGTTTTTCATCTGCTGGTGGACTACCTGAGAGATACAGCAGGAGAACACGCCGTCCACCGCGGAGAATAAACAGAAGGGCAACCATGGCAGCCATGCTCCGGGGTCTTCTTCGCTGCTTTTGGTGTATTTCGGGCGGCAGCAGCGCCAGTTACAGGCCTGACATATGTACTACATCGTTTCCAGCGTTTCCAGCATTTCCAGCGGTCTAGTCTGAACGGACACGTTAATGAATCGAATGCGTGTGAACGGAAGCCTTTTTTGCGCTTGCGTATGCGTTTTACCGTATGCGTCCTCTTGGGGCCGGGGTCTAAGCCAAACTATATCCGGTCACAGAGATCTGCTATTTTAAAGTAAAGTCAACCCATATAGACCCTAAATATAGTCTATATTAAGAACGAGAAAAGTCTTAACATATATATCCTTTTTTGTAAACATATGACAAATGTGTGAGGGTGATGACGTCAGAGCATCGTCGTATGTGTCAGGGCTTAGCCCCGGACAGCCCCAGCCCAATTTAACCCCTGGGTATTTGTGAGGGAGCATATGGTATTACCCCGCTGAAGCTCACCAAAGTTGAACATATTTCATAGTTCAAAGTTTTGTCAATTGTTTTGTTTATTGGTCAAATACTGGTTTCTAATGGTTTCTGAGGAGTTTTACTGGAATGAAAGAGCACAGAGTCTACAGAAGCAAAAAAGCAGCATACTGCATTAAACCTGCCCTTCACAGAGAGGTTGAAGACTTGAAGTTCATGTGGAAAGGAGGCTTCAGTAGTCTGTCTGCACTCTGTTTAGTTTTGCTATCTTAGAATCAATATAGTAAAGTGTGTTGCCAATGTAACCGGTTAGAACTCAAAGTTGTGATGAGGTCTTAAAATGTATGGAAAGGGTCTTAAAAGGTATTAAATTTGACTTCAGGATTCCTGCATATACCCTGTAACTAAACAAAATGAACATTGCTTTTTATTTAAATTAAATAAATAATATTTCACATCAAAAGAAACAACAATGTTTTAACAAATTGTATTAAATAATCTGATGACAGAATTGTAAACAGAATAGCTGAAACTTAACAAAATAAATAACTCAGTTGCCTCTCTAATCATTAAACCCTGTTTGTATAATTGAGTTAACTCCGTGTGTTGCTGCTAGCATACATAACACCTGACGTGGAAACGTTACTTGTGGATGGGGCTACAAAGCTACTCGATGCATTCCTCCATCAGAATGTGGTGCACTTTTGCTAAATGTTTAGACAAATTGCTCGTGTTACCGCCCTTACATGCTAATCTCTTATTGCACTTTTGGCAACGAGCATTGTCCACATCAAGACGGGTAAAGTTTAATCACACCTTGGAGCGCTTAGTTCTCACTGCCATCTTCACCGTGTGTGTGTGTTGCTGCATGTAGCAGCTGAGTGTGTCTAAACTGCCCCTCCCCCCCGCACACAGATGGGGGAGAGAGATCTTTTGTCTGGACTGGAAAGATCGAAAATACATCCTAGATGCATTTTTTTGTGTTTTTGCATATTAGAAACGGAGTTGGCGACACTAGGACTGCAATATGTTTATGTAGCAATAATACATATGACATATATTTTTGAAATGTCTCCAGTACCGATAAAAAGACCGATAACGTTGGAGCTTAACGGTACCACGGTCTTTAATAATTCAGCCCCGGGGGCCTGTTTAACCGGGGCTCGGTAGGTACCCATCCCTAGTATTGAACTTAATTGTAATGTATTTATTTAGAACGCTGAATCAGGAAAAAAAATCAGACTTACTGTTGCTGCTTAAAATTCTTCTCATTTAGTTGGTTATTATTTTTGCGTTTGTTAAAATATTTTTAAAGGGATCCTTTACTAATTTAAAGTTTGTCTGATGATGGGAAGAAAGAAGATTTTTTTTATAATAGAGATTTATTTACTAAGATGTATCTGTTTCCAGTGCACAAAAGAGGGATAAATAACACTGCAAAATATCTCGAAAAAACCATTGGTATTGGCATCGACCAAATTGTTATACTAAACACTGATACTATCTGAGAAATGTGCATCCCTATAAGTTACTAATTATATCCTACTAGGGATGTAACGATATACCGAATATCGCGGTATCGCGGTAAATAATCTTCCCAGTACCGTCGTGAGACTGACAAAATCTACCGCGATTT